>NC_133764.1:14128191-14429024 GCF_036562045.2 Rhinolophus sinicus | reverse complement strand
TAGCTTAATTTTTTAAAGAAAACTTTTATTTATTTAAGTGTGTTTTTCCAGGACCCATCAGCTCCAAGTTAAGCAGTTGTTTCAATCCAGTTGTGGAGGGCGCAGCTCACAGTGGCCCATGTGGGGATCCAACCGGCAACCTTGTTAAGAGCACCGCGCTCTAACCAACTGAGCTAACGGGCCGCCCCAAGAGTAGCTTACTTTCTTTAAGGCATGTCTTTCTGGGTAGGCAGAACAGGTGTCATAGGGAATAAAACGCAGATGGATTAGGTGGATCCCTTCCAGTTACTCAGCAAGTCAGGTTTCCCTCACAGTAGAACTTGGAGAGACTGAGTCCTCGCCCAGTACTCCCGAGACACTGGTGAAGGGACAGTCTGTGGTCTCTGGCTCTGGCAAAGGAGCGCGGTCACCCAGCCCCAGTGGGCTCCACAGTGGGGCGGGCCTCAGCACTAGGGGGACACTGACCGCACCGCGGGTGCTCGCCCCGCTTTGCCTCACGCCCGCCCCACCCGCTGGGCTCGGCGCGGCACCCTGCGACAGCGAGCACGCCCTCGGCACTGGCCTGCGGCAGCCGGAGCAGCCGAGGCGGGCAGGGAGAGGGTGGCCGGCCGGGCGAGACATGGCGAGCCGCCGGGCGCCGGGGGAGAAGCGTTGGCAGCTGGTGCGCTGGTGAGTGGGCACCTGGGGTCAGGGGGCCTGGCCACCGCTGGCGCGAACCCGTGTGCGCTGCGACCCGAGGCAGGGCCGGGCGTGGAAAGGAGCAGGGGCGCTGGCCCAAAGTTTCTTCTGGAACTGAGGCTGCGGGCCCGGGTTTACGGAGAGGCTCTGGGCTGCCTGGTCACAGTCCCCGCGCCGGGTCTTTGCGGCTCTCCAGGGAGATCGGCGCTGGGACCTGGGACCCGGTCCCTGGCGTCAGGTTTTGGAGGGACTCCATCCTCCTGCCACAGGCTCATGGGCAGGGCTTCCCCTCCTTCCCTTTCCCCCCCACCTCGCTTTTTTATTTGTGCATTGGGGGTCCCCTGTCTACCTCCATTCCTTCTGCTACTCAGGGTCGGGCCACGGACTTGAGCCTGGAGAGGGCACAACGCACAGCCCTCAGCGCCTGTGTTCAAGGAGTTGCCCTGTTCTACACAGGGACCCCGGGGGATGGACACTGTGGGGAGGGGGGCGTACAAAAGGAGGCCTAGGAGGCAGGGAAGAGGTCTCAGTGTGCGGGGTGGTTACCCCTACCCCCACCGCAGTCCTGCCTAGCCTGGGAAATCAGAGCCAGCCGGTGTCAGGTTACGGGACTGCAGGCTGAGAGGGTTTCAGACGCATCGCAGCTCAGTCAGCTGGGTTGGGCCCATGTCCCCGGGGACTGAATGTCGAGGGCTGCTTCAGCCAATGACCTGACCTCTGCTTGGAGGGGCTTGGAATTCAGCACAGCCTGCTCAGCCCACCCCCGACCTGGGGGGATTCCAAGAATCAAAAGAGAATGCCTGGCTGGGACCCCTTCACATCCCACATCATCCCGCCCACACCAAGGCCAGGGGCATCTCTGAAGTAGCATTCCAGGCACATGTCACCAGTTACATTCTGTAGCTTGAATATAAATAACAACAATATTATCAATAATAACAACCTAGGCTTCCTGAGTACTTCCTATTGGCTCCACCATAATCAGGATCCAGGCATTGAACTCAGTTATTCTTCACAGTGATACTCAGAAGAAGGTATTAGCACCCCCATTTTACAGATGAGGAGTTGAGGCTCAGTGAAGGAAAGTGGTTAGTCGAGGTCATTCAGCAAGCAAGTGGCAGTCAGGGTTTGAACTCAAATCTTGCTTAGGGGCTTAATTGATCCTCTGTTTTGCTTCTTATTTCCTGGACCATCACACCCAGCCTGGCTACACAGCCAACTTCATGTGGTCAGAAAAATCTCAGTATATCAGAGCAGGAGGGGTCACTGCGTTTCCAGCCTGCTCATCAACCCCCACCTTGGGAGGATTACAAGAATCAAAGTCCAAATATTCAAAATTATTATTATTATTAAAGATTTTATCGGGAAACGGGAACAGGACTTTATTGGGGAACAGTGTGTACTTCCGGGACTTTTCCAAGTCAAGTTGTTGTCCTTTCAATCTTAGTTGTGGAGGGCGCAGCTCAGCTCCAGTTGCCGTTAGTTGCAGGGGGCACAGCCCACCATCTCTTGCGGAAGTCAGGGAGTCAAACTGGCAACCTTGTGGTTGAGAGCCCGCACTCCAATCAACTGAGCAACCGCCTGAGTCACCGGGCAGGCCCTCAAAATTATTATTTAGCGGTGGAACTACTCTTCAAATGAAGCCCCAATGCATACGTCAGATAAAAGTAGAGTTAATCTGTTTGGAAAGCTGGTGGGGACTGGCAGTTACTTAGTGCCCTCTACCTGGAAATGAGGCATCACCACAGGACTTCCCAGATCACTTTGCTTAGTTTAAATCCTTACCTCACTTCCTGAAGGAGAAACAGGAGAGTTTAAAAGGGGCAGAGCTTGGATTTCTGCTCTGACTCTCTCTTTCTGCCCTGGCACTGCCTGGCTGGGTTGGATCTTGGGCTGGACCTTATAATGCGTGAATCATTGTTAGTGCCCTAATTAGGTTTTGGGTCACCTTCCACCTCCAGATTAAAGCCCATTGTTTTAAGAAGGTCCTGAAAGTGACTTGAGTGGTGAGACAGCCTGGCAGGGAGCACTCTTGAGGGCAAAGAAACCCTCTGAACCCCATGGCATGCTCCCAACATGGTCAGCCTTGACTCCTGGTTCCAGGATTTCAGGTTGCATAAGTTCTCAACTCAAACTGGCTTTATTGGCTCACAGAACTGAAAACTCCAGGAACTCTGTGTTTCAGGCATAACTACATTCAGATGCTCAAATATTATCAACAAATAGTGCTCTACTCTCTTTATCCCTTTACTTTCTCAGCTGTTCCACTTTTACTTCCTTGTGGAGGCAAGTGGTGATCAGTTGCAGGCAGCCTTCCAAGTTAGTGACTATCATAGAAAGAGAGCTCTTCTTTTTCAGTGGTTCCAGTCAAAGTCTCAGGATGTCATCTCATTGGCCTGATTTGGGTCACATGTCCATCCCTGAGCCAATCACTGTGGTCAGAAGGATGGACTGCTCAGATTGGCTAGCCTGGGTCATGTGCCCACCCATGGAGCTGGGGCCTGGGGTCAGCTCCACCCAAACCACAGGACTTTTAGTAGGAGAGAGAGTGATGAATGGTGAATTATTGGGCAACAAAAACACGCCATGCAAACCCACAATGAAGTTAAAAGGTAGAATGGAAACTAGATAACAATATTTCCACATAACAGGTTAAATATTATTTTGCTAAATATTAGAAGCACTCTTATAAAAAAAAAAAAAGAAGCACTCTTATAAATGAATTTTTAAAAATACCACAGATTGGGTAGCTTAAACAACCAAAATTTATTTTCTCACAGTTCTGGAGGCTGGAAGTCCAAGATCAAGGTGCCAGCATTATCGGGTTCTGGTGAAAGCCCTCTTCCTGGCTTGCCATAGGCCACCTTCTCCCTGTGGTCTCACGTGATGAAGAGAGAGTATGTAAGCTCTCTGGTGTCTCATCTAATAAGGACATTCATCTGGTTGGATTAGGGTCCTACCTAACCTTAGTTACTTCCACGAAAGCCCTGTCTCCAAATACAGTCATATTGGAAGTTAGGGCTTCAAAATACACAAATTTGGCTGGTGTTGGGGGTGGTGAGGAGACAAGGACACAAACGTCAGTCCGTAATGCTTGCCAAATATCCTGGAGTCTAGATGGTGAATGATTCAGGCTCAACATCTGAAAGCTAGTGGATGCTGTTCAGGGTCTCTTTTGGGGAAATAATGTCTGAACATGAACCGAAGGAGCCAGCTTTGGAGCCCAACTGTGGGACACCACTGCAGAAACAGCAGATACAGATCTCCCCAAAGTAGTTTCCATGTCTCTGCGGCTGTGCAGGACTGGTGTTCAACAGTGCCACCTTGTGGTGTGGAGAGGCAAGGGCAGTAGAGGGTTGTTGACTCCAGTTTTCCCAGCATCTGGTATTTCAGAAGCAGGACTAGGTAAGGATCTGGGCTTTTGGAAAATTCAAAAGCAAGATATTGAACTTTATAAGAATAGAGTTTGAGGGAGAGGTAGGATTCAAGCAATTAGAATAAAAAGAGAGATGACCAGATTCATACCCTAAGCTATTGGTATAGGTCGAACCAGTTCCACAGGAAATAAATGCATAGCTGTTAAGCTCCTTGGTCATAAAAGTTTTCAGCTGTTCAGATTGGCTAACCTCTTTATATATTCATGGTACGTAAGAGTATAGGCACACCTAAATAGCCATAGAATATGGGGCAAGACTTTAGTGGTTCTCTCATAAAATAAAATGTTTCACATGCCTTTAGAAAGTGAAAACCCAAGGCAGAACCTTTGTTTAATGTCCAAGGGTGGTAAATTACCATGTTTGAATCTGTGGGAGAATTGAGATCTTTTAGAAACCATATCAATAATTTGTTAAAATGTACGCTTTAAAAGAAGTAGTGGTTTAAAACAGCAATGAGATACCACGACATACTTTTTGGAATGGCTAAATTCTGGAACACGCACAGTGCCAAATGCCAGTGAGGGTGTGGAGCAACAGGAATTCTCGTAAATTGTTGGTGGGAATGTAAAATGGTACAGCCACTTTGGAAGACAGCTTGGTAGTTTCTTACAAAACTAGACGTACTCTTACCAATACGATCCGGCAGTTACACTTAATATTTACACAAAGGAGTCGAAAACTTATATTCACACAAAAACCTACACATGAATATTTATAGCATCTTTATTCATAGTTGCCAAAACTTGGAAGTAGCCAAGGTGTCCTTCAGTAGGTGAATGGACAAATAAACTGTATATCTAGACAATGGAATATCATTCAGCGCTAAAAAGAAATGAGCTATCAAGCTATGAAGAAACTTAGAGGAAACTTAAATGCATATCAATAAGTTAAAGAAACGCTACATAAAGTAAAGGCTACATACTGTATTATTCCAACTATATGACATTCTGGAAAAGGAAAAACTAAGGAGACAGTAAAATGATCAGGTTGGAAGGGGATGTGTGTGTGTGTGTGTGTGTGTGTGTGTGTGTGTGATGAATAGATAGAGCACAGAGGATTTTTAGGTTAGTGAACATACTCTGTATGATATTACAATGATGGATACATTGTTTTTTAAACAACTCATGTCCACTTGTCCTTCCAGAATAGCCCTCTTCCTTCGGACTCTCCTCCAAACTCCCCATAAAGTACTCATAGTTAAATTAGAATTTGATTGGGTTCATCAGCTCAATTTATTAAATATGCATGTTTTTTTCAGAATTCCCACTATATTTAAGGGCCTATGGTAGGCCTTGCCAGATTCTGAGGGTAGGTCTTAGAGTCTGGGACAGGGAGCTCACTGAAGCTAGAGGTCAAGGCTGAAACAACAAGTGGTTGAAAAGCAGCGCAGAGTGCTCTGGCAGTGTTCTTTTTACTGGCTGCATCGTATTCCATTGTAAGTTGGACCATAATTTCTTCACCTAGCCTCTTTAGGGTAATTTGAATATTTTTTTTTTTTTTGTAATTTGAGTATTTTGACATTACAAACAATCCTGCAGTGAACATCTTTGAACCTATTACATGCACATGTGCAGAGATAATAGTTGGACATAGTTTTCAAAGTGAAATTGCAGAGTGAAAACACATGCATATTATAAAAGACACTGCCAACCTGACCTCCAAAGAAATTGTACCATTTTATACTATCTGCAGTGATGTATAAGTGCCACTTCCTCCACAACTTGGCTCACACTGAAAATTAACAAACTTTTAAATCTTGGCCAATCTCACCGGTGAAAAATGGTCTCTCATTGTTTTAATTTTCATTTCTTTACTTAAAGAAAAGTTGCATTTTTTCATGTTTACTGTTCATTTGTGTTTCTATTTTTATAAACTACTCATTAATTTCCTTTGCCCTTCACCTCCCCTTTTTGCTCATTACATATTTTTTCATATTGATTTGTAAAAGCTCTTTGTTTATCATGGGAATTAGTCTTTTTTATTTTTTAGTAAATTTTATATTTTAGAACAGTTTTAGATTTACAGAAAAATTGAGAAGATACTACAGAGTTCCCATACACCCCACCCCCAGTTTATCCTATTATTATTAATGTTTGACACGAGTATGGCATATTTGTTACATTAATGAACCAATATTGCTGTATTGCTATATTATTATTATTAACTAAAGTCCACAGGTTATTAAGATTTTCTTATTTTTTCCCCAGTGTCCTTTTTTTGGTTGTTGTAGGGTCCCATCTGGATGCTGCGTTACATTTAGTTGTCGTGCCTCCTTAGGTTCTTCTTGGCTGTGACAGTTTCTTGGACTTTCCTTGTTTTTGATGACCGTGACAGTTTTGAGGAGTACTGGTCATATTTTGTAGAATGTCCCTCAATTGGGATTTGTCTGAAGTTTTTCTCGTGATTAGACTGGGATTATGAGTTTGGGGGAGGAGGACCACGGGGATAGAGTGCCATTTTCTTTCTTTCCTTTTTTTGTTATTTATTTATTTTCAATTACAGTTGCCATTCAATATAATGTTATCTTATATTAGTTTCAGGAAGTGGCATTTGCATCACAGCATATCAAGGGTACATACTATCAACATGATTTGTCACTGTTGATGTTGACCTTGGTCACGTGGCTGAGGTGGTGCTTGTCAGCCTTCTCCACTGTAGAGTTACTGTTCTCCCACCCCTTTTCCATAATGTACTCTTTGAAAGGAAGTTACTAAGTGAAGCCCACGTTCAAGTGGAGTGGAGTTGTGATCTATCTTTTCTAGGGCGGAATATTTACCTATACGGTTTGGAATTCTTCTGCAAGGAAGATTTGTCTCTTTCCCCCCTTTATTCATTTACTCAGTTATTTATTTATATCAGTACGTATGTATGGATATTCACTTATTTTTTATAACAGCTTTATTGAAATAGAATTCACATACCCTACAACTCATCCATTTAAAGTGTAAAATTCAGTGGTTTTTAGTACATTCAGTGAATTGTGCAACCGTCACGATAATCAATTATAGGACATTTTCCTCACCCTCAAAAGAAACCCCATAACCTTTAGCAGCCCTCCTCCTCCATTACCTCCCAACCCCGGCTCCCCCCAGCCTTAAGCAACCACTAATCCACTTTCTGTCTCAATGGATTTGCCAATTCTGGACAATTCATATAAATGGAATTGTACAGTATGTGGTCTTTTGTGACTGGCTTCTTTCACGTAGCATAATGTTTGCAAGGTTCAGGTTTCAGTGCCTGCATGACCTACCCCAGTGTTCGACTGAAACAAACAGGTGTAACCTGTAAAATGCCAGACCCTGCTCTCTTGGGTAATGGGTTGCGTCCTCCTGGGTGTGTCACCCACCCCCACAATCTGGAGCCTGTTTGTATGAGCAGCTCCTACCCTCCCTCTCTCTCCTCATTCCCTTCAGTCAGTGCCCAGGTCCCTTGACTCCTACTTTCCCAGGGAGAAGCTGGTTCTTGCTAAAGCTTTAATGGCTCATAGTGGTTTATAAGGCAGACCCTCTGCACTATTCAGTGTACTGGTCAATGGAATTTCAGGGACAAGGCAGGGAGATATTTGGGGATGGGTAGTGTCCTGTTTTTCCTCATATTCAATGTGGTCTAATTCAGCAAATATGCTTCCTAAGTTAAACTGGATTTATGGTGGAGATAATCTGTATCAGAGCTTCCCAAGGATGTAATGAGTCGACAATCACTGTTGCTGTCATGATTTTTATGGCAGACTGGCTTAGTCGACCAGAGGGCTGCGTGAGGATGTTGCAGGGTTTTCAGAGCCGAGCAGACACAGTCTTGCACTCTAGCGGGGAGGCAGACAGGCACATAAATAACTCAAGTACAGGCGGGCAGAGAACAACATTGTGATCAAGGTTAGGCAAAGCATCCTGGGAAACTTGGAGCTGACTTGGATTCTGGCTGGGGGTTGGGGACCGATTCTTAGAGGCTGTGTGGTTTGAGCAGTTGGGGCAGGGTGGGCAGGTCTGGGGTAGAGATGGAGGGAGGGCAGTTCAGGTCAGAGCACAGCCTGAACAAAGGCTTCAAGGTAAGAAAAGCCAGGGCATGACTGAAGAAGGAAAGACTGTCAGGCATGCAGGGGTCTGATGTGTGAATGTGGAGAAGGGTGACATATAATGGTGGGAAAGCCTGGAAGGGAACAAAGTGGGGAAGGGTTGGATGTCTGAGGTGAGCAGTTTGGATGATATTTGACAAGCAGTGGGAAGACACTAAGTTCTGGGGCAGTGGGGGAGCTGACAAGGTCTGTGTTGGCAGGTGGGGGCTGGTATGGGGGAAGGAGAGGAGGTGTGTGTGCGGAGTGGGCTGGTTAGGAAGAATCTGGATGCCATGGCTGAAGGGTCGAAGGAGGCCAGCCTCTGCTGCTTCCTCGGACAAGTTCATGTCCCTCCCCAGCCTCTTCTTCCTCATCTCTCAAATGGGATCCACCTGTTCTAGGGGGTTTGATGTGAGGCTTAGAGCAGAGAATGCGGAGAGTGGATTTGTCTGTCATCGGGGAAGCATGTAAGGCCTGTAACCGGTGAAGGCCCATGAGGATGGTGGGGAGGGAAGGCGATAATGATGCCATGACAAGAGCTTCTCTAGCATTATCTCATTTAATCATCACAACAACCCTTCAAAGTGGGTATTATTATTACTCCCATTTGACAGATGAGGAATCTGGGACTCCCCGTGGAAAATCACTCACCTACAGTTGGTAAGTGGAATCCGGGTCAGGGCGCCTTCAAAGAGTGGGAGACAGTCCCCTCCACCTGTCTCTGGGAGAAGGGGATGGAGAGAGAGGGGAAGGGAGGGGTGCCTGGGTTTTGACTGGGGCAAGGAAGTGGAGATGGTGCTTGTGGCTGAGGTTGTTTGCACTCCCCTGTTGGCAGGGGTGAGTGATGGGTGAGGGGAGGATTTGGGTGGGGATGGTTCCTGAGTCGCTTATTTTGCTCTCAGCCTAGGGATGTGTGTATACCTGGTGTGGTTAGGGACAGCCCTGTTTGTGGTCTGTCAGCTGGGAGTGGAGGGGATACCACTATCAGGTGTTGGCTCTTTCTGGCCTTGTCAAGCCCTGTGCCCGCTCTGCACCTCATGTCCTCATGTAAAATAAAGCTATGGGACTCATGAGTGACCTCTTGGGGTTTTTTTTTTTTTTTTGGTCCTAATGATCTAAGACTTCGTGATCAGCAGAGTTCTCAAATTAAAAAATAAAAAAGATGTTTACTGTTCGAAAACATAGTATATTCGCATGGTTCAAATTCAGAAAGCACTAAAGCAGTTACAATGCTACCCAGCCACTCAGTTTCCCTCTTTGGAGGCCATTAGTTAATGGCCATTTGTTGATCCCACACAGACACAAGAGCTTGTCATTCGGACTGAGTCCTGAGGAGCCCAAAGGTGGGGAAAGGCATGGAAACTTGTCATCAGAATAGGAGGAGAGTGGGCGGCTGGATCGCTCAGTTGGTTAGAGTGTGACCTCTGATCAACAGGGTTGTCGGTTCGATTCCCACATGAGCCAGTGAGCTGTGCCCTCCACAACTAGATTGAAGACAACAAGCTGCCGCTGAGCTTCTGGAGGGGCGGACGGATGGCTCAGTTGGTTAGAGCTCAAGCTCTCAACAACAGGGTTGCCAGTTCAATTCCCACATAGGATGGTGGGCTGTGCTCCCTGCAACTAAAGATTGAAAATGGTGACTGGACTAGGAGCTGAGCTGCACCCTCCACAACTAGATTGAGGGACAATGACTTGGAGCTGATGGGCCCTGGAGAAACACACTGTTCCCCAATATTCCCGAATAAAAATTAAAAAAGAAAAGAACAGGAGGGGATTAATTAGGGCAGGCTTCCTGGAGGAGCCAAGTTTTAAGCCAGGTTTTGTAGGAGGGGAGTCATCTTGGGGCAGAAAGCAGGTCACAGAGGAAGGTCATGTCCCAAAATGAAGTCAGGACCTTCTGTCCCAAACCTGTCCTTGTCCAGCACAATAGCACTGCAGCCAGCTGCCTGCACAAACCAGGAACACCTGGCACAACTTTGCCACCTGTCTCCTCCCCTCACCCATGTCCAACCCATCACCCGGTCCAGCCAGCACTACAGCCTTAATGCACTCGAGAGTCCTCCCATTTCACTCCGCCTCCAGCACTAGCCCCCTTTACAAACCACCACTGTCCCACCTGGACCCCTGCGATAGCATCTCACCTGGGTGCTTTGCTAATTTCCACCCAGCAGCCAGATGATCTTCCCACAATGCCCACTGGATCATGTCGAGTAGAGTAAAGGGAGAAAGGTGGGGGCCAGATGCTCTGAATGGGAGGCCACGGGAGCAATGCAAGCCTGCTCTGCTCTCCAGGAACCTTGCCTTCTGGGAAATACCCGCCCCCAGTAAATAGCCTGAGCCCCATGGGACAGTATCAGAGCAGCTGCACAATTTTTTTTCATAGAACTTTATGCAGTTTGTAATTACACACACACACCATTTGGAATAGGTAAAACCTCTCCTGTATGAATACATTATTAAAAAGTCACTCTCCTATGCCCCATGTACCCAGTTCCCCCTTTTCCCCACCTGGGTAACCGTTTTTATTAGCTTCTGTGTCTCCAGGAAATCTATATACAAAGATAAGTAAATATAAATTCATAGTTTATTCCTTGCCCCCCTTTTAACATAAATTATAACATACCGCTCTTTCTGCACTTGATTTTTGTCTCTTAAGAATGCATCTTGGAGATCTTTGTATGATAACACACAGAGAACATTGAAAACGTGTTTTTTTTTTTAATATGGCTGCGCACTGTCTTTCTATATGGATGCACCATAATTTACTGTATTTTGCTGTGTATGATGCACACCTTTTTGCCCAGCTTTGTGAAGGATAAATAAAGATGCACATTATACGTGGGGAGTACTAATTCCGTATCCATATAAATGTTTTTAATTCTTCTATTTATGCTTATGAGTTAAAAGTGTAACTCTAGAAATCAATAACGACATCCGTACGCAAGATAATACCCTGGAATACGATAATCGATTTTGTTGAATTTACGACGAACTTGCAAAGATGAAGAGTTCTTGGCCTTCTACAATGCATAAATATCATAAATTTGTTACCGCTATGTAAAATTTCTTGTACCTTGTATCTGTTCTTGTGTTTTGTCATTATTTGTTACATAAAGATTTTTGTACCATAATATGTTAAAAAATAAATGCTAAAATTCCTTTATGATGCAAAAAACAAGTACCTACATGTGAACAAATAAAAATTTGAATTAAAAAATTAAAGCGAAAGATTTTTTCCCCTGAAAGTTTGGGCCCCAAACGTGGGTGCACTTTATACACGGCAAAATACGGTATTTAACCAGCTCCCTACTGATGAGAACTTGAGTTGTTGTCAGTCTTTTGCTATTATAAGCAATGCTGCAGATAACCTTGTCCACATGCTAGAGTCTGTAGATTAATTCTCCAATAGGGGAATCGTTGGGCTGTAAGGGAAATGTAATTGTAACTTAGACAGATGTTGTCAGGTTGTCCTGGAGAGGGGTTGGACCCATCGGCACTCCCACTGGTAATGTATAAAGGGGGCCGTTGGTAATGATGTATTTGTTTATATGTTTATTTGGTGGTTTCTCTTCCACAAGACTGTGAACTCCAGGAGGGTAGGGATCAAGTCTCTTGTGCATCATCGTCGGCACTCAGTAAATGCTGGATGTATGAATGGATTCATGGTTCTACCAGGAGGGGCTGGCCAGAATGGGAGAGACCCTTTTGTGTTCAGCTTGCCCAGCCCAGCTTCCCCCATCCTTACATTGGGCTGATTGTCTATCTGGAGGGTGGCTGGGGACCTGTGACAGATCTTTGCGTTTCTGGAAGAACTAAGCCCAACATTTAACTCATGACCCCCTCTCCCGAGCAGCCCTTCTGTTGCTGTGATATCAAGAAATCCAATGTCTTAGTACTGTAGGGGATCGGAGAATAGACCCTGTGTGATGCTTAAATCCTCTGCTTACTTACCTCCAGTGACAGAAAACTCACTCCTCCCAAGTGACTCCTTTCAACTTCAGGCAACTAAATTTTAGAAAGTATTCCACCTACTGAGTTGAAACCTATTCCCTGTAGCTGCCTCCTGTTTAGGGAATTTTAATGGTGGCCCTTTGGAAACAGTGTTTTCAGGAAGATGAGCAGGGGGCATATTTGGGGACAGGTACTCCTGCTCTCTCTTTTTCCAGCAAGCAGGGCTAACTCCCCAGAAGAGCTCTGCAGAGCCCTGCCTGCCCACCTCCTGACTCTTTCCTGTCCCACCCTCAGGTACGTGCAGGAAGGGCGTTTCCGAATCGAGGAGAGAACGCTGACAGCCTTCCAGTGGCTCTACAGCCCTCAGCAACATCGCATCCTCAGTCGTGCTGACCTCGAGTCTCCCTCCAGGTAAAATATCCCATAGCCCTTACTCATATTCTTTGCCTGGGGACTAGGCCCCCTCAGGTGGTACTTACACAGCCACGCTGGTCCATAAGCTCACAGTGGGGAATCATTGCCCTCAGTGGTGGAAAGGCCTCCCAGGGTCCTGCAAAGAGTTTGTCCAGCCTAGAATGCACTGAGTGATCTGAGGTAGATCATGGCCTCCACTTTCTCCTCTGTAAAATGGGTATGATCATATTTTCTCTGCTTTCCATCAGGAAGATCGTGAGTCTCCAGTGAAATGATGCCTGCAGCGATTTCCAAAGCCTGGAGATCAGCAGGTTCCTCTGTAAGAGGGAGAGTGGCTGGGCAGCCCCTGCTTTGACCTGGGTAGAGACAGCCCTGCCTTCTTTGTCTCTCTCTTCCCTCATACCAGGGAATCCAGCTGGGACCCTGAGTCCGGGTGAGGGGCTGGGATATGAGGACTTTTCTTGGTGCAAATTCCTGCTCCCAGGCTCCTGCCCACTCTTTGTCCACACTGCAGACAAGTATGACCAGTGTTAGCAGCGTCAACAGAAATCTCCTGGGTGGCCCTCCTGCCAACCTCCCCCTTCCCAAAGCTTCTGCTAGACCTGATTCTGGACCTTTCTTCCCACTTTCCCCACCAAAATCTCTTTGCACCAGCTTCTAAATGAGCAGGACCCTAAATGAATCCAAGAACGAACAGCTCTCCTCCCAGGAGTGGCTGAAGGAAAGAGAAATGGAAGTGATATCATGGGGTGGGGGGGAACACGTGGCCTGGCTAACAGGAGAACAGGGATGATGCTCTTACTGAAGTCCCCCAAACTGGCCCCAGGAATAAGGTTTAGAAGTGATGGGAGCCTTCATCCCCCCAGACACATGCCAGGAATCCTATTTAGCTAAGAGTAGTTCATCTGCTTTGTCGCAGTGATGACTTCAGAAGGTATGGGAAACAATGAAATGGACGGGTACTTTGGATTCAGTTCTGTCCAAAAAGGAAGAAATAATTAGAGGATGATGGGGAAGCGACAGGAACCCTGGGAAAGGTGACTCAGGCCACCTGGGAACTCCTAGTGTTCAGGGAATGGGTGGTCAGACAAGTTCCCTGGACTTCAAATAATGGATTTCAAGTAATGTAGTGAAAAGACACAAAGGCCCCTAGAGCTTAAGGCGAGAGTATTGGGAAGGGTGCAAAAAGGAAATTCTGAGTGTACAGTAGTGAACGCATGCAGGGAAAGAGAAAGAGGCCAGTGTGGCTGCCCTGGGAGCATACTAGCGACACTCGGACATTAAGGGTACATGGTGGGATTCAGTTTTAGGCCACATGCAAAGCCTAGTGCAAGCCAAATGCCATCTGACATAATGTAGTTTCTCCCTCATCTTCTTTCCTGACCGTCAAAGCTCGCACCTCTCCTGGCATTATCTTATTTGTCTGTGTTTTCATTGTTGGTGCCCCCATCCCTTCCCCCAGGATATAAGCTCTGTGAGGGCAGGGCCTTTCTATCTCATTCTCCTCTGTACCCCGAGGTCCTAGCCCAGAGCAGAGCTCATTAAACAGGCACTGGATGGATGGGAAAGGAACACAACGCAGTCTCAGAACCTGTAGGAAGGTTGGTAGGGAGGCCCTCCCCCCACAGACTGAGGTGGGCCAGCTACACCTGCCCAAGATAAGAGCAAGGGAAGAAGAGGAGGGTGAGACCTCCTGCCTGGGCAAGTGGTCTGAGGCGACGGAGCTGCTCTGTTTTCTGAACCAAAGAACAAGGATTCTCTTCAGAATGTAGGAGCAGAGCCGAGTCTGTGAATGAAGGAAGCAATCATAAGACAGGATGGAGCCATTTGCTGTAACTTCAGCTTTCATACTTGGGAATGTTACGTCCCAGGATACTTGAAGAGGAGGCTGCCATAACTCCGTGACTGTGCTAATTTCTGGGATAGAATGTTAATAGTTATTTTCTGAGGGTTCATTATGTGTCGCGTTTGCAGGAAAAATGGATTTAGTCTTAATCACCATGCTATGACCTAGGTACTACTGTTCTCCCCATTTTTCAGATGACAACACCGAGGAGCAGAGGTAAAATAATAACAGCGAGTAAGTGGCAGTGCTCACCACCACTGTGCACATTGCTTCTCAGAGAAAAAGGCATGTGCCCAAAGGCGGGAGATGGGGAAGGTAATTTCTATCTTTACAAAGAGGAAATAAGTCCACAGACCATAGATAAAGGAACTCAGCATCAGTCCTGGTCCGGCTAAGAGTCTGTTATTAAAGAAATGGTTTGGAGGCACTTAGAAAAGGAAGAAGTGGGTGATCATCAGTAGCGAGTGAATGTCTGGAGAATCCACACTGCTGCGGGGAGCTTATTTGCTGTTCTGATTAGTTTTCCGGACTAGAAAGTAGGTTGAGGCTGTTGGAGCAGTTGTGAGTTTGAGCAACAAATTGTTCCTTTCTTCCTGGCAAAGCCTTGCAGGTGACACAGAGGAGTGTGGGCAGGGAGATGGCACAGCTAGGGAGGTTGAGGAGTGGGCTGCCATTGGCTGAGTTTCTGAGTGGCTTGGTGACATTGCTGATGGCAGGAACCTGGGCACCCTCCCAACAGGAGAGGTGTCCGAACTGGGACCCATACTGCCCTACAGGCTGGATTCCAGATCCAAATCTAGAAGGTACAATGTAACACGGATAAAGGCGAAGTCTGTTTTGGCCTCCAGTCCTGTCTGTCCCTGGGTAGCAGGGCAAGGGAATCAGAACTGTGTGAGATGTTCCAATTGACTAGAAGCTTGGGTATGGCCTTGTGTTTTAGGTTTTAAGAACATGCTTGTATCTTGGGGCTATAAGAGCTCAGAGCAATGTCCAGAGTGAGGGAGCGAAGGACACGCTGTTCTGAGTCTCAGACTCTAAGAGGAATGTTCCCTTGTTTGTTCATGTATTTGGTGGATAGGGACTGAGGACTTTTCCTCCGCTAACACTGTGCAGACGTCACTTTCGAATGGCTGAGCAGGTTGCCTTTTGGGGTAATGGACCAGGCAGCTGAAGGGACTCAGACCGTGGGCGGACCACCCCTGCCTTCCTTTCTTCCTTCCACCCTGCTCTGAGCCAGGCCCTGAGGTTACAGTGACTTGTTTCAAAACAGACAAAGGTCCTGCCTCCGTGGGACACATATTCTAGTGGGAGGGATAGACTATAGACACATAAACAAGAAAATGTCCCAAGATGATCAGAGTGCTGAAGAAACTAAAACAGGGCATTGAGCTAATGAGTGACCAGTGGGTATATGGGATTTTGGAAAAGGTGGAAGGCCTCTCTGAGAAGGTGACATCTGAGCTGAGTTCTGCAGGGTACAGGGGGCAGCTATATGGAAAAGCTGCTGGTGAGGGATGTTGAATGGATAGGGGGAAGGTATTCAGGAGATGGGGTGGAACAGTATTCCTGCAGGGGGGACAGCAAGTAGGAGGCCCTAATTATGTTGTAGAAACAGAAAGCCATTGTGGCCAGAGCAGAGTGAGGCCGTGGCCAACAGATAGAAGCCAGGCCAATTTGCTGGCAATGACGGAAAGGGCTTTCTAGCACTGAGAGCTGCCTGAGGACAGGGTAGGCTGCCCCCTTAGGGAGTGATTCCCATCATTGAGGTGTGCAGCCATATTCAGAGGACATTCTCCCTGGAAGTTACTAAGAGACGCGGGCATCCCAAAAGCTGCCTAGAAGACCCTTTATTCCTTCACCCCCTTCAAGTTCAGCGTCCTTGGTTTGGCAGAAGCCTAGAAGATTTGTGTGGCTGGAACGAGTCAAAGCTCCAGGCTGTCAGGTCCAAGGCAGGGGCACTTTCATTGGTTGTGGCAGTCCCTGAAGCCTCCCATTTGCAAGTCCAGACAGCACTGTTCCCCATTCTCAGTCCCAGGGCTGGAGAGAACCCCCGAGTGTCTTCAATAGACCGGGAACCCGTGGATCTTTCTGCACCTTGATTCCCCAGCGCCCCGGGGCCCCATCCTCCAGGAACTTCTGTGGGTAGGTGGGCTGTTCTCGCCTTTCTCCTCCGGGTCCCTTGGGCGCGCCTGCCCCGCCCCGCGCCTTTGTTCCCGAGGAGCCGCTTCGGGCAGTCCCCTGGCGGCGGCGACGCAGGAGTCCCAACAGCGGGCACGGCGCTCAGGACCCGCGGTATCCCCCTTCCCAGCCCCGGCGCCCTCCTCCACCCCTGCGCCGGCCCTTCCACCCCCTCTCCCGCGGCTTCGTGGTGGCAGCGCCTGGCGAGCCCGGTCGGCACAGCCCGGACCCCGGCCGGAGCCGGGTGGGGCGCCGCGGGGGTCGGGAGAACGAGGTGGGCACGGCCCGCAGCAGGCGGGTGGCGGCTGCAGGGTCCCCGCCTCCCGCCGTGCGCCCGCTTTCGGGAGGCTGGGGGCGCCCACCAGGTGTGCCGCAGCTGCCGGCGGGCGGAGGGCGCAGCTTGGTGCGTTCCGAGCCGCCGGCGGGTGTGCGCGTGTGCGCGCCGCGGTGACGGTGCACGCGCTGGGCGGGCGGCTCGGGCAGCCCGCCGCCGGGGAGGAGGAGGAGGGGGCCTGGGTCCGGATGGAGGCAGCGGACGCCGCCGTTGCAGGCGCACAGGCGGGGACAGCCGCCGCGACTGACTGTTGACATTCCGTCCACGTCGAGGAGTGAATCTGGGCGCCGGCGTCACAGAAGGTCAGTGGGTCCAGGGCTGGGTGGGAATTCCACAGTCAGCCTGGATCGGGACGTGAGTCCCGGGTGTGACTGAACGTGGAATTCGGGTGTATGTTGTGAGTGGAAATGCGTGTGTTTGCAAAGAGAAATCCAGTCCTCATGGACGTGTGTGAGCTGCGTGCTGCGATTCCACAGAGCAATTCAGCGTGATGTGTTGTTTGGGAGGTGGGGTGGCTGTCCTCTGAAATCCATGCGAGTGGGGCGTTGCTCCTGAGTGAGATGTTGCTCAGCCCCTGTCAGTCTCTGGCTAGAGAAGCTGACCGCGGCGGAGGTCAGAGTTGGGGTGTTTACAGGTGGTGGTAGAAGGAAAAAGCCAGGAACCCCAGGAGAACCCTGTAGCGAGGCTGGCTTGGTTTGTTTTTTTCTGAAAGGTCATAAACCCCACCCCGTCCTCGCTCCAACCTGTGTCTCTGACAGGGAGGGGAGCTAGGATGGTGGGGTGCGGGCTGAGACGCCTTCCTGGACCTTTGGGGCAGGGCCAACCTCCAGGCTGACATTCAATTCTGGGGGCCTGGGTAGGTGCGAGTGAGGCAGCCAGCCCTGAGTGGGGGTCCAGGGCAGGTGTGTGTTCAGAGGACCTCAGGACTGCGTAGAATCCAATTGGTTTTGCCACCACCATACGCTGTGTGTGTCTGGATCTGGGAGCTGGTTGGGGGGACATCCTTCTTTTTCCTCATCTGTTTTCTATATCTCCTCCTTCACCCTTCTAACCAACTGAAGGGCATTTACATGCAAGTGGGGTTTGGGCTCTGAATGCTGGGATCCGCCTCTGAGTGGCCCCCATTAGAGCAGCCTCCACAGGGAATAATAAGGTTGTGCTGGGCTGGGCGCCAGGGCTCTCTGGTTCTTTTCATGCTTTGTGACCCTGGGGCTGTCTCTGAAGCCCCACGGGCCTCAGTTTCCCATGGAGAGGGGAGAAGGTAGCTCCCTCCCCCATTCTTCCTACTGTGGGGTGAGGAGTAAACAGAAAGCTCACACAGCTACTGGGGCCTGAGGTCCCCAGCAGTGGATTTCCCCAGGAAAGCCCCAGCACATCTTTGTAACTTGGGCAGGAGTCCAGGGACGCTCTCCCCTGTCCTCCAAGCAGGTGTGTTGGGTTTCCTGAGTCCAGGGGTGGGGCAAAGTGGGTGTCTGCTACATAGGGCTGCTCAGGCTTCAAACAGCGACCTCAGGTCTCCCCTTCCTTCTGAGACATTGAGGACTGGGGGTGGAGTGGAGCTTGGGGGGGTGGTGGTCTGGGAAGGGGTGGGATGGGGACTGGAGCTGAAGAGGCACATAAGTTTCTGGGCAGAGGCAGATGCTAAACTTGGAGAGAGCTAGGGCACATCGAGCTGGGACTGTCACTCAGCCCAGGGTGTTGAGGCAGTTTGGCGAGAGGTGGCTTTAGTTCCAGAGAAGATGACCCTAGTGCTTCAGGCGCCGTCACACCATCTCCTTCCTCTTTCCCATGACCCTGACTGGATCAAGTGTGGCTGAGCCACAGTGGTTCAGAATGACTTGAACCTTGAAGGAAAGGGACCCTGACATGGACGGTGGTGGCACCGCATAGCATGGTGGTTAAGCATAACAGTTCCGTTGTCACTCACACCTGGGTTTGAATCCCACCTCCACCTCCCACTCAAGGGGTCTGTACCTGTGTTCCCCCAAAGCAGAACCCGAGTGGTCTACTTGGGAGGTGGTCTCGGAATAAGGGTGGGGGGAAGGGTATGAGGAGAGAAGGGGAAAGCGGCACAGGGTGCATTATTTTTAGCGTTACCATCACTCTGTCCTGAGCAGGTCTCCTGATGAGCCTATGGAATGGGTTTCAGAGCCGCCCTGTCGGAGACAAAAACAGGGGAGTGTTCATCCATCAGCTCTGCCCCCCGCTGGACAAGGGTACCTCCATGGGCATGTGTGAGGCCCATGTGCGTTCCTGTGGGCATCCCTCACTGTAGCTTCAAAGAAGGCCTGGCATGGCCCTAGATGAAGCTTTGCCATGGGAACTAACAGGTCGTTGCGGAAGTGACTGGGGTAAGAAGTGGGGCAGAGAGAGTTTGAAGTGGCACACTGAGGCATCCAACATAGTGCATGACCTTGGGCAAATTACCTAACTTCTTGGAGGCTCAGCTTCCTTATCTGGGGGTTGCGAGTGTTAAATAAGATATTTATTAAAATTTTGAACACACTGACGGGTCCACAGCAAGGACTCCATGAATGGAGTATTTTTGTGTATTTGAGAAGATAGCATGTTCTGGGTGGCTCAGATATTCATTTGTTCAAGTGGAGGAGGAGGCTGGGTAAGGTGACCTCTAAAGATACCCCTCCTGGTTGTAAAATCTGGGGCTCCAGGGCCACACACCAGTTCTTCCTGGAGCTGTGGCCCAGTCTCCCAGACCCCCTGAAAGGTTCTATTTTGTGAATTGGAGCCAGCGATACCCTGCCCCTGGGCCAGCTGCTCAGACGTGCCTCTTGCTGGGGTCTGTCCCAGGAGGACATGGGAGCCTGGCAGTGGGGAGAGGGGACAAGCAGGCAGCTTGGAAGCAGGTGCTTGAAGGAGGAGTGGGGGGAAGGTGGATGCTGGCGTTTGGAGCTGGCAGATGGTCATGGGCACTGGTCTGGTCAGTTACAGTCAGTAGGAAGGACAGGGTAGGAGAGTGGGGGAGGGAGAGAGAAAACGGAAGGCAGGGAGGGGAGAGTAGGTTGGCAGAGGGTGGACAATAAATATGAAAATCAGGGCAGTGGGGCGACTTACACAGCCTTGATGCATGGGATTAGGGGTGTTTGGGGTGGCGGGGGCAGGCTGGGGAGAGTGATGGGGTGGCGTGAAGGAAGTGAAAGCAGTGGTTGAAGATTAGATGGGGAGTCCTAGGGCATAAACCAGAGCAGGCTTCGTATTTCAAGGTACAGCAATCATAGGCGTCCTCATTCTCCTTTTCCCTAATGTGTCTACCTGTCCCTCTTGGGCCATTGCCCCCATTGGCAGGGGACATTCTGTCTGCAAACACTCAGGTCCTGTTGTGAGTGATGACTGGAGAAGGCGCGGACGTGTCTGCTGAGGCCTGTTGCCATGGTACCATGGTGGCCCTTGTGTCTCTACCCTCTCCCATCTCTGAGCAACATGCCACCCCCTCAGGGAGAGGTCGCACAGTGGGGAAGGTGTCCAGCTGCCTCTTGCTCATGCATGGGCCACACAGGCTGGCAATATAAAGGTCACTGCGTCCATCCCTCAGCCCACAGGCAAGGTCACACCCAGCCTAGGCTGGGGAGACGCAGCAGCCACTCTCTTCATTTACGGTCATTTAAAGGCACCACAATTTGGGACTCCTTTTGTTTTTAGTAAGTTTAGTCAAAAAGACAAAAAACAGTAACGCAGCCTATTCATCGTCTCCCCTTTTCAAGAGAGCATCTTTATGGAGCCAGATGGCACTCTTCTTGCCCACACCTCTTTCAATGCTTTGGTGCTTCTCTAGGGGGAAGTTCTGCTTCATGTCTGAGCTCAGCCTCCCATGCTGCTCTTATTTTTTTTCTCTGTTTGCCACAACCTTTCAGGGCTTCCAGATAGTCATAAGGGGATTCCTCTCCACCAGGTTAAGATATGAAGCAGATGGAGGGGCTCCTGAAGCAGGTGGAACACCAAGGAAAAGATTGTGCCCTGGGGGACCTGGCCTGAGACCAGTCTGTGCTGAGCCCCCCGGCCCTGCCCACGCTCAGGGTCTGGACTTGCAGCTTGCTCTCAGGGCTGGCTGGCGGCCCAGCCCCTTCCCTAGCTCAGATCCAGGGCTGTCAGCCTCCTTCTTGGATTATGCCGGGAGTGCTGGCTGGGCCCTGCCAGGTCTCGGTCAGCAGATGGCATCAGGCAAGGGCACGGGGGACCCACTGATGAGATGGACCGGTAGTGGGCAAGAGCAGAGGGGAGTGACAGGCAGTGAGTCACAGTGAGATGCGCCTGTAGGTGTGTGGACATCTGGGCACGTGTGTCCCTGGAGGGCGTGTTGCTGGGTCGCTGTGTCTGCACATCTGTGTGTGGCTCTGTGTGTGTCCCCTGAGCGTGTGTGTGTATGTGCACTGCTCTGGTTTGTTCCTGTTCTTTTCTGTGGGTATGTGTGTGGGCTGCCCACCAAGCACTCTCCAGGGGCCTTGAGGGTGTGCCTGTTGGGTGGCCGGCGAGCCTTTACCCCTGCAGGGTTTCCTGGCCCCCTGGAATTCCTGAATCTTCTGCCCTACCCAGTTCTGCCCTCTCTCCAGGCTTCCTGTCCCTGTTCCTCCCTCTGCCTTGAGGAAGCTGCTTCTCCTCCAGTGGCTGTGTGGGTACCCACTGCTGTTGGGGCGGGGCCTGGGGAGGGGCAGCCAGTCCAACTTCCAGCCTTATCCTTGGAGCTTTTGGCTGAAGGTGACGGGTGGGTGAGCCCTGGGTTGAAGAGATGAGTCAGGGTTGGCTGCAGGGGTGGGTGGAAGCTGGGCTGTATGTCAGCATGCCTTAGGGAAGTGTGTACCCTCCACCTACTCATACCACTCTCAGAAGCTTGGGCACAGCACAGCAGTGGGAAGGCTCCCTCACCCCTGCTAGCCACGCTCTGTTCCCCCATGGCTAGCATAGGTTCTGACGGGGAGCAGAGTGGTTTCTGCAGCTCTGGGCATCCCATTGGGGACTTAGGCCTCAGTATACTTCCTGTCATCACAATCATTTAAATTTATAGAAGCTCTTCCTGCACCGGGCCCTGAACTGCACGCTACACATGTGTTAGCTCGTTGGCTTCTCGGAACAATCCTATGAGGTAGATTCTGAAAGCATCCCGATCTTATGAGGAAGTAGATGCTTAGAGCGGCCGAGTTACTTCTACAAGGTAAAACAGCTAGTAAGTAATGGAGCTGGCATGTGAACCCAGGTCTATTCTTAACACTTGCTGCTGTTTCCTCCATTCTTCACAAAGCTGGATCCATTTCACACTTGCAGTCTCCTCTTCAGAGAGGCTGTCCCAGCGCCTCCCCTTTAAACAGAGCTCCCCACCCGCCTGGTTTGGACATCACCTTAGGGTAAATACCTGTGTAAAGCTATTCCTCTTTTATCCTCTATCTCCTCACTCCCCCACCGCCCCCAATTGTCCCAGAAGAGAGCCTGAAACACAGTAGGGATGCAATAAACATTCGATGAATGAATGAAGGCATGAATGAATACTTGAAGATATGTCTGACTCCAGGCCAAGCTCTAAATCCCTCCTCTACACTGTCCCCCCCACAGCAGGGACCACAGAGCAGCAGGGAGCACAGGCTCTGGGGCCAGCTCACTTGGTTCAAATTCTGCCTCTCCCATTGTTCTGGTATCTAATGCTGCATCCATAATAAACTACCCAAAGGCTTATGGCTTAAAACTATGGTGACATTTAGTTTGCTCAGGAATCTGCAGTTTGGACAAGGCTTGGTGGGGATATTTGTCTCTGTTCTGCCATCGTCATCCAGGGTGACTCAAAGTCCAGGGGCTGGAATCCTCTGAAGGCTCAGTCGCTCGCATGTCTGGCATTTGATGCTGGCTGTTGGCTTGGGGGCTCAGTTCCCCACCACATGGGCCTCTCCCGTGAGCTCTTTGGGCTTCCTCATGGCCTGGTGGCTGGTTACTGAGCAAGAATCCCAAGAAAAAGCCAGGCCGAGTCTATTTCACCTTTTCGTACCTAGCGTTAGAAATACTGCAGGTCCACACAGATCCAAGGGGAGGGAACGTATGAGGTCGGATAATCAAGTTCGCGAACTTTTTGCAATGATGTTGCTAATCTTTTTTGTTATCAGAGGGATTATTCGTTATGAATTTGTACCAACGGGACAAACAGTTTACTGTGTTTACTATTTGGAAGTGCTGAAAAGGCTGCGTGAAAAAGTTAGACGACCTGATCTTTGCCAATTCATGGCTCTTGCATCACGACAATGCACCAGCTCACACGGCACTGTCCATGAGGGAGTTTTTAGCCAGTAAACAAATAATTGTACTGGAACACCCTCCCTACTCACCTGATCTGGTCCCCAAAGACTTCTTTCTTTACCCGAAGATAAAGGCAATATTGAAAGGAAGACATTTTGATGACATTCAGGACATCAAGGGTAATACGACGACAGCTCTGATGGCCATTCCAAAAAAGAGTTCCAAAATTGCTTTGAAGGGTGGACTAGGCACTGGCATTGGTGCATAGCTTCCCAAGGGGAGTGCTTCAAAGGTGGCCGTAGTGATATTCAGCAGTGAAGTATGTAGCACTTTTTCTAGGATGAGTTTGCGAACTTAATTGTCGTACTTCGTATATCCCACCTCTTAATGGTGGGGTGTCAGTGTCACATGGTGAGAAGAGCATATGGGAAGGGGTGATATATTGTGGGATGTGTGGCCATATTTGGAATATACAATCTTCCACAGCCACTTACTAGCAGTGTGACCTTGAGCAAATTACTTAGTCTCTCTGTGTCCCAATTTCCCCATCTGTAAGTGGGGATACCATCAATATGTACCTCATGGGTTATTCCTTTAGTCGTGATTACACTTCCACCCATGGAGCTCCCTGGCCACACGTGATGCGTTGGTCCAGATTTCCACCAAACTACAGTATCCAGCCCCAATTCCCCACCCACCCTAATGTAATACAGAAGGTTCCTAACTGGGCAGAACCCTTCTGAGGGTGGGGCCAGTAATAGGAGAGAAGAGCGGGCCTTGAATGGAAAAGGCCTTTTCCATCTCAGTTCATTGTATTATTCTGAGTCAGCCCTCCAAAGGGGCAAAGGATAAGCATCGATGGAGATGCCATGAGGCTGGACCTCCAACAGGATTCCTCTGGGCCTGGGGGTGGGGCAGACCCCACTAGGACCCCCGTCTTTATCCAAGGAAATCAGGATAAATGAGTCATGAACATGCTGTGTTTGAGATGTAGGCCTTTTCATTTTTATTTTTATTTTTAAGTGTCTGAGGGAGCTCCCTGCCTCTCCTCTGTCTCCCTGCCTGCCTCCACCTGAGTCACTGCTCATCTGCCAGTAGTATGACTCCCCAGCCCAGACTGCCAGGCCTGGGGGGAAGAATCTCTGGGTTTGCTCCTCCTGATCCAGGTTGGGGCTGCTCCTCCGCTGGGCATTGGCAGGAGACCCAGGAAGAATCTTGGGGTTTGCCCCAGCCCAGCCTGGCAGTTACTCACATCTACTGCTGCCCTCATTTGGGGCCTGCTCTTCAGTGAGCCTTCCCTATAGGAATGGCAGTATAGTTCAAAGCAGGGATGCTGGGTTTCAATTCCGCTGCCACCCTAATGTAATACTAGCTCTATGACCTTGGGTGAGTCTCTTAACCTTTCTGAGGCTCCATTTCCTCACAGGAAAAAGGACATGGTTGTGGTATGGATTAAATGAGATAAAACGTGAGGCATATCTGGTTCATGGGAGATTCTCAAGAAATGATGGCAGTTATTCTCTACAAATGATAAAACTGAGGAGGGAGTTTAAGTGGTTTCCCCACAGCTATTTTACATGTCAGAACCAGAGCTGGAACCCAGATGTTCTGACACCTACTGGTTATTATTTATCTCCTGCAACACAGAATTCCCTCATCCCTCAATCCGTTTGGCCAGTGGGCAATATGTCTGCCATCCTAGAAATACCAGCAAGAAAGTGGCCCCCCTTTTCCTTCTTGCACTACCCAACTTGCCTGCAGGGGCGCTGATGTCTACCTTCTGGCCCATCCTGGTGAAGAAAGTATCCGGGGGAGGCCCTGCAGGGGTATGGAGAGTGGGGAGGGACCCAGCTGGGTGGAGGGAGAGTGAAGAGCTGGCTTTGTGATTTCTCAGTGAGAATCCCCTTCAGACAGCTCTTAGTGCTCAAGCCTTTCTACAGGTAACTCTGGGGCCATCAAAGATAATGGGAATACTGTAGTAGATTTCATTCCAGTATTTCTCACTGGATCAGAATCATCTGAGGATGTAGATTTCCTGGCCCCAACCCAGGACAAGGGAATCAGAATTTTAGCACTCACACTAGCTGACACGGCCATAGGTCTGTGCCAGGCCCTGCTCTGAAGGCTTAGCATGTATTAATTTACCTACTGCTCCTAATCCCTATGAGATAGGCACTGTTAGAATCCCCGTTTTATAGGTAGGGAGTCTGGTTTGAGGCACAGAGAGGTTAAGAAACTTGCCCAAGATCACACTGCTGGCAAGGCAGCAGGGCTGGGGTTTGACCCCATGCTATTCAAGCCCCAGGTGGTTCTCACACCCACTGCATCTCAGAACCACTATTTTATAACATCGGGCCCATCCCCTTTCTTGTTTCCTTTTATTTGTCATTATTTTAAATAGCATTTGTGTTTTTCAAATTATAAACGCAAGATTTGCTTATTACAGAAAATTTATAAAACTCAGAAAAGCACAAAGGAGAAAAAAAATTATGATCTTGACTCTCATCCCCTGAACAATATGGTCCTAAGCATATTAATTAGCCTGTGTCATTCCATTCAGAAATTTTCTGTAATTCTTTTCCGTGTCGTTACATATACTTCCATGCCTACTGTGGACTAGCTGAGAAGCACTCCGTTGTTAGGAGATACTGTCTTTCTTGAACTTACCCCCTACTGTTGGATATTTGGGTTGTTCCCAGTGTTTCATAGTTATGATAACAATGTGCTGGAGACGCTCAAAACTACAACTTGGTACACATTTCTGAATTCTTCCTCGTGCGATGGTATCGAATTGGGAATGGAATTGCCAGGTCAAAAGGCATGCATGTTAAAAAAAAACAAAAAACAACACAACAAAAAAACCTTTTTAGTAAGCATAATATACATACAGAGAAGTGCACAGATTGTAAGTGTACAGGTTGATGAATTTCCACAAACTTGACACATCCATGTTAAACCAACACCCAGGTCCAAAAATGGGCCATGATCTGCACTCGAGAAGCCTCTTGGGCATGCATGTAAGGGTTCTGATTTGTAATGTCAGACTTCCTCCAGCAAAGCTGTACATGGCTCTCCTTTGAGTTTTTCTTAAGATTGAAATGCAAACTCTTTTCTTAAAAGCAGAGTGATGGTAAAACTATCTGGAACCAGGCAATGAGAGACAGATGGTGGTCCTCCCTGTCTGGGGCAAGACACACTTCCCTTTGGGGTGGAAGAGGTGGTCCCAGGACGGGGATCAGTGGTCAGCTTGAGCTCCACGTGGTGTAAGAAGGTTTTAAAGAAATGAGCCTTTGTACCTGCTTCTCTTCCTCTGTCTCCTCCTTCTTGTCCTTTTTCTCTTTGTCCTTCTTCTAGAGCAAACCATCCATATAATTAACATTTCCTCTTTAAGTTGTAACATGTTCGTGGTTAAAAGACAAAAAAAAAAATCAAGTAGCACAGAAGGACACTGAGTGAAAAGTCCCTTCCCCCAGATTTCCAGTTCCAGTCTCACTCTTCAGTCTCACCATTGCTTCTATTTCCTTCCAGAAATTGTCTAGACAAATGTAAAAATTCACGTATTTATTTAAACGAATGGGATCCTACCATATGAGCTGTTCTGTGTCTTTTCTTTTTTTTAACCTGAGTTTTAAGGGTATCTTTAAACAGTAACATTATCTAAATTCTGCCTCCTTCTTTTCAATGTTACCTAATATTCCATATATGCTTGTTCCACAATATAGTTAAATGGTGGTCATTTAGGTTATTTTTTGTGTTTGCTGTTACGGAGAGATATTGAACACCTGTGTGCATACATCTTCTCATGTTGTGTGAGTTTGCCTGTGGAATAAAGTTCTAGAAACAAACATGTTGGTACAAAGTGTATGTGTGCTTACCATTTTGATAGATACTACCGAATATCTACACACTGATGGTGAGGGTGCCTGTTTTCTTACATCTTCACCCCATTCTCAAGTGTGTTTTTTTTTAACCTTTACTGTCTGATGGGCAAAAGTGATATTTTCTTCTTATTAAAAAATTTTTTAAATTATGGTACATTTTGTAGCTTCTTTAGTTCATAGCCGTGTACTGCTAGTAATTCTCTTGGAAGGCTGGCATTACTGAACAGATCAGAATAAACTGTGCAAGCCTATGTTGGGGTCCTGCTCTTGGAACCCAGTTTTCATAAGCACTCATCTTGAAGTTTTTTTTTGTTTTTGTTGTTATTGTCTTGCTTTTCAGAACTTGTGCAATGGAAAATTCAATCTCGCCCTTGAGATGAGCGTGGGGGACGTGATCAGTGTACTGTAAATCACAGTGCGGAGGTTAGATGTCATTTGATCTCCACCCTGAGGTGTGAACTCCTAACTTGTATGGGTTTGCTGGCTCCGAATACCACTGTGACTGGATTTCCTTCTCAGAGTGTCCTTCTCTGCCGTCGTCCTCTGTTCTCACCTGGCTTATAAAGGAAACAGAGGCTAATCCAGCCTCCCCTTTGAGGAACATTTGGCTGAAGCTCCCAAAGAGTCCATGACCTGCTCAAGGTGATTCAGTGGTAGAGCTGGGAGGAGAGCTGAGCCCCACTGGGTCAGTACTGGTGCCAACTCACAGTGTCTGGAGTGGGGGAAGATCTAGGCCAAATGATTGGGTGGCTGCCTCTCTCGGGGCATCTGTATCCTGAGCTTCCAGTAACTGCCTCATCCCCACGCCTGGGAAGGGACCTTGTCTCATCTTTCAGCTCCCACTGGTGGCTGTGAGGACAGAGCTGCCTAAGCAGAGGAAACCACACTGTCTCTCCCTTCCCTCCTGCTCCCATCGTGCAGACACGATGGAGGGACTGCTGGCAGGGGCCTGGGCTGCGTCGTCACCTCTGATCCCAGCCAGCTTTCTCAGCTACCTTGTTCCTGTAAAACCCAGAGCGCTGGGTGGGTTCCCTGGAGTTCTGCCCTGGAATTGGGAGCCTGACTGGGACTTGCCACTTCAGCTGGTTCCAGAAATGCCCACAGGCTTCCACCAGGGAGGCCAGGGCCTTGTGACTTGGTGACTCACGGTGGGCTCTGTGGAAGAGGTGAGGAGCTATCTCGGAAGAGAGGGAGCCCATCTGGCGAGGTGTTGGGAGGACTTGGCACTTGCTCTTTCCCACTTCATCATTGTTCTCTTCCAGCTATTGAGCTGAGTTTTTGCTTTCGAGGCCTTAGTTTTTCCATCTGTAAATGGGCACTACATCAACTGTGTATTTCTGTAGGCTTCACAATCAATGGGGCAGGTGTGATCCAGAGATTGGCACCTACTGAAGCAGATCGTACAGAACAGTGGCCGAGAACTTGGGCTCTGGAGTCAGACCGAGCTGTGCCCCCATCATGCTGGGTAAATTTTGTCAAATTCCTTATCCTCTCTGAGTCTCAGTGTTCCCATTTGTAAAATGGGGATAACAGTGGTACCGTTTCAGAGGCAGTTGTGAGATTGAAATGAGCTAAACTGGTAGGTTACTGCTGGCCTGTAGTAAACTTACAGACACGGGCACTGCCCCTGGCTCCTCGGTCCCCATAGCTCGTCCTCATCTGCACTCTGACCTCCCGGCATGCTGAATCAGCAGAGGTCTGGGAGGAAGCTGAGCTGTGCTTGGTGGGGGCAGGAGGGCTGGGCCGGGCTCACAGCGTGCTTCTCTTTTCTCTTGACTCACAATCTTTCACAGAGAACCCATGGACCCCTTGCTGCCCACTCTGCACAGAAGGGGTTAGAGCAGGGATGGCAGGAAGCTGAGCGGGGCCAAGGGAGGGGGCAGAACTATGATAGATAATAATTATAACAGCTCCCATAAGGGTGTGGGAGCCCTGTGCTACGGTGTTTCCCTGAAAATAAGACCAAGCCAATCAGCTCTAATGCGTCTTTTGGAGCAAAAATTAATATAAGACCCGGTATTATATTATATTATATTATATTATATTATATTATATTATATTATATTATATTATATTATATTTATTATATTATATTATATTATATTATATTATATTATATTATATTATATTATATTATATTATATTATATTATATTATATTGATCCGGTCTTATATTATAGTATGATAAGACTGGGTCTTATATTAATTTTTGCTCCAAAAAATTCATTAGAGCTGATTGGTTGGGTCTCATTTTCGGGGAAACACGGTAAGTATTTACATTCATTTATAATCTTGTGAGGTTGGTGGCAGCCACCCCACATTATAGAGGAGGCAACTGAGGCCCAGAGAGGTTAGATAACTTGCTGGAGGTCACACAGTTTTAAAACTTAGGAGACTGAGTGCTGAGGAGAGGAGAGTGGGGGAAGCTCTAGAATGGCTCTCCTTGCCCTGCAGGACTTACAGAGAAAAATGAAAAGTCCTCTGGGGCCTTCCCCTCTCTCTCTCCAGGCCCTTGCTCTGGGGGAGAGGAGGACATAGGCCCTCTTCCAAGGTTCCCGGAGCCCAGTGGCCTTAAGAAAGTCCAAGATGCTCTGAGTTCTGTGCCCTTCTCTGCTTACACAGCCAGGCCATTGCCGCGTCTTGGATAGGTGTCTGAATCCCATGACTGTATCTTTTATGGCTACCGTGCAAGGGACCAGAAGCCCAGGTGGGAGAATCCAGCCTTGGGGTAGCAGCAGCTGAGGCCTTGAAATGCTCCTCCCTGCCTGGTCCCTGGGCTGCTCTGCTGACCTTCAGATGTGTGGTTCTGGGCCTGCATCCTTCCTGGGTCTGTCAACACTTGGCCCAGGTGGCCTCCTACTGGGTGTTTACCTGAGTGTTTCTATAGATTGTTTGTCTTGTTCTTTTGTTATTTTTGGTTTATATACCACATATCAGTGAAATCACATGGTTCTCTGCTTTTTCTGTCTGACTTATTTCGCTCAGCATTACACTCTCAAGATCCGTCCATGTTGTCACAAATGTTCCTATATCATCTTTCCTTACCGCTGAATAGTATTCCATTGTGAATATATACCACAACTTCTTCATCCATTCATCTATCGAAGGACATTTTGGTTGTTTCCATGTCTTGGCCACCGTAAACAAAGCTGCAATGAACATTGGAGCACACGTGTCTTTATATATAAATGTTTTCAGATTTTTTGGGTAGATACCCAGGAGAGGGATTGCTGGGTCATATGGTAATTCTATTCATAATTTTTTGAGGAACCTCCACACTGCCTTCCATAACGGCTGCACCACTCTGCATTCCCACCAACAGTGTATGAGGGTTCCTTTTTCTCCACAGCCTCTCCAACATTTGTTACTATTTGTCTTGTTGATGACAGCCATTCTGACTGGGGTGAGGTGATACCTCATTGTGGTTTTGATTTGCATTTCTCTGATGATTAGTGATGTTGAGCATTTTTTCATATGTCTATTTGCCATTTGTATGTCCTCTTTGGAGAAATGTCTCTTCAAGTCCTCTGCCCATTTTTCAATTGGGTTGTTTGTTTTTTTGTTGTTGAGTTGCATGAGTTCCTTGTATATTCTGGATATTAGCCCCTTATCGGAGGCACTGTTTGCAAAAATCTTCTCCCATTCAGTTGGTGGCCTCTTTATTTTGTTGATGTGTTTCTGTAGATTGTAAGGGCTTATACAGGAGCGTCTCTCAGCTGTGTCTTCCCCTAGAACACGTGTGATGGACAGTATCACGCATGGTCCCATGTGTGTAGAGATGAGTCAGAAATGCCCAAGCATGGTGACCTTCACTCCAGCTCTTTCTCTCCTATGTGAAAGCACATCAAAATGCACTCCAATAATGGGCTTGTCATGAACTCCCTCTAATTGATGAAAAAGAGAGTCATTTGCAAAAGGAATTTTGTTATTAGTAACCCACGTGACACCAGCTGAGGCTGTGAGCTGTGTCTGGCTTACCCTGGTGTTCTGTGCACAGTACCTGGCCTGTAGTCCATGTGTCGTCGGCATAGGTGAGGCAGCTGGCTGAGCGGCTGATGGGCTGTTTGTTTTCACCTTCATTCTTTCTCTCATCGAACTCCTTATTTTAGTTGGGACTTTCTCAATGGAGAGAGAAAAATTCAGCTCATATTGGCTTTAGGCATAGAGGGATATATTACTGTTTCTTAGCTACCTGAGGATCGAACTGGCTTCCAGCACAGCTGGATCCAGAAACTCAGACGATGTCCTTAAAACCTGGTCTTTCTTATGTTCCCCCTCTCTATCAGTCCTTCCCTTGCCTTCCTCTGGGTTGGCTGCATTTTCATGTGCTCTCCACCCTGTGGTTTAGCAACCCTAGGGAAAAGAGGAAGGAGCGTTCTGGGAGTGAGTCCTGTTGGGACCACCGAGGTCTCCTGCCCACTCCTGAACCAGGCACTGTGGCCAGGAAGGTGGATGCCCTGGTTGGCCAGTCCCGGCCAGGTGCTCCCCCTCGGGCGGATAGGGAACGGTTTTGCTCAGAGAAAGGCCGTGTGGATGTAGGGCAGGCAGGACCCAGGTCCACGGTACCTGGTGAGCATCTCCTGGGTGTAGGAGGCAGTGGGGGTGTTGAGTGGATGCCCAATAGGGAGCCAGTGGTCTGATGCAAGCCCAGAGGGTGAACCACAAGGCCCTTCCCTTCCTGGTGAGGGTGGGGTGGAGGGTGGGGCCTGAGCCGAGGATCACCAGTCTCCTGCTGAGAGGCCAGCTGCCTTGGAGGAAAGGGCCCCATACTTGTCACCCCCAGCCCTGAACTGGGCCAGGACCCTGAAGCTGCCCCTGTAGCCCATCCAGAATGCTACCTGAGGCCCCTCAGAGTTCCTCGCTGTGGGGGAGTCAAGAAAACAGAAATGTCTGTGCCCTTTTTCCATGACCTGGGTGGGAGGACCTCTGGCACCACAGCACAGATCTGACTCCCACAGTGGCAGCAGGGCCCCAAACAGGAAACTGCGGGGAGGGTGGGCCAGCAAGAGAGGCCAATGGCTGCAGCCACAGCTTTATTTCCCTTTCTCCACTGCTTGGGGGCGGGGCATGGGCCTGGCGCTGCTTCTGTGTCCCCTTACCCTAGTCTTGTTGCAGTACATGTGCCACAACCCTCTGAGGGCTGTCATTAGTGAGCTCCTACTGTGTACCTGGCATGGTCAGCACTGGTGCATGCAGAAGTGAGAGCTAGCCTTTAGTTCCAGCTGGAAAGACAAACACACTGGCTCACAGGTGCCACTCTCCCACCTCCACCACTGCTGAAGCGTGTGCTGTTGACCTCTGTGTCCACAGTCGGAGGGGTCTGAGAAGTGCGAATCTGTGCCTGAGCCTGTGTATGTGTACATGTGAATGTACTTTGTAGGCATGTGTGCAACCTGGGTTGTGTATGGCCTGGGTGTGCACGTGTATGTTGATGTGTATATGTGAGCAGGCGTGTCTGCACCCATATGAGAGCCTGTGTCTGTATGGGGAGTTGTGTGTATAGCTGTTTGTACAGGTGTCTCTGTTAATGTCTATATGAACCTGCGTGTGAGTGTGCAGTACCTGTGCTCGTGCATGCAGGTGTCTAATGACACGTATGTGAGCATGTGTGTGCCACTGTGTACCTGTGAATATATATGTGCACCTATGTGTGTGTCCCTGTGCAGGTCATTACATGCATGCAGGTGTCATTATATGTGTGGGGGGCTTTATCTGGTGTGTGCTGAGCCATGGTGGGGTAGGAAGGCAAAGGTTCGGTGTTGAGCAGCCAGCCCCAGGGACGGGTGTGAGGGGCCCCGGTCTGCAGGGCTCCCTGAGTCTCCCAGCCAGGTCTTCCTCTCCCTGCCAGGCCCAGTGTGGGACTCCTAGGGCCTCCTTTCGGTTCCAGGAAGCTAGGGCTGTGTGGGGCTGGGCTGGCAAGGCAGGCTGTGGTGCAATTTGCCAGCTGAGCCTCTTCCGGAGCTGCGGGTTCCTCTAGGTGGGGAAGCTGCCCTCTGCGACCTCCTCTGCTTGTCAGAGTGCAGGGCACACCTCCTGGCCCGGCAGCCTCACCCACAGGAAGCCCAGGTTGGGGGGCAGGCCATAGGGGAGGTGCCACGCTGGGCGCCCCGCCCTACACCCCTGGTGCTGACCCTGCTGCACTACAGCTGGTCCCTTTGACAACAGCCCTGGGGACATTGCTGGGACCTGGGGCCCCGCAGCCGCGACCATGTTTAGCAGGAAGCGCAGCGTGTCCTTCGGGGGCTTCGGATGGTGGGTGACAGGTGGGGGGGTGGTTGAAGGGATGGGAGTGACCTAGCTGTGTGATCTTGTTGCGTGTTGTGGGTGCCTGTGGGAAGAGGGGCATTCAGGTTGTGCCTGAACCCTGGGTTGGTAGGGGCACTTTCAGATGCCCAGCAGATGGCGAGGGAGGATTCTGGTGGGGGCATCAGATACTGTAAGCTTTCCTCACGGTTCCTCAGGTACAATCTTCGCGGGGATTCTGAAGGGCAGAGCTGGAACTAGTGTGAATGTGACTACTTGTGACTGTGGTTGAATGTGTGTGTCCCTGTCATGTATGCGCATACATGTGGAGGCACCTCTGTGATGACCGTGCACGTGTGTGCGCATGTCCGAAACCGTGCGTAGTGTGCATGTCTGCAGCTGACAGTCTGTGCGACCGTGTGTGAAGCATGTGCCTGGCTGGGTGGCGGTGCCAATGCGTGTGCCCATGGGTACACTCTTCGTTTCTGAGCAGGTGACCGTCCGCACCTGAGTTGCGTACCTGTGTGTGCATGTGTATTATGCTCCTGTCTGTGTCATCTTTGTGACTTGGTGGCAGGAGGAGTCTGTGGCCTGCTCAACCTTTGGGGCTGCCTCCTCTCTGCAGGGGGTGAGCTGGAGGGAGGGGCAGGCCTGTCTCCAGCGGTCCTGCCCCTCCTTCCCCCACCCTGGCAGCCAATCCTAGTTCTGTCCCAGCCTGAGCAGCTGGGTCTGTGCTACAGCCTCTTGCCTGGCCCTCTGGACCACCTTTGGCCACTAAGCTTCTGTCTGGGACATGGGACAAAGGCTTTTTTCTCCCCAGGGAGCCAGAACGTGGGGAGACTGAAGTCAAAGGCTTGTCTCTGGTTACCAGCTGCTGGCAGCTTCTCCTCAGCTGGGGAACAGGGACTCGTGGTTTTAATTATCGGTTTCCTTTCAGCTTCTGGGCCTGGGGCATTGTCAAAGTCTCTTGCTGCTGCAGGGAGGATGGCTGGGGGGTGTCCTGGGGTGGGTGGAAGCTGGTAGGCTAATGGGAGGCCGCAAGAAGCAAGGGAGACGGGGAGGGAGGCACCAGGGACTGGGAAGACGTGGGCTTTGTTCCTCTGGCCAATTCCTCACTCCCATATGTGTGCAGCTTTCCATTTCCCCTTGACTCCTCTTTGAAAACACTTTGCTGTCCATCCTCTGGTAGGAAGGGCTTATGGGTGCTCCACGTTTGGCAGATGGGGACAGTGAGGATGAGAAGATGCCAGGGGTAGCACAGTGTGGTCTAGTGCCTGCTCATGGGCGCTCCCTGACACCCAGGCCAAGGGGCTGCGGTCCTGAGGGTGGGTCTGGGTTTGAATCACCTAAGCTACTTTCTGGTCAGGGATAGTATGCGAGGCTGGGCTGGGATTCTTGTCGGGCAGGACTCAGGTAGTGAGATGGTGTCCTCTGATGCCCACCCTTGTCTGGGAGGCATGGAGCAGACAGAGGGAAGGTGCTTGGCACATTGTACATGCTCATTAGATGCTTATGGAATGACTAAGTGAGGTGTGTCGACCGCGACAGGCATTTGGTTGGGGGCTTGTGGAGCTGGAGGGGGTGCCAGGGCTTCCTGGTGGGGTTGGAGATGTAGGGTGGGTATCATCTGGAGATGGCTGTCAGCTGGGAGAGTATATGACAGTTGGTTGGGGAGTAAATGACAGATTCCTGGAGCCCTGGTTCAGACAGTGAGCAGAATCTTGGGGATGATATTTTACAAGTCCCATTGGATGCCTGGGTGGACAGCCACTAGCGCCAGGGATGGACAAGGTGATGAGAGTGAGTGAAATGGAGTGGGCAGGAAAGAGAGAAGGTGCCAGGGACAACCTGGGGACTTTGACTTCTTGAAAGGAAAAGTCTAGTGTCAGAGCTGCTGCTCTATCTTCTGCCTCAGCCCTGCCAAGGCCTTAGGCTCCGCCCTCCTGGGGCCACACCCGAGCATGGGAACCCTGTGCTGGACAGGCTGCTTGCTGGGTGGATGTGGATATGGGCTCCGGGTTGGGTTCTTGTGACCCAGAATGGTGGTTGGGTTGAGAGGGTGTCACCCCAGAAGCCTGGGTTCTATTGCTGACTCCGCCTTGACTCACTGAGGAACTCAGATGGGACACTTCCCCTCTCTGGGTCTCAGTCTCCCCATGTGTAAGTGGCAGATTTCTGCCTCACCCACAACACAGAAATATTGAAAGAATTAAAAGAGATTCCTTGAGAAAATAGAAAACGTGAGGGCTTATTGTTTGGGGTTACAAATATTACAGCAGAATGTGGGGCTCTGACTCCTGGGTCCAACCTACCCCCACCTGGTGGGTTGGATGGGGGAGGAGGAGGGGCTGCATCACACAAGGAATTGGGGGCCCAATGAGACCCTTAGAGACCGGTTGTGGAAGCCTCAAGGATGGGGCTGGGAAGGTGTGTGAGGAAGAAGCTGGGCGGGACCTGGACCAGGACCCTTAGGGCAGGCCCCTGGGGTGGGGCTTGTTTTACTGTCGGGAACCTACCGCAGAAGGTGCTGGGAGTTTGCTCGGAGTGGAAGGATCCCAGGCCCCAGCTCAATGGCTCGGTGCTGACTCGTGTTGCTGGAATAGCTCGGCATCCTCACCAGGTGGCCCCTGACACCAGTCCCCTCCCCCTGCTCGCCCCTGTAGTCCTTTGTAGGGGAAGGAAGCTTGTGGCAGAGCTGAACTGGCTGGATGGGGTAGCTGAAAAGAACTCTCCAGTGTTTCAGGCATCCTGAAGGCGGTTGTGATTTTGGTGGCACTGACGGTGATGATGACATAGGAGTGGTGGTGACACTGATGATGATGCTGGTGGTGATGGTGGCAATGAGCGTAGTGACATCGATGGTGATGGTGACACTGGTGATGATGGTGACATGGGGCAGTGGTGACATTGATGGTGATGGTCATATTGGTGATGGTGATAGTGACACTGATGCTGATGGTGACACTGACAGCAGTGGTGACAGTGGTGGCGATGGTCATAATGGCAGTAGTAGTAGTGACATTGGTGATGGTGACACTGATGGTGGTGATGATACTGATGGTGATGGTGACACTGGTGGTGACGGTGACATTGGTGCTGACACTAGTGGTTGTGACCCCTAAACAAGAGGAGACACAGACAGTGGGAATTTTGCCCACCTTTCTGTCTCTGGAGAGAGGAAGGGGCCTCTTGTACCAGCCAGGAAGGCTGACATATGCAGAGGGTGAAAATAGGAGATAGCAGCACTGCCTTGTCCAGTGAGGGAGGAGCAGGCCGCGGCGGAGGAGCTGGCTGCTGGGACAGTCTGCCACGAATGTGACCTTCCCTGCTCTGAGCTCCTGGGCCTGACAGGTCCCACATGCCCCATGCACCCTGGAGCCTGCTGTCAGGTTCTGGTCCCAGGAATGGGGTCTGTCTTCTTGGCTGGCCTGGCAGCTCCCAAACAGGAAGGTCCCTGGTACTGGGGGTGCCGAGGGTGCTGGTATCTTTCCAAAGCGGGATCCCGGGAAATATTGATGGTGGAACGTCCAGCTGCCAGTGACTGGCAGAGTCTTCTTGTGGAAGGAGGGTAACGAAGGGAGAGGCTACATACAAAGTGCTCAAGATCCCTGGATCTGGAGTTGGATATCTGGATTCAGACTGGTCTAGTGATTTTACCCTTCTGAGCCTCATTCTCCTCATTTCTAAAATGGGGAGAATAACTGTATTCATCTCAAGGGGAATGTGTGGCTCCAGCCCTTCCAGAGCTCACGGTCTTCCCTTCCTGGGCTGGAGGAGAACTTCCCCCTGGAGCAGCTGTCTCCTGCAGCGCCCTCTCCGTCTGGACTGGCCCAGGGAACTCTCCCCTGCTAGGTGGGAGCCTTCAGCCCTGGCACTGACGGGAGCCTTTGCTTTTCTCTTGGCAGGATCGACAAGACCATGCTGGCAAGCCTGAAGGTCAAGTAAGTACCCACTTCCTGTTATGTAGTGGTCCAAGATGATGGTAAACTGGGGCTCCTTTGGGGCCCTCTTTTTTCCTTAAGTTGTGGGAAATATGGGTGGGGCTGCATTTGTCCATTCTCCATCTTAGTTGGGGGGCTTCCGGATTGGAGGAGTCTGGATCAGGCTCTTGATTCCTGGCATATCTGGGAAAAGATAGAAACTAGAATGGAAGCAGCAGGTACTAAAATGGTGGGAATGTGTTTAGTGGTGCGACTTTTAGGCTGCAATTTAGGGATGTAAGAAAGATCATTGTATTTTCTATCTCCTTAATTTTCACGTGCAGCCTGGTCCATCAGGCTTTCTGACACGCCCACCTACCTGAAAATTGTGCCACATCATTCTAGGACCGTATAAAATACCCCTGTGTGTGTGTGTGTGTGTGTGTGTGTGATCAGTTGGGTACCGAGTCATCTGTTAGCAAACATATGTCATGCTGGTCAGCCTGGTCCTGGGGCTGTCTGAGGCTTTCAACACCAGATTCAGGGGCTGCTTCATTTACCGCTTATCCATTTCTCTGTCTGGGAAGACCTGAGCAGACACACCTCTCTCCTATAACCTCCGACTGCACTTCCCTCACCACCTTCTTTCATTTTCCCTCCACATTTCTGGTTAAAGCATCTTGTCTGCATCCTGATCTCTTTCCCCATTGAGACTTAACAAAAGTCAACTTCCATCTGCATCCCTCCCTTGAGCAATGAGTACTGACCAACTACCTGCTTCAATGGAGTGAGTTGAAAAGGAGGGAAAGTCTACGAAGGAAAAGTAGCATTGGTCACTAGCTCAAATTATTATTCTGACACATGTGGGTTAGTTTTTATATGACAAACCCCTCCTTCGGAGGCAGCTCTTCATGCCTGTATCTCCCCTATCTCAGTGGAAAGGTTTTCTAGGCCTGCCGCCCTCTGCTGTGCCATTCAGTTGCCCGCACTGACCGTGTATCTCCTGGGTACAGGTTACTGGGCAAAGCACAGCTAGTCTTGACAGTTGTCATATAAGGTGGTCAAAATAAGAGGCTTCTCACTCTGGTTTGTTTTGCTCAGATGGGTGAGGGTGGGCAGTTCGCAGCGCAGGGAGGGATGGCAAACTGTCCTTGCCCTCTGAAAGCTTTCAGTCTCTCTGTCGAGCTGATGCCAGGGGTGCAGTGGGAGCAGTCCGGGAAGACTGACAGAGGAGGTGGCTTCTAAAGCAGCTCTGAAAGATGGAGCAGGACAGTGGGCCCACCTGTGCCCACGCTGGTTGACGTGGGTGTGCATCAGTACAGCCCACTATTCAGGGCAAGTCACTCTCGGGCAGAACACAACTTCTCGGGACTTCAGTTTCCGTATCCTTTGTCCAATGGGCACAACAATGTTTGACCTTCCTCCCTCTTCTTATCTGCATATTAAATGTGATGCTAAGCATGAAGCAGAGATGCTAAAGGGTGTCGAGTGACAGGAGTCTTTCTTTTGGTGCTGTCTTGGGACATCTTGTTCAATTTCACAAGCATTTATTGAGGGCCTGTTTGTTTTAACCGGTAAAGGTGACATATGTAACCTAGAAAGGAACTAGTTACGTGGTGGAGTGAAGGGCTGGCGGCATGGGTCAATGTTGAGATTGGGACCCCAGTGGGATCTTTGGGTACCTGGGAGACAATCTGAGGAGTTAGGCCCTGGGGATTGAGATGATTGTGGTGTTGAGATGATTGGGACAGTGTGTGGGACCATGTTCCTACTGTACTTGGTTAGGATTCTTTTGATTTCAAGAAACAAAACCCAGTATAATCTGGTTAAGCAAAAGATGGAATTTATGGAAAAAAATCCGAGAGTGCCTCAGGGAACCCAAGGAGGAGGTGGAGCTAGAGCTCTGGAGAGGTTGACCAGGAACTGGAAACCCATCCCCATCAAAATCCCAGCTGGCTTCTTTGCAGAAATTGATAACTGATCCTAAAATTCATATGTAAATTCAAGGATAATCTTGAAAGAGAAGAACAGAGCTAGAGGACTATACTCCTGATTTCAAAATTTACTGCAAAGCTACAGTAATCAAGACAGTTTGGTGGTGGCATAAGGATAGACATATAGATCAATGCAATAGAATTCAGAGTCTAGAAATAAACATTCACATTTGTGGTCAATTGATTTCTAACATGGGTGTCATGATAATTCAATGGAGAGAAATAGTCTTTCAACAAATGCTACTGGGACAACTGATATCCACATGCAATAGAGTGATATTGAACCCCTTTCTCATACCATATATAAAAATTAACTCAAAATCAATCAAAGACCTAAATGTAAGGTCTGAAACTATAAAATTCTTAGAAGAAAATATAAATGAAAATCTTTGTAACCTTAGACAAAGCAATGCTTTCTTAGATATGACACCAAAGTCACAAGCAAAACAATAATAACGAATTAACAAATTGAACTTCATCAAAATTAAAAACTTGTGTTACAAAGCACATCATCAAGAAAGTGAAAAGACAACCCACACAATTGGAGAAAATATTTGCAAATCACATATCTGATAAGGTATTCATATCTAAAATACATAAAGAACTCTTATAGCTCAATAATATAAAGAAAGGCAACACAATTAAAAAATGGGCAAAAAATCTGAATAGACGTTCTCCCAAAGAAGATCTATAAATGGGCGAAAAGCACATGAAAAGATGCTCAACATCATTAGTCATCAGGGAAATGCAAATCCAAACTACAGTGAGGTACCACTTCACACCCACTAGGATGGCTATAATTTAGAAAATGGAAACTAACAAACATTGGTGGGGATACGGAGACATTGGAACCCTTATACACAGCTGGTGGGAATATAAATGGTGCAGCTGCTTTGAAAAATAATCGGGCAGTTTCTCAAAAGGTTAAACATGGAATTATCATAAGATCAACACTTCCATTCTTAAGTATATATCCAAGAGAAATGAAAACATATGTCCATATAGAAACCTGTACAGGAATGTTCACAGCAGCATTATTAATAATAGCCTGAAGTGGAAGTAACCGAACTGTTTATCGACAGGTGAATGGATAAAGAAAATGTAGCATATCCATCCATACAATGGTATATTATTTGTCCGTAAGAAGGAATGAAGTGCTGACACATGCTACAGCATGGATGAGCCTTGAAAATATTATGCTAAGGGAAAATCACACAAAAAAACACCTATTGTATGATTCCATGTATATGACATGTCTAGAATAAGCAAATCCATAGAGACAGAGAGTAGATTAGTGGTTTCCTAGGGCTGGGAGGCTGTTGGGGAAACAAAGGGAATGAATGTTAAAGGCTACAGTCTTCTTTTTGGGGTAATGACGATGTTCTGGAACTAGATAATGGTAATGGTTGCACAACCTTGTGAATATACTAAAAACCATCGAATTGAACATTTTAAAAATGGAGAATTGTATGGTATATAAATCACACCTCAAAAAAGCTATTAGTGAAATCACATGGTTCTCTGCTTTTTCTGTCTGACTTATTTCGCTCAGCATTACTCTCTCAAGATCCATCCATGTTGTCACAAATGTTCCTATATCATCTTTTCTTACCGCTGAATAGTATTCCATTGTGTATATATACCACAACTTCTTTATCCATTCATCTATCGAAGGACATTTTGGTTGTTTCCATGTCTTGGCCACCGTAAACAAAGCTGCAATGAAATCTATGTAATTTTACTAACAATTGTCACCCCAATAAATTTAATAAAATAAACAACAACAAAAAAAAGCTGTTAGAAAAAGAGAGAATCTGATTGGCCCAGCGTGGGTCAGTTGTATCCCTCTGGTCTAATCAGTTTAGCTAGAGATGGGGTTTCAGGGATAAAGTATGGCTGCCGCGGCCACCTCTCTATGTGGGAGGGTTCAGTTCTCAGAGAAGAAAGATGGATTGAGGGCTGGGAAGAAACCATAGGAGGTTTTATCCAGCCACTCCCACTCCCCTTGGGACTAAGAGGAAGGTCGGTATCCATTCCCTCTCCCCTCCCGTTCCCCCACTGGCAGTGCCTAATATGGATATGGTTCTGCTCACTGACAGGTCCATTAGGCGGCCAGATACTGAGATAGCTCCTTATTTCTGCCTCTGCTGGGTGAGACGTCTTTCTCTTTCCTATGCCCTGCTTACTGCTCCACTGAGCACCAGATATCCCTGGGCTGCACCTGTGCTCCCGGTTGCCTGAGCGCCTTCTCCAGGGACCTGGTGTCCTTGACATGAAGGCAGCCATGCAACTCCTGGAGGTGTTCCTGCACCATATAGCTCTGAAAATGGGGTTTCTGGCCCCACTATTATCAAGCATTTACTTGCACAGCATTTCATTGCACAGTTTCCCTGATGTTTCACAACCAGCTCATGAAGCACCTACTCTCTGCGTTTTACAGATGAGAAAATGGAGGCTCAGAGAGGTTAGGAAACTTGGTTAAGGTCATCAGAGAATAAGTCATGGAGTTGGGATTGAATCTAGGTCTGTACTTCATGGCTGGTTCAATCCAGGCTGGAGCTGAGTACTGGTCAGCACCTACCCCACCCTACTTTCCCCCTCTTTTCCCAATGTATATAGAGAGTCTATGTGCCTTGGCCACAGAATGCACCTCTGCCTCCACAATGCTCTGGGTGGGAGGGCCCATCCCCCTGCTGGAGGTCCAGGTTGAGAGGGGTCTGTGGTGCCTGAATGACAAGGACCCTCAGAGGCAAAGGGTGCAGGGGGCATTGAGCCACGCAAGAATGCTGGAGAGGGGGGCAGTGGCAGTACATGCAGGAGAAAGACTTGGGAGGGGAGGTTATAGCCCCAGGCTAACGAATGGGCAAATCATTAACCTCTCTGACCCTCAATTTCCCCATCTGTAAAATGGGAGGCTTGGACAAGTCTCTAACCTGCCCTCTTCTAGCTTTGACATTAGGAGTTTACCTTCATGACTGTCGTCATTTCGTATTTCTCTCAGGACCTTGATGATGGTAGGTGCTGGCTGTTGACTAAGTGAATGCATGCACGAGTGAATGGATGTCTTTGAGAGCTGGGCCTCTGCACACTTTGTCTCTGGCTCCCAAGGATCTAACACCACAGCACCTCGCAGGTTCTCAGTCTACAGTTGCTGAATGAATCACGAGTCATCAGAATTAATCCTTCATATGCAGGTGGAAGGATGGAGAGAAAGAGGCAGGGTCAGCAGGCTGGGCTGGCTCCCCCTGCTCCAGCCTGCTCTGGGGCCAGCTTGAGATAAGGCCCCCATCTGCAGTAGTTGAGCCATAGTCAAACTAGATTCCCCGCAGAGGAAAGCTCAGGGTGGCAGGACCAGGTGTCGGGGGTTTGTTCAGGGAGGTCCTTGAAGCAGCATCCAAAGGGTGAGGACCTGAGCTGGGAGCCTCAGATTCTTTCCTTCACTCCTTTTTGCTGCCTTTGACCACCCTCTCAGGGACCATGCTGCTGCTGCTGCTGCTGCTGCTGCTGCTTCTTCTTCTTCTTCTTCTTCTTCTTCTTCTTCTTCTTCTTCTTCTTCTTCTTCTTCTTTTTTTTTTAAGATTTTATTGGGGAAGAGGAACAGGACTTTATTGGGGAACAGTGTGTACTTCCAGGATTTTTTCCAAGTCAAGTTGTTGTCCTTTCAATCGTAATTGTGGAGGGCGCAGCTCAGCTCCAGGTCCAGTTGCCATTGCTAGTTGCAGGGGGTGCAGCCCACCATCCCTTGCGGGATTTGAGTAGTCAAACTGGCAGCCTTGTGGTTGAGAGCCCACTGCCCCATGTGGGAATCGACCTGGCAGCCTCCAGCATTAGGAGCACGGAGCTCCAACTGACTGAGCCACCGGGCTGGCCCCGAGACCATGCTTCTTTGCTAAAGAAAGAGATATGTCTGTCTGCTGCACAGGCTGGTAAGCCATGCTCCAGCCATCTGAGATGACTGTCACACAGGAACTGGCCATCATGGGACTGGATACGTGTGGGATGCTTCAGTGCAGCCTGTTTCCACTGCTGGGGGTTCAGTATCATGCACCCTCCTGATGATGGGGACATCTAGAACCTATGCCTTATAAGGAAAAGAATCCAACTTTTTAATTGATGGTCCCAGCTCTTCGTCACTAGAAATGGCATCTCTGAATAGAGAGAAAGCTCATGATGGAGCCTAGAGGTGACTGTGTCCTTTTATTTCTTTCTCAGGAGAGGGCCTGGCTGGGGCAGCATTTCAGCTGTCCTGTGGTTTAGCCAGAAGACACCACACAGCCACCTGTACTGTAGGTTTCAGATTTCACCAGCTAAGAATTCAAAATCCTATTAGAAGTGAGTTGACCACACAGGGCAGGAGCAGACACAGTGTGTCTCAGCGTACCTTCCCTTGGTCCCTGGGGTCCCCGCTGGCCGCTGCTGGAGGCATTGTCCATGCAGGATGGGGGATGGGAGCTTGCCATATCTAGAAAGCTCAACGTCTTGCTATGTCACAGCCCTGTTAAACTCAGGGCTTCCATCCCCATTCTATGTGAATTATGCACAAAATCTAGATGATTACAGACACCTAGTTCTCTTGGTGCTGTTAACAAAGCCACATTCTCATCTTAGGGAGAGAGAGCCAAGGCAGGGACCAGGTTTCAGTGCATCATGTCTGTGCTTCCAGCTTTCTAACCTTCCTTCCAGAAAGCCCGTCCCTCCCCAGTCTTCCCCTTGATTCCAAATTACTAGCTCTTTTCATGCTTTGATTGAGGGCCATGATCACCAACCCATTTTCCTGTCTTCCACCACGTCTTTGTTTACTGTGGATTACAAGAATGCTTGGGGCACCACAAAGATGTTCTAGAACATTCTGGGGCTGCTCCATCTTAGTCAGCTCCTCTCTCCCACACCGAGGACATCTGCTGGGAGTTTGCTGGGGTTGTCAAGGATGGGAGAACTTGGTGTTTTTTGGGGGTTAGAAGGCTGAATCAGTTCAGCTCACTTTACTGGGCACCTACATTCTAAGCCCAGTGGTAGGTCCCAGGGTTGCTGGGGAAGCAATGATGAAAAAGACACAGTCAGTGCTCATGAAAGCTCACAGCCTGCAGAGAGACAGACACATAGATAGACAATCGCAATGGAATGTGACAGGTGCTAACACAGATGTCCTCAGAGAGGGTGATGGAGGAGGGCTTCTTGGACACCTGGTAATGCCTGAGCTGTCTCCAAAGGTGAGTGAGACCAGCTTGGAGAAGAAGAGAGAGGCACTCCAGGCAGTGGCAACGCACACAGGCAGTAGGTTAGGAGGGACCAGGCAGAAAACTGGGGTAGGAGTGCCAGGACAGGGTGGGCTGCCATGTCTAGGAGGGCTGTGTGTAGAGGGCGGGGCTTGCTTCTCTGGCTGACCAGGAGTAATCACAGGGTTTTAACATGGAGAGTAATGTAGCCAGATTCGAGACTGACAGCCTCCCTGGCTGCCCTCTGCTAACTCATTAGAGAGGTTGGAGATTGGCGCAGGGGCAGTGGCGTTGGGGAGAGGGGACTAACTGGGGACCTATTGAGGAGATGGATTTCCCAGCCTGGAGCTCTGGATGGCTTGGATATGGGAGGTGAGGGCATGGGAGGGGTCAAGGTGAAGATTCTCCGGTTTCCCCGTGGGCCTTTGAATGGATGTTAGTCCCATCTAAGGAGACAAGGGAGGGAGTAAGGCTCTGAATATACGATCTCTGCTCTCTTCTTGCCACTCTCCCCTCCTGTGTGGCTGGCTTAGATTATGACCATTATAGCTACCCCCTCCCTTCTACCTACCCCTCCCCAATAGAAGGGGATGGAGGGGAGGAGCAGCAGCAGCAGCATCTCGGGCTGCGAGAGCTGGTCTGTGGCCGGCGAAGCAAGCCAGGCAGTGCTCTCTCCCTGGCCTTGCAGGCAGAGCTGGTGGAGGTCCTGGGCTCTGCTCTACCCTGCTTGGCTCTTGGAGTGTCTTTGGCAGGTGACCTTCAGGTGAGCACTGGTTGCCCTTGTAACTGACAGCTGGCCAGACCGGACACTCAGGGAACCCACTTTCAGACACATTTCAGCTGGTGTGTGTAGGTACGTAGTATGCTTGCCTGTGCAGGTGGACATGAGCTTTGAGGGCCCATGTGGGTGACTGCGGTGCCTTTTTTGGCTTTAGCGAGTTCCTATGGTAACCACGAAGAACATGTCTGTTTTGGGATCTGGAGTGGTGGGGCGTGAGTGGCTACAGGGAAAAGCAAGGCAGGCAGATGCTTAGCCGGCAACTGGGCTGTGGCCTGATTTCATTGCCAGACCCTGGGGAGGCTCCTAGAGGTGCCATTTGCCAGGCAGCCAGGACTGCACAGTCCCGGCCTTGTGTGCTCGTGGCCCCCATCCTGGCCGGTCCCCAACATGCCCAGGAAGCCCTGGTGAGTCCCTGTTCTGATTTCTTGATGGACAAACATCTCCCTGGGCCTTGATGGTCTGGTGGGTATCTGCTGATGGGCAGGCAGGGGCCAGCTGGCAGCTCTGGTCAGCAGGTACTGGGCACTGGGGCTCTTCGGAGACAGGTGTGGGCAGGAGGGGCTCTGCTCCTTCCCAGGGCCCTGTGAGGTGGTTTTCTGTGTGGCTGGTGAGCTGAATGGTCCTTGTTGACCCATGGGACAGGGTTCACTGTGTTATTGGGGACAAAGGCACTAGAGCAGAATGTAGATGGGATAGCCTGTGGCCTGCCAGCCTGGGGTCAGCTGTTCCTCACCCCATTCGGCTCCCTGAAAGAGTCCTTGTGGACCCCCAGGTCTCTGGCCATCCACTCAGCTTCTTCACAGGTTGCACCAGGCCCAGAGGCCTGCTGGCCTGGCCTGGATGGTAAGGCTCAGGGTCCTGTGGAGAGGAGCCAGAGGGCTCTGCCTGGCTCACTGGGAGCTTGCTTTGGCCAGGGCTGGGAAGAGTTGCTCCCATGGGGCTTTGGGGAGAGACTCTGACTCCCCACATGTGCATCCCTTGTGCGTCCTGTTCACACTGTGGGTCGTGGGTGTATCCTGGTGGACAGCAGTCCAGGAAGCACTCAGAGGTGTCTGGGAGTGGGAGTGTGTGTGCTTGTTTCTACCCCCTTCCTCCTGCTGGCTCCTCTGGCGCTGGGGGCAGGGAGTTCACAGGGAGCATCAGGAGGGTATGTAGCTAGGCCTTCCCCCAGGGGCTACCTGCTCCTTCCGCCTCTGTGCTGGGATGGGGTGGGCCTCAGGGCTTGCTGGGTCTGGCCGTGGGGCTGTGGTCCTGGTGAGGGGCAAGGGGAGCACAGAGGTGGCCTTTCTGTGCTTTTTTTCAGACCTTTTCTCTCTGGAAGGCAGAGTGAGTCCGGCGCCTAAATCCGGATAGTGCTTCCTGGGAACGGTGTGAGAGAGAGCGGGAGCCTTCAGGAGAGGACCCCCCCAGCCCCCCGCCCCAGATCTCTGGAGTCCTTGAACCTTAGGGGCGTGAAATAAAAAAAGTCAAATAAACTCCTATGTGTCCCTCGTGCCTCTAAAACTAGTCACCCAGCCTGAGATTGGTTACCTCCAGCTTGTTTCCTGAAGCTCAGGCTTGTAAGGATGCCTGGTCTACTGCATTACAGCTCTGATTGTTCAAAGCTGACCATTCTCTTCATCTGGACTCTATAACTTCCCCTGCTTGGTTTCTTATCCCTCAGCCCTAAACAGAAAGGGTGAATCCCTTTCTCTCCTGAGAGCCCATCAGACTTTGGAAGGTGGTTCTTGTTTCCAGAGTCTTCTCTACCCCAGCTGGCTATCCCCGGCCCCTTCGGTTTTATTTGGGATTTCTCACTGCCTGGGCCGATCTTTGGTGGAAGGGTTCAGGTTTTCCAGGCTTCCTCTCAAAAGCTGGGCCAGAGGGGTGGGTCTGGGCCTCCTGCAGGAGCCCAGTGGACATGAGGACGGACAACTGAGGTCATGGGCCTCAGCCTCCTTATTTACAGATTAGTACACTGAGACCTGGGTAGGGAATATTCCTAACATGAGATGGCACAGTGCGAAGGTGGGATGAGGATGTGAGAGGTCAGCCCTTAGTTTCTGTGCAGTGCCTGGCTCCTGCCTGCCTCCACCAATCCTCCATCTTCACAGCTTTCTGGCTGAGGAGCTTGTCTCTTCTTTCTGAAGACAGACTCGATGTCGGCAGGGTTCTGGCAGCACCAGATTCCACCACGGGGAGGGGCTGGGAGCAGTGACAAGCACACAGCGGTGCTCTGCTCGGAGGCCACCTGTCTCCTCAGAACTTCCCTTTACAAGAGAAGCTGGGAATCTGGAGTGTTAGGCAAAATCTGGACAACTAACTCAAGAATGTAAAAGCAAAGCCATCTGAGGCCTATGCTGCCAGTCAGATTTAGCGCCTGGGTCACCAGGGCACCACCTTTGTCCTGGGGGTGTCATCCCTTTCAGGTCTCAGGTCCTCTCTCGCCCCAGTGGACTCCCTCGGCCCTCTCCTCAGGTCACCCCTTCTCTCGTGCTCTTGTCCCGCAGCTGACTTGGTCATTTCCTGCTCTGTCCCCAGATTGGACTCACTCTCAATTAACCTTTCCTCTCTTCCAGATCCAGTTCTTTCTCTGTCACTGGGTTGCCACCGGGGTTTGGTCCTCTCCTGCCCTCCTCCCGGTTCAGGCCCATTATCTCCTGCCCAGACGGTGACAAAGGCTGTCTAATTAACCTTCTCGTCTGGGCTCTGCCAGCTCTGACTAATTCATCATCCCCAAAGCCGTCGCTAGCTGTGCCCTCCCTGGCATTGATGGAAGACCTTGTTAGTGCTGATTCCACACAGGCTTGTCCCGCCAACCCTGGTGTGGGGATGGCCCCACTCCCTGTGCGTGGGGGGCTGGGCAGTCTTTGGGGGTGTTGACTCCCTAGTGACTTCTCTTTCTGGCATTAGCATCCACTGTCTTTGTTCCACACCAGATAGTTTGATCCTCTCCCTCTCCCCCAACGCAGCAGTTCCTGAACTTCTCTGCACTTCGCTATCCCCCAGGAGGCTGTCAACAAGTTCTGATGCCCAGGTTGCCCCCAGGGCCAGAATCGGAAAGCAGAACGTCTAGGGTGGGACCCAATGTCGGTACTGTTAAAAGATCCCCTCTGCCCACGAGATGCCAGCAACCTATCCCCTAGTACTGACAATCTGGGAGAGGGGTATAAAATCTCCCCCACCCTGCTGAGAATCACTGTTCCAGGCTAAGCCAGGTTCACCCTGAGAGCTTTCTAAAGTAAGTGCAGAAGAAAGGTGACTAACAGGTGAACCCCTCTTAGCAGTCAGTTTGTGGGCTTTGGAGTCAGGCAGCCTATGTTTAAATCCTGACTATCCGCTGGGTGATCTTGCTTGGACAAGTTACTTGACCTCTCTGTGCCTGATTACATCTAGTTTTTTTTCTTTCTTTCTTACAACTGTGCTTCCTCTTGACCTTTCGTTCCAGCCAGATGGTGTGACTTGCTGTTTTCTGGCACTTTTCAGCCTTTGCTTCTGTCTTTGCTTATGCTGTTCCGCTGGCAAGAAATGCCTGTAGTTCTTCCGCCTCTCTTAGCATCGTCCTGCTCATCTAAGACCAGTCTCGAAGCAGCTTCCTCTGTGAAGACCTCTTTCCTAAGCGCCTCCTTCCTCGTGTTCCTGGAGAAGCTAGAAACCCAAGGGTCATGTTAGCTCAGAGGCTGTGGGAACCTCTGGGCTGCCCAGCCCGGGCTGCATCACTGTTTTGTTATTCAGGTGAGGTGGCTGACCCCTCCCTGCCTCTGGTTGTGCTGTGAACCAGCAGCTTACCGCAGCATCACCCTTTACCTCACACCCAGCTCATTCTGAGAGGGTGGAGTGGGCGGAAATCCGTGCCTGGCAGGCCACAAAGCCACATAACTGACTTGTGGAGTCCTGCCCTGGGGTGTGTGTGTGTGTGACACGGCAGCCATTGCCACCTTTGTGATTGCCTTGCCACTAACAGATGCCATCTGGAATTAAGGAGCTTTGAGTTCTAGACTTTCCTAAGCCCACTTCTGGGCCCAGGAGCAGGACTTGAAGAGACAGTGCCTGTCCCCACCCTGCCACACCCTGTCCAAACCCTATCAGCCAGCTCAACCTAGGCTGGACCAGATTACCCACTCTGGCTGCAATGCAGACCCATGTGAGGGACGCTGCTTCCTCAGGCCTGGGTGGGGCCAGGAAACCTGAGTGTTATCAGGGCCAGAGGTGGTGCTTCTCAGGCAGCTGGGTTTGCAGCGGTTTGGGAACCAGTGACATTTAAAGCTCTCTCTCCCCACAGTACAGAATCAGTGGTTAGGTTCATGTGCTCTGGGTGACCTTGGGCAACCTCTCTGTGCCTCAGTTTCTCTATCTTGTGCTAATAATAGTACCTACATGTAGATACAATTGATGTGAGGTTTAAAGGAGATAATCCAGGTAAGCATGGAGCACTGTGCCTGGTACATAGTTACGCTTGGTAAGTGTTACCTGCCTTAAATGTTCCTGGTATTAGTAATAATAATCCTGGGCTGTGTGGACACATGTAACCACCTAGCATATGCAAGCATACCCACAAGGGTAAACTGGAACATGTGCACCCAGGCCTGCTGCTAAGGACAGACCTTGCAGGCGGTGTATCACTGCAGGCACACGTGGGAACACGTGGTCACTTGATAAACGTATCGGGAGGGCAGATGTGTGTGTGTACGATGCTTTTATTTCATTCACACTCTGACGTTATTTCTGGAGTTAGCAGCACCTGGGCTGAGCTCTGGGAGCCCAGGGTGCCCCTTGTTTCCATAGGAACCACAATGCAGTAAAAATAGGAGGTGGAGGGAAGAGAGGAGAAGGCCTGAACCTCCTGAGCTGGCTGGGAGGGGTGCCTTGCCTGCCACTGGCCCTGTTTCCACAGCCTCAGCTGTACTGAGGCTCTTGTTTTGTTTGTTTCAGTTTTACAATAATGACACGTCAAACCTCTGAGTATTGATGACTCAGAATTGACAGTTGTTAACATTCTGTTGCATTTTCATCAAACCTTTTAAAAAATTGTGGTAAAATATACATAATGTGAAAGTTTCTATTTTAACCATTTTTAAGTGCACCATTTAGTGGCATTAAGTATAGTTATAATGTTGCACAAGTGTCACCACTATCCATTTCTAGAATTTTTTCGTTATCTCTGAGTTTATACCCATTAAACACTAACTCCCCATTCTCCCCTCCCCCAGCCCCTGGCAACCACCATTCTACTTTCCATTTTTGTTTTTTTTCCTGTGAATCTGACTACTCGAGGAATCTCATATGAGTGGAATCATATAATATTTGCCCTGTTATGACTGGCTTATTTCACTTAGCATAATGTGTTCAAGGTTCATTCATATTGTAGTATGTGTCAGAATGTCCTTCTTTCTTTTTTAAGGTTGAATACTATCTCACTGTATGTAGACACCACATTCGGTTACCCACTCATCTGTCAACGGACACTTGGGTGGCTTCCACCTTTTGGCTATTGTGAATAATGCTGCTATGAACATGGATGCACAAATATCTTTTTGAGTCCCTGCTTTCAGTTCTTTTGGGTTATACCCAGAACCTGAATTGCTGGATCATATGGTTATTCTATATTTAACTTTTTGAGGTTTAGTTTTAAATAAAAGAAATAAAGCATCATTAATTTAAGTTCCTATAATCACTCCTTCTTGGCCTCATTACTCTGTCTCCCCTGTCCAGAGAGGTGCACAGGAATTTTGTGTGTTTTTCTCAGTCCATGTTTTGAATACTTTCACATCTATAGATAAGTATCTAGAAACACTAAATAGTTTTTTGTGTATATTAAAAATCCACATGTACAATGTCCTGTTGAATGTATGCGTCATGGCATCAGACTGCTTAGGTTCAGGTCTTGGCTCTGCCCCTTACCAGCTGTGAGACCTCAGGCAGGTAACTTAATTTCTCTGCGCCTCAGTTTAGTCATCTGTAAAATGGGAATAATAGTAAACCCTAAAACTTTCTTGTAGGGTTATTTTGGGGATTATGTAAGCTTACATATGTCATGTGTTTAGAATAGTGTGGGATGTCAAGGGCACTAGATGTGTTAGCTGGTACTGTTACAGTTCTGCATTTGTGCCCCCTCCACATGGAATCTACCCATAGTGTCACAGATCGCTTTCTTGGTTTAAATTGCCATGTAGTATTTATTTGTATAAACATATCACATTTTTTTGTTTCCCTCATTGTAGCTGCCGTTGATGGCCTCTTAGATTGTTTTCATTTTCTTATATTGCAAACGATGCTGCCGTGATTGTCTCCTGTGATGCTCTGTGTATTTGCTTGAGAGGTCATGTGGAGAGGGACATGGAGGCGGGGCCGCTGGCTTGCGGCTCTGCCAGATGTAGCCAGATTGCCCCCAAGAGAGGTTTTACCATTTATATTCCTACCCAGGGTGTGTGAGAATTCTGTTAGGGTCCGCGTCCCCATGTCCTCACTGATATTTAATTTTTACATGGATTTGACTGATCACAGCACGTGTTGTTTTCTTCTTTACTGTACAAACATTAATGTAACTCTGAATGAGCGAATGAAAGCCCTCATAGACTCCTGGGGTCTCTCTCCACGGCCGGGTAGATGTGCTTCTGTTCTTTTTTCTGCATTGTATCACGAGCATTTCGCCATATTGGCACAGTCTTTTGTCCCCTTTTAAAAATAGCTTTTCCCCTCCTGATTATAAAAATAGTGCATGCTCACCGTACAAGATTTAGGAAATATGTACAAATACTGAGATGAGAAATGAGAAATGAGAAATGAATATTCAGAGAAAATAAAAACCCATGACCTGCCACCCAAAATGTTATCATTTTGATGTGTTTCTTTGCAGTCTTTATGTGTTCTTTAGTTTCTTTTTAAAATTTATTGTATAATGACATTTTCGACATCATTCAGTATCCTTTAAAAACATGATAAAAAATATGGCTTACTATCCTATCATTATGTTGTTCCATAATTTATGTAACCATTGCTTTATTTTTAGATATTAAGGTTCTTTCAATTTTAAATGATTAATAAGTAATGCTGTAAAAACATCCTTGGATAGAAATCTTTGTGTATCTTTGATTTTTCCTTTGGCAACCATTAAAGGTAAAATGTTTTCACACATTTATTTAAAAAATTTTTTGAGAAAATATTTCTTAATGACTCTGCCTATTTTTCTATTGGAATATTCACATTTTTCTTGTTGATTCATTAAAGCTCTCTTTTAATTAAAGCTGTTAATCCTTTGTCATTCATATTTTTATTTCCAAATAATTTTTTTTCAGTTTACCCTTTACCAATAAATTTGACTCTTGTTTTTTAGTGCAAACGTTTTAAATTTTAAGAGTAGAATCTGTCAGTCATTCATGACTTTTTTTGTTACTTTTATGCTTAGTCAAGTTCTTTTCCACCCACAGAGTTGATGGTTTTCTGTATGTTCTTTTTCTTCTTCTGTTTCTTCTTCTTCTTCTTCTTCTTCTTCTTCTTCTTCTTCTTCTTCTTCTTCTTCTTCTTCTTCTTTTTTTTTAAAAATCGCTTCATTTCCTTTTCACATTTAACTCTTTAATCCATTTGGAATTTAGTTTGAGGTAAGATGAGAGATGAAATTATAATTTTATTTTTTCCAAATAGTCAGTTTTTTGTTCCAGGACTACACTTTAATTTTCCATTTCCATCACTGAATTCCTACGTATTCAAAGATGTCTGTCTGGGTTTCTGTTTGATTCCGTTGACCTATCTGTTGACTCTTGTACAGGCTCAGAGGTGAAACAGAACACGTTTTGCTTAAGTATCGGGTGAGGCTGGGATCTCAGAAGAGTGAGGATTCAGGTCCAAAGTTTGGGGGGCGCGTGGTGTTTGTGGGCCTTAAAAGTCAGCCTTCAGAGTGTGTGTTCAGTTTATTGAACTATGGGGACATAGTTGGAGGTTTTGAGGAGAGGTTTGGAGGATTCCATCTAAGCTTTATAGGAAGGTCACTAGCTGCTAGGGTGGACCCCATGAGACCCTGTTGGAAGTGGATAGACCTGGACAAGCTACTGCTCAAGTGAGATGTGAAGGTGGCGTCAAGTGTGGTGTGGAAACAGACCCATGGCTGCAAGAGGCCACAGGGTAGAATCTGTAAAATGTGGAGACTGGCTGGACTTGGGTTGGGAGGAAAGGGGGAGCCAAGAGCTATGTCCTGGCATGGCATCTTGGGTTACCCAGAAAATTGTTCTATTAATTAGTTTTTTTTCAGGTTGTAATAACGTATATGACGATGGTTTAATATAAAACTATGCAGGACAAATAATAATTTTAACACACACTGCATGCTATTCTGTGCAACTACACTGTGTGAAATGCTTTTGTATACATTACCTTGATTCTCCCCCAATCCCTGGGAGATACGTGCTCTGATTCCTATTTCACAGAGGCAGGAAATTAGCCTCGGAGAGACTGTGGCTTGCATAAGGTCACACAACTGGCAATCTAGGTACTGAACCAGGTTTATGTATCATCAAACACGTGCTTGTGCTCGCAGAAAGGAGGCACAGAAGGGCCCTGGATAGTTCTTCAGTCACGTGACATTCCAGCTCTTCCAGGATTGGGGTGTGTACCATCCTAGAAGCATGCCTGGGACCCACTAGCAACTCCAGGGGCCTGACTCCTTGTCTTTCACTAGCAGGTGTTCATTGCTCCCTGCTGCCTTCGCCGAGTGCGCATTGTATTTAGATGCCCTAGAACAGGATCCAACTGCTCACTTGGTCATCATCTGGTTGGTCAGGATTCTTTGTGGAAGTGGCCAGAACCCAGGTCAAACCAGCGTACACGGAAAGGGGTATCTCGGTTCTTAGAACTGGGTTGTCCAGGGACTCGGTCTGTCTGGCTTGAGGCAAAGCTGGATCCCAGGGCTCAAACAGTCCTGCAGACCGGTATGGTCACCGGTGGCAATTTAAATCTAAATTAATGAAACTTAAGTACAATTGCAAATTCTGTTCCTTAGTTGCACTAGCCTCATGGCGAGGGGCTACTGTATTGGACAACACAGATACAGAATATTTCCATCATCACAAAAGGTTCAGTTGGACAGCGCTGGTCAAGGTTGAAGGCCAGACTCCTCTGGTGGTCTTCCCAGGGCCGGACAAGCCCAGAGATTCTACCCAGTCTGTGAGTTGACACATGCTGCAGACATGTTCCCAGACCTCCAGTGCAGCTGTCTGAACCGCACAAATCCAGTGCTACTAGGTGGCGCTGCGGAGGCGGCCACGAGCTGTTACCTGGCAGCTGGGAGCTGTGTGAACAGGAGCAGAGATAACTTGGTACATCCAGTTCAAGTGTAATAACTTGTGGGACCTGGATTCTCCCGCATTCGCACTCAGACACCCACAGTCAGACACCCATATACATTCAGACATGATCACACACACATCTGTCACTCAGGGTCACACACACAGTCACATCCAATCTCAGAAACACAGTCCCCAAAGAGGCACAAGCTTGGCTGATGCCACATTCCATTATGACAGCAACAAAAATAGCACTGGCTCTGTCACCTCATTCCATCCTCACTACTGTCCTGTGAAATGGCTCCTGATGTTCTTCTCATTTCAAAAAGGAAGAAGCCAAAGCTAGGGGAGTTTAAGTGACCGGCCGTGTCACACAGCCGGGATTCTGGTCATGTGGGACTGGGAGGGCTGTGTTCAGAGAGGACACATCAGATGCCTGTGTCTTATTTGTTTTGGTCTCCCACCCTGGGGCCTACGTTCCTTGGAGTGAATTGGGACCCAGGCTTTGTCAGGGGAGCCCCAGCGATGTCTGCACGCCCCGCCTCCCACATGGTGTGGGTTCAGGAATTTATAAACATCTGAGGAAGAAAATCTTAGGATTCTAATTCAGTTACAAAACCATCTTTTTCTTGGTGTCTCACAATCCACTCCTAGGCAAGTACAAGTACCGAGTAGTACTCGTGTGTGGTGTGGACGGGCCTTGAGCATACAAAGTAATGTGGGCTGACAGCTACTTCTCCAGGAGCCGAGCACTGCACGCTCCCCTCAGGGTGAGCTGTCCAGAACTCACAGCTCACATACCCACTGAGTAAAGGTCAGAAGAGGTGGCCATGTTCCTGAATGGCTGTTTAATAGGTAAGGCAGCTGGCCAGAGTGCAAAACAATATTAGCGCAATTACTGATTAAACAGAATGGGGAAACAATGAAATTAGATGAGAGATAGTGTACTGATCCCAAATTCCGTCGACTAAGCAGAGTTTGTCTGGAAAAAAGGACGAGGAGGTAGGTGGACGCATGTGGCTATTCAGAAACGAACATCCAAAATCTTTGAAGGATGCCTCTGTCCAGTGTCTGGTTTCGCCTAAAAATTTATCATGCTCCATCCCTTTTAAACATAAGCTTATCACTAGTGTTTCTCTTACCTGTCACAGCAGGGTCATTTTTGGCTCACAGTTTGGACAGGAGGAGGGAGAGGAAGAGAGGGAGAAACTTTGCACGTGTAACTGGGTCAGAATTGGAATAGAGGAAGCAAGAACACAGGAAGTTCATGCCTTTGAGCTGTGAACAGCAGCGAGGTCTGAGGCAGGAGAAATGAAGGGGTTTGTTTATCTAATGAATATTCAGCGGGCACCTCCCTGTGCCAGGCACTGTTTTAGGTGCTGGGGATCCTGGCTCTGTCACTCACTAATGAAGCTCTTGGACAAACCCCTGAACCTCTCTGAGGTTCTGTTTCACTATCTAGAAAGTGAAGGCGATACACGTCCCTACCGTATAGGGATGTTTGAGGGTTAAATGAGCTCACACTCGAAACGCACTTAGCGTGGTCCTTAGTGCTCACGACTGTAGCTGTTATTGAGGATACTGAGAGTGGTTAGGTGACTCAGAGCCTGGTCCTGTGCCCAAGTTGCTCACAGTCTCTGGGGGAGACACACATTTAACAACCAGTGCCGGTAGAGATATGGGACAAGCACTGAATTCTTCCTGGGGGAATCACTATGGCAAGGCTCCCTGAAGGAGGTATTTGAAGGTTTAAAAGGAATCTCCTAGGAGGGGAGTGTTGCAGGGGGCATTTTAGACTGAGGGAATGACCAGGGCAAAGGCACAGGGCAGGACAGCATGTAGAGCTGTTTGAGAAACAGTGAGTCAGGTACTGAGGCCAAGTGTGGAGTTGGCTCAGGGAGGCTTTGAATGTGGTGCTGAGGAGGGGATGGGGAGCCCCCTGTCTCCAAGGCAGCTTTGGGAGTCCTGGGAATGGAGTAGGGAGGTGAGGAAACTCGGTCCTGAAAAACCCAGAGGTAGGGGACTGGGGCTAGAGGGGAGGGACCTAGCCAGGGCCGTGTGAAGGTGGAATCCTCAGGTGATGTCCACGTGGGAAGTGTGAAAGGAGTCCTGTAGAATCCAGGGTTTCATGCCCAGAGGATTTGCAGAGTTGTCATATGGGTCACTGGGGAGCGCAGGAGGGGAACCCAGTTTGCAGGGGGAAGATAATGACTTTGGCCTTGAACAAGGAGAGTCTGAAGAGCTTGTGGGTAGTCCCTGTGGAGTTTGAAGTTGGTTCTTGAGCTCAGCTGAATGAATATGGAACCATTTATTCAAGTGCTCGTTGCTAAGCGTGTTCTGAGTGAGAAAGTGGACCACTTGAATCCGGTGGGGCCTCGTGGTACTTTCTAATGGGGGAAGTAGACAGGAACAGAATAAAGAGCCTTTGTGGTCTCAGATAACGTCCAGTCTCATGAAGGAAACAGGACATTGAGGTGATGGGGGTCAGGGCACGGAGGGGTGGGCTACTTTAGGTGGGTGGTCAGGAACAGCCTCTCCCTAGAAGTGACGAGGAGCCAGCCACGAGGATACCTGGGGGAAGAGCATTCCAGGCAGTGGGAACAGCACAAAGGCCTAGAGTCAGGAACAGACTTGGAAGGTGTGAAGATGAAGAAGAAGAAGGAGCAGGGGATAGGATGGGAGTTTGGTGGGCACGTCCTGGGTTGTGGGCAAGATGGGAACACGGGCAGTTCTCCCTCTACGCCAGCAGGTGGCGCTGTTAGCCCAGGACTGCCCTCTCTGGGATGTGGCCAGGCCGGCAAGGGGCGGGGAGAGTAGGTGCCTTGACCTCAGGTTTGTAACTGAGGGATGTGTGCTCCTGCCTCTGGGGAGATGACATGCACGCTCCTGGGAGCCACGGCCAGCGCCAGAAGAGCAGGTGACGATTTCTGAACCGTTCTGCTCCCTCTGCTGTGTCGTTTTCAGTGTTTCTTTGCTCATCTCCCCTCCAGCGGTGATTGTTCCCTCCCTGTTTCTGGGTATCTGCGTCTTTCCCCTCTCTTTGCTTTTCAGTCTTGCTCTCTCTCGGTCTCTGTTCCTCCCCTCTCCCGTTGCTCCCTAGCGCAGCTGCTTCCTGTCTCAAAGATTAATTACTTTCTCTCCTGATGTAGCTTAGATGGAGGGCATGGTGAGTTAGAGTCAGGGAGATAGTTTCTTATCTCTGTTGCCTCCCCCTCCTTCCGGGGGCTTCTCCATGAAAGGCCAGGGCTCTCGTAGTGACCCCCATCAGCAGAGAATGCCGCCAGGGACCCCTCACTCCATGACCCCTTGAGTCTGCCTCCCAGTGCCATGTCCTGCAGCCGGGGCTTCAGCTGGTCTGAGAAAGGAGAACTGGACAGCAAAACAGATGGCATGAAACAGCAGAAGAGCTCCGCGTAGGGTCTGTTAAGAAAGGGTCAGTTTAACTGACAAAGATAAAGCATCTACTCCACCCTACATTTAGGCCAGGCCCTTTGAATGATTTCTACGTGGAGACTGACTGGCTGCAGCCTGGTGTTGACCTCCTGGCTATTATCTGTCAGGGTTAAGGCTGTTGGGTGAACACAGTGGTTAAGAGCTTGGTCTCTTAAAGCCTCCTGCCAGGGGGGAAGTCTCTTGTGTTCAGTAACGCCAGTCTCTTCCTACGGTCTACTCCCCAGAGTAGCCACTGTTCAGAGTTTGGTACATATTTTTCTAGATATTTAAAAAATATTTTTACATGCGTCTTAAGTAACTACAGATGTCCTTACGTGCAGACTTAGCCCATTCCTTCCAATCATCGTATAATAGCGGGCTTATGAATGTATCCCACCTACTTGTCTGTTTCTTTTCTAAATGGTCGTTTCTGGTACTTTTTTACTTTTACAGAAAATGCCTCCGTGAACATTCTCATTCTCAGACTTGTCTCTATACACACATGCGTGTATTTGTCTAGACTTGAGTACATCTAGAGGTGATATTGTTGGGTGATTGGGTAGGTGACTTTTTATTTTAATAATGCTGCTAACTTGCCCTCCTGTTTCTACACCCACCACTAGTAGGCGTGTACATTTTGCCAGTCTGTTGAGTGAAACATCCTATCTGTGTTGTGACTGCATTTCTCTGGTTTCTCCGTTTCTGAGTTTCCCCAGCTGTGCGTTGCCTGCCACACCCTTTGCCCATTCTATTAGCACAGTCCCCTGGAAGTCAGTGGACTGTTGCTCTCTGAAGTTCCTGTATCCGCCTGGGATCTTTGCATGATGGTCTTTGCAGGATGGCCAAGAATATCCTCAACCTCTCCCTTTTCAGAAGCCCCAAGAATCCAGAGAGCTTTATTGACAGGAGGGCTGACCCACAAGTTGATTGTGAGACTGAATGCACTGACTTCTTCAGTCAGGTGGAGAGGGGTTGACCTTGGCTTTTCATCCTTTCACAGTTATTAAGTCCTAGGCTCTGCCAGGATATTCCCTCGGGGAAGCCACAGCTTGGAGCCCAAATGCATTTCCTTTGCTGATTGACTGAGAGGCCAATACTTACTGGGCTAGTCCAGGGGAGTTGTCTGTCAATCTCAAACCCAAGTGCAAGTTCTAAGGGTTGGGTCCCCTGAGAGACCTGAAATGGGCAATTGGATGGGAAAGGGGTGACCTTGGAGACAGTTTCTGTCACTTACAGTCACATCCTTAGAAAGGACCTTAGGCTAGAAAGGACCATCTCATCTAAGTCTCTGCCTTTAGTTCTTAACTCCTCTCTACCGCTCCACCTACCTATATGCTTGTACTGTACCCCTTAGACACTTCAGCCCTCATTTCACAGCTGAGCAAACAGACTTGGAAAGGGGCGTACAGATAATGAGAGAACAGGTCTGTTCCAGAAGCTGGTTCTGCTGGCCCTGACCCAGTGCTCTTTGCACACCAGTCTGCTGTGTCACAGAATACATGCACGCGTGTGTACACATAAGGTCACTCGCCGGACATGTACCCATGTGCATGTGCAGATTTGAGGGCAGGTATAGGCAAGGGTGGTGTGTGTTTTTTTCAACTTTTTATTTTGTAAATTACTAACATGCAAAAATGAGAAAAATAGTGCAATGAGCACCTGTATTCACTCAGACTCACCACTTATTAACATTTGCCACAGTTGATCTTTCTCTGTGTAATGATAATAAAATAAGGTAGTTGCTGGCATTGTAATACTTCATACCTAAATCCTTCAGCAGGTGTTTCCCCAAATAATGTCATTTTCTGACATAACCACAATACTATTATCACCATAAAAAAATTAGTATTAATTTAATACTATTACTTAATATACATTCCATATTCAAACGTTCCCCAAATATAAATATGGATTGTATATTAGATTATATTACTGACTTATTATTAATGGTCACTCATCGCACTTGGTTGTCACATCTTGTTAGTCTCTTTAAATATAGAACAGCAGACCTGGCAAAGTTGTTTTGTAGAATGTACCACAATTTGGATTTGTCTGAATGTTCCCTTTTTCTTCTTCAGTGTTTTCCTTGAATAGTCCTTGATTTTACTGAATAAAGATGAAAATGAGTGACCTACATGCTGACAGCAGTGAGGAAGGGAGCAATTCCTTTTTTATTTGCAGAGTCAGATTTGTGTCATCCTGCCTTCCCTTGAGTAGGGTCGAGGGGACTGTCCCCAAGCCTCACTCCTGGGGTGCACTGGTACATCGGAGTCTGTTTGGTGTTGGGGAAGCTCCTCCTGGGAAGGCTTCTCCGTAGCCCACTTTGGGGGATGCTCCCTTGCGTGAAGGAGTGATGGAGCCTTTTTACTTGCCTAAAGCTGCTGTTTTGCTACTTCATGTGTTTCCTTGAAGATAGAGATATGGTATATTAATTATCTGGACTGCTAGTGACAGGAATTTAATTCAAAAGAGCTTAAGAAAAAAAAAGACACGAAAAGAAAAACAAATCCAAGAAAACTCTTACAAGTGATACATTTAAGAAAAGTAGCTTCAGGTATGGCTGGATCCAGGTGGGTCAGAAAATGTCATCAGACAATCTGTTCCTACCTCTTGGCTCTGCTTTCCTCTGCATTCACTTCATTCACAGGCAACTCGCCTTTCCTAAGACAGCTACTGACTTTGGAAACCTGAGGGAGGAGTAAGCTTCTTCTTTCTATGGTGCCAGCAAAAATTCAGGTGTACCTTCTGTTTGGACCAACTAGGTTTGTATGCCCATCCCTGAAGCAATCACTGCAGCCTGGTGAATAGAGTACATGGATTGGCCAGGCCTGGGCCATGTATCCACCCTAGAGCTCAGGATGGGTAGGTCGTGAGAAGGACAGTCCCACCTGAACCGCAAAACTCAACCATGGTGTCAGGGTATTCCCCAAGGGAAAATCAAGGTCTGTCAACCAGAAGAAGGGGCCTGGGTGCTGAGCTTGCAGAAAAGCAGACTCCACTTCCTCTGGTGACGGGCATGGTGAGCTTCCATTGACTGAGGCATCTCCTCATCTCCTGGGGTCTCTAGTCCTCTTCCTTTTGGATTTTGTGGGATTCTGTGTCTATGGGGACCATTTGTATCTGGGTCACAGTTCTGCTTCTTAGTAGCTGTGTGATCCTGGACAGAAGATTTAACCTCTCTGAGTCTCAGTTTACTCATCTAGCAAATGGGAATGATATTAATATTCCTTCCTTACAGAGCTGTGAGTTTCCAATGGAGTAATAGGTGTGAAAGTGCTTGCAACTGTAAAATGCTGTTCCAAAGGGATGGTGCTTATTACCGTCTGAGGAGATTCTTCTGCTTCAGGGTGAGCGGGGTCTGCCTTCAGAGCTGCCCCTCAGGCAGGTGGGGTAGTGGTCTACACCAGGCCATGGACCCCTCAGGATGGTGACCATAGAACAGGGCAGAGCACTGCCCACAAGGGGACCATCCGAGCCCTTTGCTCATTCTCTGAGCTTCTGATGAGGAGGAAAAGAAGGTGGAATACATGGTTTGGCACAGAGATTCCCAAGTGGGAACTGGGAAAGTGGCATTTGGTGGTATAAGGACATAACATTGCCGGACACTGATCCTCACAGAAAAAGCCATTCCATTAAAAAAAAGTTTTTTATTAGTTTCATGTGTACAAAACAATGTAATAGACATTTATCATTTATACCCCTCACTAAGTGATAACCCTCCTCCCCCAATCTTCTCCCCTCTGACATCACATACATCCGTTACAGTTCCACTGTCTCTATTCCTTATGCTGTGCTCTACATCCTGTGAATATCTATATCTATATCTATATCTATAAAATTGCAGTTGACATTCATTATTGTTCAGCTTCAGCTTCAGGTGTACAGTGCAGTGATCAGGCATCTACATCATCCCTGAGGTGGTCTCCCTAATGAGACAAGTGTCCATCGGATACCTTACAAAATCTTTACAACATTATTGATTATATTCCCCAAACTGACTTTCGTATCCCTGTGGCGATCTTGTGGTTACCGATTGTGCTTTCTAATCCCCTCACCTTCTTTCTCATCCCATCCTCGCTCCCATCTATCAACCTTCAGTTTTTCCTCTATGTCTCTGAGACTGTCAATACTCTTTCACTGCTCCTCACAACCTCAGGAGAACATCTCAGTCAGGTGCTAACATGTCTTTAACACCTCTACACCACGGGCTAATAATCCTAACTAATAGGGAGACTGCATCTTGGGCTCAGGACCTTGGGCAGGCAACAGTGTCTAGCTAGCTAGCTGGAATGTAATAACATTATTTAACTTTCATTATATTTACTTTTGGAAAGGTAGACAAATTTTTAGGGCAGTTTTAGATTTGCAGATAAACTGAGATGATAGTACAGAGAGTTCCCATATAACCCGTAACCCAGTTTCCTCTGTTGTTATTTTAATGTCTTGATTAGTGTGGTACATTCGCTATGATTAATGAACCAATATTGATATATTATTATTAACTAAAGTTCATAGTTTTTTTTTCAGATTTTCTTAGTTTTTTTTCTAATGTCCATTTTCTGTTCTAGGATCCCTTCTGGATACCACATTACACTTAGTTTTCATGTCTTCTTAGGGTCCTCTGGGCTGGGGCAGTTTCTCAGACTTTGCTCGTTTTGATGACCTTGACAGTTTTCAGGCGCACAGATCAGGTAGATCATACGATGTCCCTCAATTGGGACTTGTCTGATGTTTCTCTCACGGTTAGGGCCACATGAAGGTCACGGCTGGCTTTACCTGGAGACGGTCTTATAACACCTTCTCCACGTCTCCTCTGCCATGACAGGCTTGATGGATGGTGTTCACACGAAGCTGACTGCTGAGTCCAACTCCCCATAACCTTGAAACTGCTCTAATGTATTAAGGAGAAGTGAATAATTGGGAAACTTTGGTCACTGTGACCCATCATTTGTGACCCATGCCACTCCTGTCCTGCTTTGTGATTATGAATGTGTGTGTGTGTGTGTGTGTGTGGGGGTGTGTGTGTGTGGGAGGACGGCGGGGATATTGGGGGCAGGGGAGAGAATGGACGGAGCAGTTTGGAGCCTTGGGGTTAGAGGAAAATGGGTTTAGCTTTTGAAGATGCTTGGGACTTGGGGAGGGGTAAGATAGTGGGAACTAAGTGGGGTTTTCCCTAAGGGTGGAGGGGAGTTGCTCACCAAAAGAGAGCTTAGGTGACAACAGGAGTGATGCAGGCAAGACAGCTGGAAGAACTTTCCTGATAGAAAGGGCAGAAAAGCAGGCCTGGTGTGAAGCTCGCGACTTGCAGACACACAGCTGCTCAGCGGGAGGCTCAGAGCTGGGGAGTCTGTGTCCACAAGGAAGATAAGCTTTGTGTTTGCCAATGAGGCTAAAAGGACTTAATGTCAGGGTGCGAAAGAGCCATTAACACACCAAAGAGTCCAGAGTCCGTAGTGAAGGAAAATCCTCGCCGCTAAGCCAGAAGGCTTTGATTCAGCCCACCACTAGGAGCAATTTCCTCTGGAAAGGAGTATCCAACCCAGAATTCTTTAGGGACCCAGAGAAACGAGATTAGTTAAGACAACAGAAAAAAAAAAAAAAGAATTTATCTGGAATCAGCTAGATGGGGCTCCAACTCATGAATGTTCTGGTTGACCAGGCTTGGTAACACACACACACACACACACACACACACAGGCCAGCTGCCTTCTCCTCTCCTATGGTGAAGCCCTGGGGAATGCAAACACTGCACTACCACCTAAGCCCTGCTTCGCACAGTGGGTGTCTGTGTGTCTGTGTGTCAATAAACACTCTGCTCAGACACAGCGGCACCTCAGTCTTTCTCAAAACTTTTGCCCGCAGCAAACATATACAAGTCAGGAGGAAAAATGGGGAGCCAAAGAGAGGTTCTACAGCTGGGGTCAGAAAGCCCCCCAGCGGCTCCCTCTGATTTTTGTCAAGCTCGGTTATTTGGTTTCCCAGTGAGGGGTCATTGTGAGCAAGAACTTAAAATAGAGAGAAAGGCCACTTAAACAAGTATATGCCAATTGCTTTCACATGCATTCTCCTTTAATTAATGATAATATCTACCTTTTTATTTATTTACAAAATTAATATGTAGTCCTTATAAATTTGTGAATAGAAGAAAAATACAAAGACAGCAATAAAAATCATAATTCCGGGAAGAATCGCTATTAACCTTTTCTTATACTATGAGCATTTCTTTCTTTCCTTCCTTCCTTCCTTCCTTCCTTCCTTCCTTCCTTCCTTCCTTCCTTCCTTCCTTCCTTCCTTCCTTCCTTATGGAAAATGTCCAGCACATACAAAGTAAATAGAATCGTATAATGAAACCCCTGCACAATTATTAACATTCTGTCGTTCTTGTTTCATCTATATCTCTACTCACTCCACTTCCTACTTTATTATTATTACTATTATTAATTTCAGTTCTTTGTTGAGGTAAAATTCACCTGTGTTGAAATGCCCATATCTTAATTATACATTTTGGACAAATGCGTCTCACCACCCTATCCTGACATAGACCATTTCTATCCATCTTTCCACAAAACACCCACCCCCAGAGGCAGCCACTGTTTTCATTTTTTGTACTTTAGATTGTCTGTTTTAGAACTTTGTTTAAATGAAATCATATAGTATATATATTTTACATCTGGTTACTTTCACTCAACATAATATTTCTGAAATTCATCATGCTGTTGTTTGTATCAGTATTTTGTTTCTTTTTATTGCAGTGTGGCATTTCATAGTGTAGATATACTGCAGTTGGTTGATAGGCTGTCTGTTTTGAATAAATCTATGAACATTTTCCTACAAGTCTTTGGATGGACCATGCATACTTATTTAATCCTTGCAAGAATCTTGGGAACATGGCACTGTTGTTACCCCCACTTTACAAATGGCAAAACTCAAGCTCAGAGAAGTTCAATTTCTAGCCCAAGGCCACACAGATAGTAAAAGCTGGAGATGGGATTCTAGCCCAGGTTTGTCTGACTGCAGGGTCTTTTAGTTTTTATTCCCACACTGTGGAATCTTTGCATCACTGCTGATTGAGATCATTAAGTGCAGGGACAAATGTGTCCTCGCCTTAATGGCCTGTGAGTCCATAACTGAGTGTTGGCTCGGTAGAGTAGGGGATATTGATAATAATGGCTCTGAGTCACCAAGAAAAGGTTACATTAAACCTGTCTTTAAAAAGGACAAAAATATGGAAGACATTGTCGAGAGGTTTTTAGTCAAGGTCATTACCATCAAAGCAAGCAAGCAAGCAAACAAAAGTTTTGCCACTCAAAGTTCTGTTGTCTGGAAATCTCACTTAAGTGTAATGTATCATCTCCCGAGGAAGCCAGGCACAGAAGGCATTACTTGGTATATAAAATAGTATATAAATAATACATGTATAAGAAACCATTCTGTTTTTCTGTAGAGCCAAACAGAATAGATTTTTGGAAAGTCTGCTGGTTCTTGCTTTGAAAGATGTTGCTAAGCAATGTTGCTAATATTATGGAAAGACATCTTCCCTCCCCTCTTTTCCACTCAGCCCCAGAAACCCTAGAGCTGGAAGTGTCTTTGGTGGCAGCAGCAGCTGGGGCGGTCTGGTAATCAGTGAGGTGGGGGCCAGGGGACCCTGGGTGTGAGAGGACCATGTTGTAGGCCACCAGCCCTCGGCCTCATTGGCTCCTGATTCTTTGCAGTGACCCCTGGGCAGCCTCCATGCAAAATTCACTTTTTCATGTTCATCAGAAATTTCACACTCAGAAGAATCCTTTTAAATGTTTCTACTGTGGGGAAAATTATGGTCATGCTGCTTAGATGCATGGAGTCAAAATTCCATAAATGAACCAAAAAGAAATATTTTAAATACCTTCAGTAACCCAAGAAATAGATGAAGAACTCCTTTCTTTCTCCTCCTGCCCCGTTTTTAACCCCTGAATGGGAAAGCAGCAAAATTCTGATGGACATCATGCATTACAGACTCAGGGTACCAAATGATGTGCAGCCCATGGGTGGGGTCTGTGGGTTGCCTCGGGGCATGGCTTCCTTTCCCCAGAGCTCGGAAATGCCGCACAAGTCACCAAGATCTGTTTCCAAAAGCTGAGCCAATTTCTCGCCAGAACTTCAGTATGATATGTGTGGCTCCAGGAAAGTACAGCTAAGCTGCGGTTCCCAAGCGTGGCTTTTAGGCCTCCCAGCCTGGCCTGGGTATGGCCTGTAGTTGTCAGTGAAGGACCCTGTTGTGGTGGGATGGACACTTTTGGGGTGGTCGTGGGTTCTTGAAGGGAGATGAGGAGCTGGGAGAAGAGCCAAGGTGTTGGCAAAGTCTCTCTCTCTCTCTCTCTCTCTCATCAAAACAGAAACTACTTCCTTACCTCAAATGACTTTCTCCATCTTTCCCTTATCCACCCCCTTCCTCTCTCTCGCTCCTTCCCTCCCTGTCCTCTCTCTCCCCCTTTCCTTTCTCCTTTTCTCAAATGGTGGTATCCCAGAGCCGTAACTGTAATGTGGCCCAGCAGGGGGCGCTGATGTACCAGCCAAGCATGAATGTCAGGCTTTTTTAAACCAGCACAGGTGTGTGTGCCCCGCACAAGTGAGAGGTGAGGGAGGTTTCTGAGTGATTTCTCCCAGTTGGTGTGTGTATGGATTTGCCCCCAAGGCATAAGAGAATGGGGGTGCCTGCCTCTCTTGAACAGGTCTAAAGCTGTTTGTTTGCAGCTCTTGAATTGCTCCCAAGCTTTTGTGATGCACGGGTTGGCTGGGGGCGCTGTCTCTGCAGAAGGGGCGGGGCAAGGAAGGCATCTGAAGAAATCTGGTTTTCCTAAAGGGCCCCACCCCGTGGCTCCACAGCCCCTCTTGCTGCACATCTACTCCCAAACCTAGCCAAGAACTGTTGCAGTCATTTTGCAAAGCAGCGGAGGCCGTGGGAGTCGGAGGTGGCGTGGGACGAGGGAGTACTGGCTCCACGCTCTCTGGGAGACCTCCGGGAGGCTCTGGCAGCGAGGCTGATTCCCAGTTTCACACGGACGGGCCTCCTGGAGCGGCTTCACAGGCACAGAAGGCCCTTTTCTTCAGGACCAAGCATGCGTGTCTGTCTGTCTCACTCCACTGGCCCCTTAGGACGGGACTGTGCAGCTGTCTGCCCTGTGTTCATGATTAACTTCCCTGTCCCCCTCCGCCTCAACTCCCACCCAGGCCCCCGAGCCTTTGAGTTTCCCCAGATTGGGGCAGAGACTCAGGTTGGCAGCTGCCTGGCACTTTGTTCCCAGGGACTGTGGACTTGGGGGAGGGAGGGCTGAAACGGGCCTTTCAGGTCCTGTGACCTGCGACCCTGCTGGGGATAAGCTGCTAGGTGGATTGGGATCTGGGAGAAGACCCTTCTCTGACCTCTGCCGCCCTCAGCACCCTCGCTCCCTGTGGTCTTGATGTGTCCTGCCATCTCTGTCGACCTCAAAGTGCCACATGGATGTGGCCTTAGAAGACCTTTGAGTCACTAATGTGCAAATTGTTCCCTTTGGGTTCTTTTTCAAACTTTGTGATTTCTTCAAGGACAGTGTCTACCTTTGGTGCAAGTGTGTAGCTAACACCTAAAACTTGTCTATTTTTCTCTTTTAACCAGGGCCCTTCAGGCTCAGAGCCTTCATCAGGCAACAATATTTAGCTAAAATTTAATAAATTGGTATTTGTTTTCATGGTGTGAATGACGAATGATACTGGATTTTAATTTAGGATAACAATGTTTTCTTTGAAAATTAATTAAGTAAAAAAGTGAGTTGATTTCATTAAAGCAAAACAATGAGTTAATAACCGAGTAGTATGGTATTAAAACAAAAACTTGTGGAGGGAATATGTGAATGAGGTGATTTTGGGGAACAGTGGCTGGGTCACATTGCACAAGCTTGGCTGGGATCGTTTTGTGGTTTCGTGTGTGTTAAGTCCTGTTTGTTCTGGGCAAGAGCGGTGGTCTTCCATTTCTCTCTTACCCTAGTCTCTTGCACAAAGCTGGACGCATCCTGAATGTTTAATACATGTTGGTGGAGTGGGCAAATCTGGCATAGACGGCCATTACATTTTCTGCCCTGGATGGGTTCCCTTATGCTGTGATGTTTCCTGTGCAGGGTGTGGGCAGAAGGAAAGGCTCTCCAGGAAACTTCTCCCTATTAGGACCCCTAGGAATCAGACCAGGTTATGGCCTTTGGGCACATCCTTGTGTTTTCCGTCACATTAGGGCTGGAATCAATCATGGTAGCAGAGGAGCTGAGAGGGCCTGGAATCCCACCCAGAATAACAATGAATAAAGTTACCTGCTTGGTGAAAGACATTTTTGCCTTCATCCCAAGGCCCTGTTGCCCACTGATGCACTTGATCTAAAGCATCTCCCAGGCAGTGGGGGATGGGTGGGGACCACCTACACTCACCCACCTGGGAGGGAGTCAGGCCTTGCCCTGAGACAAGCAGCTTACCCTTGTGTATAGATAAAATACACCCCCTGTTGGGCTAGATCTATGGCCTGTGTGCGCCCACCATCCTCCCTGGAGTCTGGCTGAAGTAGTCCTTCAGCCAACCTGTCAGTTCTGTGTACTGCTGGAGGCAGGAGAAGCCGGGGCTGTATGTGCTGTGCTCTGCCCTCTTCCCTACCGAGGGCACTCATTGCCCCATTCTTTTTCCAGGCTGGTTCTCAGGGCACTACTGGTGTAGTCCTTGCAGCTGGCCTAGCTTCAGTCCCACGGATGGGGCCTGGGTCACTCACTCTCGGGCTATAAATAGATGTCCATCGGGATATTTGTGATCCCCACCATCCAGGCAGGCTCAGGGGGGCTGAGGCCATTGCTAATGGATGCTTCATAAATAAACCAGGCACATTTTGGCTCCACTCTGGTGCTCCCTCTCCTCTACTCCAACGCCAATGCCAGCAAGAAACTATGCTCACAGGAGACGCAGGGTTGAGGACTCAGGCCCTTGAATTTATCTGCAGCCCCTGTACCCTCTCTAGCAAGGTCCCCTTTTCTGCCTGGATTTTATGTGCTTGCTTGAACACCAGACGGTATAAAAACCAAGGCAAATTGCCTCAGGGACCTCTTTGGCCCCAACAGGGCTGTTTCCAAAGATGGACTAATTGGCTTGTTTTAATTCCCTCCAGCCCTCTGCCCGATTCCCTTCCCTAGGGGGCTGGAAGGAGAAGCAAAGCCAGTAGTTTTGCAGGGATGGTTGGTGGGGGTGGTAGCAAGAGGGGGCTAGACTTCCAGGCAGCAAATGGAAGTGAGTGGGGCTTAGAAGCACCTGCGCTCTTAGCAGAGATCAGGCCATGCCCCTTTTCTCACCAGCCGGCTCGACTTCCGTGAGGATGAAGCTTGCACGCGGTGCGCAGGAGGGGAAGACCGAACGCGGGGTGTGTGCGGCGGCCAGCGCAACGGCCCGGGTGCTGGTGGGGTGGAGTGTTCCCTGCGTCTCCCTGGCAACATGGGATGCGAGGCCGAGGTGTAGCCGAAATTGATCATTGACCCTGTGTGTGTCTAACTCCCAGAGCCCGGAAAACAAACGTTAACAGGGAACTGACCCCCGCCCCCGTAGGCGCCCACGCTGGAGTGGACCCACCCACCCCCTCCGCACCACGATCCTTTCCCAGACTTGGGGAGAGGGAGAGGTAGTGTCCGGCAGAGTCAAAATGCCAGGGAGCCTCGGCTGGGGAAGGCGGGCGCTTGGCGCTGGGTGCCTCCCTCACTGTCCCGCAGCATGGCCTTGAGGCCGGGAGGCCCGCGGCGGTGCCCGCAGGCGGAGGCAGTTTCGCTTGGACTGAGGACGCGCGGTGCTTGTTTTTTCTCTGTTTTAAAGACAGTGACAGCATCAGAGAAGTATCCCGGCGGGCCGGGCTGGGAAAGCGCGTCAGCCTCCTTTGCCCAGGGAGGGAGCCCGGCCCGGCCAGCAGGGGCGGGGGACGGGGAGCGCAGAGGAGGAGACCGAGAGGGGAGGCGAGAGTAGGGCGGAAGCCCAGGCGCGGGGCAGAGGGCGAAGGCGGGCGCCGAGCCCCAGGGAGCGCTGAGCGCGAGCGGAGCGCCTCCGGGTGCTGGCGGCCGGGCCGCCAGTTCTCCTGCAGCCCGGGTGCCCGGGGCTGGGCACAGGAGGCGGGGCCAGGGCGGGGTCCCGGCGCGGGCGGCGCGTCTGAGCGGGAGCCCTCGAGCCACCCGTCCAGGCCGCGCCCGGAGCGAGCTTTGGAAATGCTCGCGCTCAGGGAGCGGACGCCGGCCGCCCCGCGGGCCCTGAGGAGACGCTGAAGGTCGCCGGGAAGTGAGCGCCCAGTCACCTGACCCCCGGGGCGCACCTAGGCGGGGCGGGGCCCATGCGAGGCGGGCAGCCGGGGGCCGGGGCGCGGGCGCAAGGGCCGGGAGCAGGCGGCGCAGAGCGCGCGGAGCCGGGCCGGCGGGGGCGCGCGGCGGGAGGGCGAGGGCGCGGCCGGGCACCGGCGGCGGCCTCGCCATGTCCCAGCCCGCGCGGAGGATGCATTCCCGAAAGGCGGGGATCCGCGCCGCCGTGGTGCTCATCGGACTCCTGCACAAATCCCGAAAACAGAATAAAGAGAAAAGGTAAAGCCTGGCAGCGCCACCTACCCCTCCCCTCCGCTCTCGTGCTAAAATCCCGTTTTCTTTGGGGTCGACTTTTCCAAAAGGGCGTGTGGCTCCGAGTGGGATGGGAAAAAGCCTCCATTCCAGGCGCCGTCGGGGGAGCGAGTTCGGAGGTTGGCCCCTGGCACTAGCTGTTAGGAGAAAGCCAAGGCAGGGCTTTGGCTGGGTCGGAGGGCGGCCGGGAGGGCCCTTAGGACTTCATCTCCAGCAGACGGGCCCCAAGTCCTAAGCCCCCACTCTCGGCATTTGCGGATCGCGGCGTCCTTCCCGAAACCTGCAGCGCGGGGAGCATTGATCCGACCCGGGCGACAGTCCCTGGCTCAGCCCGAGTGGCTCAATGCACTGTGGATGCCATTTGCTTCTCTGCAACTTGGCTGATCCCTCGATGTGCCCGCCAGGCCGGGATCTGCTTGCTTTGCTCTTGGTTCAGGCAGGCAAGGAGCAAGTTTGGATGCTGCTTCAACCTCCACCCGCCCCTCCGTTCCCCCTTCCCCGTGTCTCTCTGTCTTTGGGTTTTTCTGTCTGTAACTCTTCACCTTTCTTGGGATTACTCTACTTTCCTGATTGTTTGCTCCTGGGTATTGAAAATCCTCTCTGCTGTTTCAGAGATCTGATCTGTAGGAGAAGAGGTATGGGGTTTTGGGTGGGCAGAGGAGCTTCTACGGCAGCTTCCTGGGCTCCAGCCCCCAGCTGCAGGCTTGATGTCCAGAAGATCCCAGGGAGCTGCCCACACAGGCTGGCACAGCCTCTCTCCTCTGCTAGAGCACAGGAGCCCCAAGCTTCCCAGCAACTGGGGGTCATGGGAGCTGACTGTCCACAGAGATGTTGTGGGGAGTTGACCCTGCTGGGTCCTAATTTCCAGAGGAATTTTGGAGTGATTAGTGCTGTGCTCTGCATTAGATAAGAGCTAAGACTAGGGCAGGAGGGACAGAGACATCTGGCTGGTGACTGGTGGCCACTGGGCTTGCCCAGAGGTGGTGTGCCTGGGGTAGGTACTGGAGCACTTTGAGAAGCTGGCGTGGCTTGCCCCTGTGGTGCGGCTGTCTGACATCCCTCCCTCCCGCTTCCTATAATGTAGTGTAATTCAATGTTCCCCACGGCACAGGGTGAATCTCCACTAAAATGACTTAAGGTGGTTAAACATGAAATAACCTGAGTCACCTAGTAAGAAAGTTCTTCCCTTTTCAGTTCTCTACTAATCCTTGTGATTTCTTTAAGGGAAAAGTTTCTGGTTGGTGCTAGTCTGGCTTTAACGCCTTTTAAATACTGGCTTATCTCCTCCTTTTATAAGAAAGTGAGAGCAGACCTTTGGCTCAGGGCCTTTAATGGGGAACAGGAACAGTGCCTGCCTACCACTTAGGTTGTTTTTGTACTATTTATTTTTAGGATTCTCTCCTAGTTATGGCCAGGGGTACTGTTTTCCCCTTTGTAGTTGGTGGTGATAGAAAGCCTCACTCCAAGTTGAATGTATAACTCACAAGAGTGAGTCTCTGTAATAGAAATAGTAGTTATAGTACAAATGGTATAGAAAGTGGCAGGAATCCTGCAGGTGATCTAGGAATGGCTGGTGATGGGGACACAATCGTGTAGCAAAAAAAGCTGTGTGCAGGACTCTGGAGCCCAGCGCTCCAGGTCTGGGCCCCATTCTTTCCTAGACTTTGATTCTTTTCCGTACTCTGCCCATCAGCATTTTATCGGTAAGGGCGGGATGAACAAGCCAGCCCTCTCAAGTCAGGAGGATATGGGATGGCTGTTCTGAGACAACCTGGGCCTATTCTGAGGAATGAGAAGGAAGACTTGCTTGATAGAAAGACAGGTGTATCAGAGCAGTGCCTGGCTCTGAGGACAGAATGTGTGGTGGGGGAACGTCCCTGTACCGGGAGCTAGTCCTGTCATGTGATAGTATAGATTTAATTTCCCTGAGCCTCAGTTTCTGTATCCACAGGGGTTGCAAGGCTCAAGTGAGATACTGGGGGGAAGATGCATCTGCAAGGTACAAATGGCTGCATAAGGATGGAGAGGTTTTATCAGAACTGCTCCCATTCTCCTCTCTCTGGGCCTGTGCCCCTAGAAACCAAGGTGAGATGTCTGATGGTGACAGCCCCACTATTAGTCAAGACCAGCCATGCATGGCCCAGGAAGCAGCCAAGTAGGCATGGGCCTGGGTGGGTGGGAGCAATGAGGCACAGGGAAGGACGTGGACAAGGGACAGGAAGGGTTTGGTCTGAGTGAGAATGCTCCAGGCTCATGGCATCTCCACTTCCTCCTGGATGCACTGTGCTCTTCCCTGCAATGCAGCAGACATTGGTGACCCTCCCAGCTCCTGCCTTCATCCCATTCTGCTGTTCCTTCTGCCATCCTGATAGCTTTGGCCATGGACTTAACCTACCTAAGGAGAGAGAGGGATTGCTTTCATGTCGATGCTAAATGACCTTTGCTTCCCTTGATGTAATCTGGAGTTTCTTTTTCTCTAAGCATCTGAAATCAGTTCAGTGCACACTATTGACCCTTCCTCTGTGGGCACCAGCCATGGGGGGCCTGGAGCAGGCTGCAGCTGCCAACCTCTCTTAAGCACTCCCGTACTCCATGCTGGGTGTGAAATTTGCTGAGTTCCTCCTTCCTCCCACCTCTCATCAAAGGGTCAGGTCAGACTCAGGCCCCGTCTTTGTCCTTCCCTGAAGGCTTAATCCATCCATCGATCTTCCCTGTACCTCTAATTGACAGGCTTGTGGAGATAACACTCCTGGCTGTTGGCCATCAGGGATGAAATGGTCCCATGTGGCTTGCAGTGATGGCCCACGGTCCGTGTCATCTTTCTGCTCTCCTCCCAGGCCACATGGAAATATTGCATATTGGGGACAGGTAGGTGTGCCAGGCAGGATGGCAGTGACTCAGGTATCCCATATGGGCCCAGACCCAGGAGACGCCCAGGCATTCTTGGTAGGTCCTGAGAACTGTGCTCAAAGCTCCAGCCTTAGTTTGTCCTCTGGAGAAATGGGTGTAGTGCACATCTGCCTTGACATGACAACTCTCTACAGGAGCTGTGGGACAACCTGGGGATTCTGTTCTTTGTGACCATCCTCCAGGGATGCCATCACCTGGGATCTTGCAAAAATAATGTTGTGTTGGAGAGGGGATTGGATTTGAGCCTGGTTTCAAGGAGGCACCTGAATGAAGCCTTCCTGGGAAACAGCTGTAATGGAGAGCTCCTTGAAAGTGCTTTGCTTTTCAGAGCCTGCTTTCTTATAGACGGGGCAGATCAGGGTGGCCCAGAGCAGCCTCTCAGGAATGACGGGAATAAGTGGTGGGGGGAGCGGTACCCTCTGGAGAGAGGTCAATTAGCATGCATGTGAAAGAAATCCAGTACTTACACAGGGTAGTTATTTTGGGTCAACTCCCACCATGGGGTTTATGAGGAGGAATATATGAATTCACTCGTCATTCCGCAAATCACCAACAGTGGGCTCTGGAGGGCAGAAGAGTGAATCTGATGAATGTAATCTTTCCGTTGTGGGGTATATGTCTAGTGGGTTACTCCTGTGTAGATTATTAGAAAAAGCCCATCCCTAGCCCCGCCCTTTTAAAAACTTTTATTGCAGAAATTTTCAAGTGTGCACAAAAGGGGAGGGACTAGTGTAATACGATACCCAGTTTCAGCCATTATCAACTGATGGCCAATCTTGTTTCATTTATTTACCAACCCACTCCTCCACAAGATTATTTTGAAGTAAATCTCAGACATTATATCATTTCATTTTTAAATATTTCAGTATGCATCTTGAAGAATTCTTCTAAAAAACACATTACCATTATTATATACTCTAATTAACACTAATTTCTTATTATTGTATTCAATCAGTGTTCAAATTTCCCCAACTATCTCATTAAAGTTTTCCCAAATTTTTTTGAGTCAGGATTCAAACAATCCAATGTGATTGGTGATATCTCTCTTTAGAAGTTTTCTCTTCCAACTCTTTTTTTTCCTTACAGTTTCTTTGTTGAAGAAACTGGGTTGTTTTGTCTTCGGGAGTTTCCCACAGTCAGGATTTTGTGGATGGTGTCTTCTCCTGTCATTTAACATATTCTGCTGTCCCTTATGTTACCGTAAGTGGGTGTTTAGTTTTAGAGGCTCTGTAAGATTTGGGTTTGATTTTTTTTTTTTTTTTTTGGCAAGACTGTGTTATTGGAGGTTGTCTAGTTGTCTGATTTTCTGATGTTGGCAGTCATTGATTGATTTGTCCTTAGAGTTTGAAGGCTGGTGTTAGGGAGGATATTTGTGTTCTGCCATGAGAGAGCCAGTGACAGCCCTATGAGCTGGGTGGATGTGGGGTGTGAGCCGGTGGGGTTTCCAGGAGCCCTGAGTCCCAGAGTCCCAAGGCTGGAAGGGGTACAAGGCAGGAGCAGATCCATTCCCTGGCTCCAGGACAGACAGCTGCTTGTTTCCTTCTTAGGACCTTGCTGGGTCCTGCCCTTTGGGGAAGGGCCTGTCACTCACTCTCTCTTGTCTGATGTTTGAATGCCCACCCTGTTGGCTGTCATTGCCTTAAAGAATAAACCCTTTAACCAGCTTCCCATTTTTAACCTCACTGAGAGTCTGAGGAGTTAAGGGACAGAGTTTATTCGATTTCTTTTGAGTCACTATTTTAATCTATTTGGTGTACCCAACTTCTTGTCCCCCTTATCCTTTCTCCTTATGGTTCCCAGGGTGAAGTTTTTAAAAAGTCGTATAAAATCAAGTCTTTACTGCAGAAAGCTCTCCATAGGCTTTCCATTATACTTTAAATGAAATCCACACTCCACAGCTGGGCCTGCACCCCCTGCTTGGTTCTCTGCCCTTATCTCATACCATTTTCCCCCTCACTCGCTGTGATCACTGTACCTCTGAAGCTGCAAAGACCTTCTTTCTGTTTCTGGACCATGCCAAGCTTGTTCCTGCCCCAGGCCCTTTACACATGCTATTTATGGTGACTTAATCGACTGCTGCTTCCTCGTCATTGGGCTCTCAAGTCAAATATCATCTCCTCCAAAAGGTCTTGACCATCTAATCGAAGTAGTGCATTCCAGCCGTTATTATTTTACCCTGATTTATTTCCTCTGTGCTACCGATCATTATTATCCACCTTTTGTAGTAAACAGTTTATTGACTGTTCCATCCCCAAAATGTGAGCTGTCTGAGAGCAAGGACTTTCCCTTTTTCACCTCTGGGTCCCCATTGCCCAGAAGAGGAGGTGCTCAGTAAATATTTGCTGAATGAATGAAGGAATGAATAAACAAGACTCACTGATTCCTCCCCAGGTGAAATGTGCCCATTGCCTGTTACTCCTCTGAGTCCTTCGCTGCCTCTGCGTGGTTTGGGGACCCATAGATGTGAGGGTCCAGCCTCGGTCCTGACCATCCTAAGCTGGGTTTGGGCACCAGAGGTGTCCTGACTCTGGGTTCCTAGGTCTAGGGTCCTGGAGCTGCTGTCAGATAAGCAGATACAAAGCAGATCTCCGTCATTCATGCCAGAGAGGGGCCAGTGGGCCTCTGAATTAGTGAACAGTTGCTATTAGCGAATATATATTTTTTTCTAAACGCAGCTTTATCTCTTTGGAGCCTGCGTGGTGCACAGATGGCTGGTTACCAGAATGTTGCCAAATCGAGGGCTTGCCAGGCCTGCTTGGTTAAACCAATGAAAATCACTTCTCTGCAAACGAAGGTGCTGAAGGGTTCAGGAAGTTTCTCAATCATTTTAAGCAGATGAGGCCCTCCTGACTTCCCACCCCCATCACACCCCACAAACTGAGTTTCTTGGCCTCTGGAATCCAGAAAAGTAATGAGGTAGGCAAGATGATGTCAGGTAGACAAGTGCTTTTCATTTTAATAGGTATTTTAAAAAATGAGCTCTGGCAAATGATACTGGTTTTCCATGTATGATAGTTACATAACATTTAAAAAAAGTAAATTTGTTTAAGTAAAAGATCGCAAGTCGATTTAAAGGAAAGAGTTAGGAAAAGCAATAGTCAGGTGGTACTTGGATTTGGGGAAAATTGGGAAGATGGTGAGGAAATACTTGTGGTTTAGGGAGAGTGGTTGGAAGGCGGGGGGTGGGGGAGGCACATTTCTCATCTGTTAAAATGGACCTTATAAGCACCAATGTCCTGGGGTTGTTGAAGGTTGAATGGTGCCTTTCCAGGCTTACTGTTTGCTAGGCCCTGTGCTATCTGTGCATATCTGTGTTACTTTTACCAGGTACTATCTTTGTTTTCCAGCTGAGGGACAGAGGCTTGGAGGTCAGGACCATGCTGTTAGGCGGAATCAGAGGTGGAGGAGCAGGGATTTTTAACCCTGTCTGTTGAGGTCCAGGGCCATGCTCTTAACTATTATATTACTCGGAACCCAGGATAATTTCTTACTCAGTGCGTGGCTTCTGAGAAGTGCCTGATACATGCTGCTGCTGCTTTTGTTATGAACGTATTGAATTGTAACTTACATATAGTAAGTGCGTCAATCTTGAGGGTACAGCTCCATGAATTTCCACATGTGTATCCACTTGTGTAGACACCACCCAGATCAAGATATAGAACTTTCCAGCACTTTCTAGCAGGCTTCCTCATGCCGCTCCACAGTCTGGTTATAATCGCTGTGGAGTCAGGCCCATCGCCTTGTATCTGGGTGCCACCTTGGGAAGCCTCGACACCCGTGATCAAGGGAGGAGCACGTCTGGGATTTTGTGAGTAGGATCTGTGAATGGAAAGTTCTAGTTCAACCCTGAAGAGGATAGTGTTCAAGCATTCACGCCGATTTCTAGGGGTGAGTGAACTTGGTTTCACCTTTTTCTCTCCTTCCAGATACGCTGGGTGGGAACCTGGAGCGGATGCTGTGTTTTATTCATTGCCCTTGGAGCAAGGGTGGGTTGAAAAATTGTCACTTGCTTTTAAGCTTATCAGTTATGAACACTGTTTCGTGAAGGCTGGAACTCCAGCCAAGTCCTTCCCGGAGCCCTCTGGGGGTGGGCTGACCCTGCCAGGCCTCAAGTTAGTCCACTTCTCCGAAGGCTGGAGGGAGCAGGCTCATTGATTAGAGCTGCCTCCTCCTCTGTCCTTCACCTCCTCCCCCTCTTTCTGTTTCTTTACTGTAAAGATCATTACGGGGCACACTGAATGTGAGTGGTAGAATAAGGGCGCTGTGATTGTCCTAAGTGCTTGCAACGCGTAACGGCCCCCCAGCAAGGCACAGCTCTCACCTGATTTATAGGACAGACCCCAATAAGGGTGGAGGCAGGACTCCCCCACCCCCGTTTTTCACTGTCATGTGCTACGTTACTATGCTGTCCTATCTGCAGAGAGCGGGGATAGCAGCACCCCTGGCACCTGGGAGTTTGCAGTCTGAGGCAGAGGTTGCAGTCGGCCCCTGCAGTTCCCCCAATCTTCATGAAGCTTCTGCTCTGCGCCAGACGCTGTTCTAGGCACTGGGGATCCGGAGGAAACAGCACAGGAGCAAAGCCCTGTGCATTCTCCAGGGGCTTTGTGGGGCCCACATACGTGTTTTCCTTTTAAGCTGCTGTTTTAAAATTAGAAGGTTCCGTGTTACGAATCTGTATTTCAGTCTTCTCTTGAGAAATCAGAAGCCCTGGCAACATGGACTGGGCCTGCTTTTCTGCAGGACGGCTGGTGCCCTCCTGCTCACCCGTAGCACCCACACCTGGCCACACCTGAGCCCCTCACCCCGCCCCCGAGAGCATTGGATATACTGTGTGAGAAGCAGGTGTCTCAGCGTTGGGGCGCTCTAGGTGTAACTCACTGAATGGGGAGGGTGGAGGTTAGGTCTAGGTTTCCTCGGTTTGGGGCAGGTCCATTGTGATTGGAAATGAGGGGACAGGGCAGCCGGGCTGGGCTCCCTGCAGGAGCTGGGCTGAAGAATGACCACTGTTAATTTGCCGTTAGATGTTCCTCCTCCCTCACCCTCCCTAGTTACTCCCAAATGAAATAACAGAAGTACGGGAGGCTGTGTACTACAGTATAAAAACTTAGGAATCCCCACTGAAGGGGCAGGGATGGGAACTTGTGTTGAGCTCCACTTTTGTTTAGCACTGGGCTGGTACCTCAGCCTCACTTATTTCATTCTCTGCACGTTGCTTATTATCGTCATCTCCATTTCTTGTAGAGGAGAAAGCGGAGGTTCAAAAGGGGTGACATAGCCAGGGTCGCTCAGCTTGTACGGCAGAGCTGCAATTCACACCCAAATCTGTCTCCTCTTGTCCGTCTCGATGCCAAATTCTATTCCTTTTCTCCCATCACCAATTACATTGTGACCCTGGCTGGGTTACTTGACCTCTCTGCCCTTGACTTTCACTATCTGTGAGGTGGACAGTAAGTAAGGCTGTTCGGGTATATGAAATGCACATCAGGTGTAGAACATTCAAAACCATGGTACTTAGCACATTCTCGTTATTTTTTGGAGAAAGGACTGTGTGGGACTCTTGGGCAGCTGGCCTTCTTTTGACACCTAGGCCTGAGCTGGGGTGGGGGGTGGGGGAGCCTAGAGTGGGGGGAATGGTCTGTCCTGCCAGGCTGCCGATAAACAGAGGTCTCCTGGCTGCAGTCCTCATTCATTAGAACAGACATTCCCGCTTCTCTGTGAGAACGAGTAGCAGGTCCGGCCTGGAGCCTGGGTTACCCGTGCCATCTGTATTTTAATAGAACATTTATTTTAATAAGATATTTCACCTGAGCTGCAAAGGCAGAAGCAGCGTATCAATCAAGAGGTGACTGAAACAGGCTGCCTAGATCTGCAGAGGTGCCAGGAAGGACTTTTGAGTGTGACATCAACAAATGCTGCTTTCTGATCGCCGAGAAGGTCCCCCAAGGGCACAGCCATGGATGCAAGCCTTGGCTCAAGTAATGGGAACAGGGACACCTGGCTTCCACATCTCAGTTCTTCTGGCCTCCCCGGACCCCCCCCCCCCACTCCACTTGCAGGAAATTGCTGTCTCCTCCCCCTCCCAGCATGTGCCCTCTCTTTCTCCTCCATAAATGCAAATGTAGGCAGCAGTCCTGCATATAAAAGGGTTGTGTTCCTAACATTCATTCCGAGCTGTTTTAATTCACTTCCATCAATATTTGTGGAGTGCCAGCTGTGTACCAGGCACTAGACAACAGGGTCCAGGGCAAGAATGAGACACTCTCCTTGCCTCATGCAGCCTATGCTCCAGAAGGAGAGCCCAGACATGGAATATGACCCCAACACTGAAGAGGATGGTGTCGGAGAAGAGGTGCCAGGTGCTGGTTGTCAAAAGAGAGGAGGGACCACCCAAGGCTCCCTTTTTCCTGAATCCATCCTGAAAGTTGAGACAGTCAGACATGTGACTGTGCTGGACTTCATTTGGGAGGACAGCCTGGCCTTGCTCAGGGTTGGCCCTTGGCTCGGGGGTGTTAAAGAATGCTTCCCCAGCCTCTTCTGCTGATGCTCAGTGGACCCCAGTTGCCCTCAACACAGAAAGTCTAGGTTATTTGCATACGGATTGCCACTCCCTCCGGCCATCTAACCATTGGGTGCTCTTGGTCACAAGGCCCTGGCTGAGAGTGGGGCTGGCTCTCTGTGGTCCGTTCCCCTGCTGGAGGCCCAGGCCCAGCAGAGAGCTCAGGGTATGAGAGGTAGGGACCCCTAGATAGCAAGAATATAACTTCAGAAGGGCAGAGGGGCGGCCTGAAGCCTCATTAAAACCCAGGGAAACAGCACCATATGTGACTTGAACGTATGTGGTGTTCGAATTTTGGCTCTCTGTTTCCCTATCTGTGAAATGGGACTAGGACTAATGAATGATTTTCAGTTGTTCTTTAATGGAATTATTTGTGTAAACAAAAATATTACTCAGCAATTCCACTCCTAGGTATATACCCAAAAGAATTGAAAGCAGGGACTTGAACATATATCTGCACAGCCATGTTCATAGCATATTATTTACAATAGTCCAAAGTGGAAGCAACCCAAGTGCCCTTCTGTAGATGAATGAATAAACAAAATGTGGTATATTCATATAATGGGATATTTTTCAGTCATAAAATGGAATGGAATTCTGATACAACGTGGATGAACCCTGAAAACATTATACTACCTGAGCTAAGCCAGCCACAAAAGGATAGGTATTGTATGATTCCACTTATGTAAGGTACCTAGAGTACGGAAAACAGATAAAAGGGTGTGTTTCTCTGGTGGCAGATGAGACGGGCAGGTGGGGATGGCTCTAGCCTGGTCCCCATGAAAGCTGAGATGCTTTTGGAGCCAGCGTGCCTTGGTGATTCCAGGGAAGCGACAGCCCTTCCTTCCCTAACAGCCCATGTTTTGAAGTTCAAGGTCCCAGGGCCTCTGTCCTGCCCAAGCTCACTTCCCCCACCGATCGTCATGTGTTACTGGGGAAGGTCAGCCTAGGGAGCAGGTGCTGGAGGATTGGGCCACCTTGTGTGAGCTCTGCTTTTATCCCGACGTTTCCCTTTCCTGCAGTCGTGGGCTCATGGATATGGGTGTGCTAGTGCCTTATGGGGCTCTCCTCTGAGGCTGAGGGGTGCGTGGGGACTTGGGGGCTCAGCGTGGGTTCCAGGAGGAATGTGTAAAGAAGAGTCTTGGCTCTGTGCTGACTGATGGGCGTAGACAAGAGCCCCTGGCCACACGCGGGAAGGCTTGGGTTCTGTGCACACAGTGTGGATGCCCTTAGCGACCTGCCATCTGTCCCTGAGGTGGGCAGCAGCCAACTCAGGGTACACTGACCATGCAGGGCAGGCTTCAGGAGTGGACATCGCTGCTGTCCCTGACGTTTGCACGGGCTTAGAACCTTCCTTTGAGCACTCTCTGGGCTGCTTCTTGCCAATCCGATTTATTTTATTTATTTATTTATTTATTTTTTATTAGTTTCAGGTGCACAAGACAAAGTAATACTTAGACGTTTGTCATTTATATCCCTCACACTGTGTGAACCCTCCTCCCCCATCCACTATCCCTCTGACATCGCACAGAGCCATTACATTTCCACTGTCTCTATTCCTAATGCTGTAGTCTGCTTCTTGTAAGTATATACATACATATATATATATACATACATATATATATATATATATATATATATATATATATATATATATATATATATATATAAAATTATAGTTGGCATTCATTCGATTTTTAAAAAATGTTTATTATATTTAGAAAATCCTTGTTCCTTGCTGAAAATTTGGAAAACACAGAAAAGTACAAAGACTAAAATAAAAATCATCTGTAATCCCAGATGGGGAATTGCAGAGATAACCACTATTAACATTTATTGTATTTTTTTTTTCCTATCCAAACACATACCACACACATATCCAAACACATACTCACACAATATATTTACATCTGTGTCTACACCTGTTTCTCTGTAACAAAATTGGGATTATATTTTATGTACATACAGTGTATTAGTCAGGACTCTTGGGGGCAAGTGACAGAAACCCAGGTTGAATTAGCCAAATGAAATAGGGGGATCTATTGTCTGGCATAATCCGTCTGTGGAAAGGGCTGGACCTCAGGAACAGCTGGATCCAGGACCATGGACAGTCTCTCTTCCTCTCTGTTTCTTGTATCTGGGTCTATTTGTGTTGTCTTTCTTTTCTTGGGCCATCTCGCCCCACTATGTTGCATTCATGGTTGCAGACCACTGTGGGCTTAACGTTTTAACCCCTTTTCCTCCAGAGGGGAGAAAAGCTGCTTTCCATCAGCTATAATTAGACAGGTCCCAACGAGTTCTGATTGGCCTGTATCGCATGCCCATCTCTGCATGAATCCCTGTCTGGGGGTGGGGGTGGGGAACTAGGATTGGCCCAGCCTGAGTCCAGGGCTCATTCCTGTGGCTAGTGTGGGTATTGTGACTACAAGAGGGAGAAGGCAGATCCCTAAAGTAAAGGCGGGGAATTTTATTACCAGAGGAAGGGGTGAAAGTGAGTTGGGCAGGCAGAAACCCCAAACAAAAGCTGTTTTGGCATTGGTTCCAGTCACGGGGGGCTAGCACAATGTGTGGGATGGGCATGTGGGTCCTCATTCTTGTACTAATTTAATAATGGGTGATCAATTGGTACCATCTTCTAAGCAATACAATTTGGTAACACCTGTCACCATTATGCATGCATATCCCCTTTGACCCAGTGAACACTCTTGGCATGTATATTTCCAGCATGTATATTTCCACACATGTGAAATGATGTAGATCCGGGTCATTCACTGTAATATTATTTGAAATAGCAAAACATTGGAAACAACCAAGAGCCTATCAATAGAGAACTTGTTACCTGAATGATTTCACATTCATGGATGATGTACTACCTTACTTAAAAAAGAACAGAGAGCTTTCTATGTACTGATAGGAAGTTCTCCCAAGATATTTTGAGTGAAAAAAGCAGGGTGCAGAATGGAATGTACAATATACTACATTTTGTGTAAAAAAGGGGGAAAATAGGGCTTCGTCTTTGTCTTGGCTTCTATTTGTATAACGAAACTGCAGAAGGGTGTATAAACACCATTTCATGGGCCAGTGGGAAGCGGACAGATTGGGACAAGGAGAAGACCAAACCTTTCACTATATACATTCTGATCATTTTTGGCTTTTGAGCTGCACTAATGTATTATTCATTCAAAAATCAACAGATCAGTTTTTTGCGGGGGTGATGAAAAAGTTCTGGAACTAGAATGTTTGTGGTGGTGATTGTCGTTCAACATTGTGAATGTACATAAAGCCACTGAATTGTATACTTTAAAATGAATGAGATGGTAAGTGTTGTTTTGTAGGTTTTGCCACAATTTTTAAAAAGTGAAAAAGTCAATAGACAAAAAAAGAAAAAGAAAAAAAAGTGGAAGAAACTGAAAAATAAACAACACATGGCATGTGAGCCCTGGCGTCAGATGGCCTACGTTCAAATCCTGGCTTTGTCACATTCTAGCTCTAGAACTGTGGACAAATGCCTTAATTTCTCTGGAGAATCAGTTTAATCATTTATAAAATAGAGATAGTAAAAAGGCCCTATATTCTGAGGATTGAATGAGAGGTACAGGATTTAGCTTAGAGCCTGGGGTATCGTAGGCCACCCTGTGGGTTAGCTATCGAGGAAAATGAGGATTACAAGATGAAGATTGCCAATCTGTTGTCTGTCTCCATGAGTTTTTTGTTTGTTTGTTCATTTGTTTTGTTTTTGTTTCTTGATATTCCACATATAAGTTAAATCATATGGTATTTTTGTCTTTCCCTTTGACTCATTTCACTTAACATAATGCCGTCAAGGTCCATCCAGGCTGTTGCAAATGGCAGGATTTCACCTTTTTTATGGCTGAGTTGTATTTCATTGTATACTACTATATATGCCACATCTTCTTTATCCATTCATCCCTTGATGGACTCTTAGGTTGTTTCCATATCTTGGCTATTGTAAATAATGCTGCAATGAACATAGGTGTGCGTATATCTTTTCTAATTAGTGTTTTGTATTCTTTGGGTATCTGTGGTTACCAGAGGACAAGTGGGGTGGAGGGAGGTGAAATGGGTAAAGGGGTTCAATTATATGGTGATGGATAAAAACTAGACTTTTGGTGGTGAGCATGATGTAGTATATGCCGAGACCGAATTATAATGTTGCACACCTGAAACTTTATAACATTAGAAACCAATGTTTCCTCAATTGAAAAAAAAGATGCATATTACCAGGGCTGCCCAAGTCAGGCTCCGTCTCCTTTGGGCTAGCTGGGACATTTGCATTTTAATGGAGAGTCTTGAAGACTAAACACATTCAAAACTCAAAGGGAGGAATGGTTGGAATTTCAGAAAAGTTTATAGCTCCAAGTGGGGAAAATGAGGTTGTTTCTTTTCCTGAGGAGAGTTAAACTTTTACCTCGTCCTCACCTGTGGCCCAGATGGTTGGGTTGGAAGCATAAGAATGAATGACCCACTAACGGGATGGGGGGTGGACTAGGAGAAGGGAGGGGTCCACACCTGAAGGTTTGAATCTAGAGAAAATGAGACAGTCCTTGAAAACAAACTAGACATCAACCAACCCAGAAAAGACCTCCCACCTCAACCTCCCTCATCCCCATATCCACCTCCACCTACTGCTCTCTCTGCTCACCTTTACAGCAGAACTTCTAGAAGACTGCCCAGCTTTGCTCTCCACACCTCCGTAGCATCTGATCTGGTTACCAAATCCAGTGGTTACCTTTTCGGTCTGCAGCTTAAGAGTCAGTCATTTCACACAGCTTAGTACTCCCTCCTTTCTGAAATGCTTTCTTCATTTTGCTTGTGAAGACTCACCCTCCCTCCAGCTTTTCCTCCATCTCCTGGCCAGTCCATCACTTTCTCATCCTCTTTCTCTGATGTCTCTCTTTCTTTCTTCCTTCCTTCCTTCCTTCCTTCCTTCCTTCCTTCCTTCCTTCCTTCCTTCCTTCCTCCCCCCCTTTCTCTCTCTCTCTTTCTTTCTTATTAAAGTTTATTGGGGTGACAGTGGTTAGTAAAGTTACATAGGCTTCAGGTGTACAGTTCTGTCATACATCACCTGTGTATCACATTGTGTCGTCCTTCTCTGATTTCGATGCGTTCGTTTTGTCTGGGCCTCTTCCTCTATCTCTCTCAGTCCTCTCCACTTGGCTGTCTGAAAGGCGTTCTAAACTGAATATGCCCAAGGTGGAATTCTTGGTCTCTATTTCCCTGCCCCTCAACCTCCCCAAACTTGTCCTTCCTATAGCCTTTCTCATCTTAGTTGCTTAGGACAAAATTCTTAGAATCATCCTGTATTCTTACCCCCCACATCCAACTCCATTAGCAAACCTGTTGGCTTTGCCTTCATATGGCATCTAGAGTTGGACCACGTTTCACCATCTCCACAACTGTCAGTCTAGTTCAATCCATCGTCAGCTCTCACCTGGGTCATGGAAGTAGTAATCTTTTAAATGGCCTCCCTGCTGATACTCTTTGCCCCCTTATAGTCTGTTGTCTTTACTGCAGCCAGAATGATCCTCTGAATCCATCATCACAGCTCTGTTCTGCTTACAATCCTCCCTTGCGCGGTTGCCCATTTCCCACAGTAAAAGCCAAAGTTCTTACCACGGCCACAGGCCCTACATGATCGGTGCCCTGTGATTTCTCTGTCCTCAGCTCCTGTTCTTTACTCTTTGCTCACTCTGCTCCAGCCACACCGGCCTCTTTGCTATTCCTCGACAAACTATGCTCCGACCTCAGGACCTTTGTACTTGCTGTTCCTTCTACCTGAAATGCTTTTCTCCCAGGAACCCTCCTCACTTGCTCTCTCACTGCCTTTATGTCTTCCCTCAGATGTCACCTTCTCATTGAGGTCTTCTCTGATGACCCTATTTAAATCTGCAAACTTTTCTCTGCTTTAGTTTTCTTCATAGTATGTGTCACCACTTGATATACTTCATATTTAAAGTTTTTCCATTATTAGGTGTTTATCTTTTCCTCATTGGAATATAAGCTTCACGAGGGTAGGGGTTTTTGTCTATTTTGTTCGCTGTTCTCTCCGTTGTCTAGAACAGTGCCTGGCACATAGAAGATGCTCAATAAAAATGTCCTGAAAGAATGTATGAAATTTGGTCTTCATAGTGAAGGTAATGGGAAGTCATTTCAAGGCCTTAGGTAGTGAGGCTTATATGATCAGATTTACATTTTGAAGGGTCACTTCAGCTCCAAGGGGAGAAGTACTGGAGTGGGACAAGAGTGGGGTCATGGAGATTGGTTAGGAAGCTGTCAGTGGGAGATGGTGGAGGGGGTGGTGGAGGACCTGAGGGAAACGTAGGAGGCGGAATAAAAGGGTTGTTGATTATTAGAGCTGCACTTCTCAGATGAGGTGTGATCCAAAGATATGGTGAATGTTTAAATAGAAAATAATTTATTACAGTTAAAGACATATTGCCATTAATCCCCCTCAAAATACTCCCCCTCACTTTGAATACACTTATCCCATCGTTCTTGCCACTTTCTGAAGCAGTTCTGGAAGTCCTCTTTGGTGACTGTCTTTACTTCATCCTCCATCATAACAATGCTCTGTGTCACACATCACTTCTAGTATGGCAGTTTCTTGCAAATAAAAACATTACGCTGTATCCTCATCCACCTCATTCACCGGATCTGGCACCGTGCGACTTCTGGCTCTTCCCCAAAGTCAAAATGATTCAGGACATTGTGGCAGCCATGACAGTGCAACTAAAGACACTCATGAAAGAGGACTTCTAGAACTGCTTCAGAAAGTGGCAAGGACGATGGGATAAGTGTGTTTGAAGTGCGGGGGAGTATTTTGAGGGGTGTTAAAGGCAATGTGTCTTTTACTATAATAAATTTTTTAAAATTTAAACATTCACCATATTTTCTGATCCCACCTCATACTTGACTGTGCACACAGGTCACTTGGGCATCTTGTTGAAGTGCAGGTTCCCATTGGTGGGTCTGAGGTGGGCTTCAGAATTGCACCTTGAATGAGCCTCCAGGTGACAGCCCTGCTGCTGGTCTACGGACACACTGTGGGGTTGGATGGCCAGCACACGCAGCAGGAAGGGTTAGGAGCGCTTGGTGCCTTTACCTGAGAGGCAGAGCCTGGGGGAGGAACAGGCTGGAGGAAACGATGAGGTTACTTTTGGACACATTGAGTCTGAGGTGCTGTGAGATCCCAAGGGGAGATGTCCAGTTGGCAGGGGAGCCTGAAGCTTGGAGGAGAGGCCTGAGCTGGAGATGGAAAATGGGGCATCATCATAGGGACGGCAAATGCAGCCTTGGCAGGGGTGGGACTGAGTAGGGAGAGGGTGCATCGAGGGCTGTGAGGACCCCCGACCTCTCCGGAAGCTGTGTTCCTGGCACTGCCATGGCACAGCCATTGGTTCAGACACCCGGCAGGACTTGGGGCAGGTCGTTTCCTCACTAGGCTCAGGCAGTATGGCTCTGACCTTGCTGGTTTAATAGCCCCACCGAGGAAATGAGAGGGAACATTTTCCCTGGAGGAGGTGGCCGGCCTGGGGGCATATGAGGGAAGACAGACAACTCTGGTTCGCAAGGAGGAGGTGGGACTCTCTCCAGTTTTGGTGCAGCTGCCCCAAGGGGCCGTCCTGGAGCATTTGGGTGCCCTTGCTGCCCAGGAGCCCCACTGTGGACTCAGGCAAACCTGGGCTCAGATCCCGCTTAGCCAGTTGGTAGCTGGGTGACCTTGGGCAAGCCACTCCACCTCTCTGGACCTCGATTTTCTCATCTGTGTGATGGGGTCATCACAGTGGTTGTGAGGGGCAATGAGATGGTGTGTACAACACACTGAGCCCAGAGGCTGGAGCTGGCCGGTGCTGAGCAAGGTCAGAGTAGGAATTATCTCTAGGGTGGGGCACAGTCTGGATGGGCACTGGCCTGGCTCACTTCCTCCCTCCCTGCCCGCTGCATGCACCTGGCTCAGCCCTGCCTCCAAGCCCTTCTCACACTAAAGATCCCTGCTTCCTCCTTGGTCCCTTTCCTTGGCTTGAACCCTCTCCCTTCATTAAGATCAGTCCCCATGAACCGTCTTGCTCTGAATCCCGCTGGTGCCCATGTGTTCAAGTGAATTCGCCCATTCACTTTTCCCTTCTGAGTCTGCCTGTAGGCTCCCTGGGGACAGTGTAATTGTCCACCTGTCCATCTCTGTCCCTCATTACACTTTGAGGTCCTTAAGCCTGGGTAAGTGGTAAAGTAGGGGTGAGGCAGATCCGATCTCTGCCCTTGTGGAGCTCCTAGTCCAGCAGGGAAGACAGGCACCAAACAGGTCATTATCGTGGCGGGGTTGGGTGCTGTGACAGAGAGCCCAACCGCCCTGACCCGGAGTGGCACTAGGTCATGGCATCTCAACGCAGGGACACGTAGGCAGAGACCCGGGGGTGAATAGGACACAGGTCGGCAAAGTCTGAAGAGGCGGCATGGTCAAGGAGACGGGCTCCCTTGTGAGTGAGAGAGTGGCTTAGTGGGAAAACTGGCAGGTTTTGTGGACTGTGGGGCAGGTGAGGAGAGGATGCAGGCGAGGGGATGAGGCTAGATGGGGCGGGAACAAAGGGGCTCAAGAGCACATTGAAAAGTTGGGTTTGAGCCTGAGGGTCATGGGGAGCCATTGAACGGAGGGTGTCACGATCCACTTTGCATTTATTTTTCACCTTTATTTTTTTATTGTGGTAAAATACACGTCACAGAAAACTTAGCATTTTAGCCGTGTTAAAGTGTGCAATTCATTGGCAGGAAGTATATTCACGGTGTTGTGCACCCATCACCACCATTCTTCAGAACGTTTTCATCAAACAGAAACTCTGCCCATTAGCAGTCACTCTCAGCTCTGCCCCCCACAGCCCTCGGCAGCCCCCACTCTACTTTTTGTCTCTGTGGATTTGCCAATTCTGGACATTTCATTGCGATGGAATCATACACTATGTAGTCTTTTGTGACTGGCTTTTTTCACTTAGCACAATGTTTTCAAGGTGCCTCCATGTTTGTAGCCTATGTCAGTACTTCATGACTTTCAAGGCTGCATAATATTCCATTGTGTGGCTAGACCACATTTTATTTATCTGTTCATCCGTTGGTGGACATTTGGGTTGTTTCCACCTCTTGGCTATTGTGAATAGTGTTTCTATGAACATTCATGTGTACATTTTTATTTGAACATGTTTTTCAATATACCCAGGAGTGGAATTGCTGGGTCATGTGGTAATTCTGTGTTTAACTTTTTGAGAAACTGCTAACTGTTTTCCAAAGAAGCTGTACCATTTTATATTCTTACAAGCAATGTATGGGACTTCCATACAAAAGAAAGTATACTTTTCCCCCTATCTATTTACTTTAAAAAAAAAGTCTATCTATCATTCTATCTATCTATCTATCTATCTATCTATCTATCTATCTATCTATCTATCTATTGTCTATCATCTAATCTATCTATTCATTTATTCATAAAATTATGGTCATCCTACCATGTTGGATGCATTTTTCATTTTAGAAAGATCCCTGTGTCTGCTTCCTGAAGGTAGATTGAGAGGTGCAGTGGATGGAGATGGGGTAGGATAGTCATGCCATTGTCTAGGTGAGTGACTGAGAGATGATGGGGTGACAGTGGCAGTGGGGTGGAGAGAACAGAACCGACTGGGGAGGTGGTGAGGACTTAGTGAGGCACTGGAGGCCTTGGGCGAGGGAAGAAGGGGCTCAGACACGACTTATTCCTGTCACATTCCTAGGGGCTGGAGCTGTGCTGGCACCTAGTGGGTGCTTTATAAATACTCAATGAGTGTCACATTCCCAAGGAGAAGAGGGGGCTGTGATGCGCTTTGGGCCCTTACTGATGACCCTTCCCATGACTGCTCCGTCATAGTGCCCTTGATCTTGGAGGGGTCGGGGAAGGAGAGGCCTTGGAAGCCTCTCTTCGGAAGGAGTCTGCAGGGTTTCTCAGGTGGGAGTATGGTAAAGGGGGGAGGGCCACGGACAGCAGAGCAACCTCCTGCTCTGGACCACCTCTATCCTTTTTTCATTTGAAGGTCACCATGTGGGTGGGGTTGGGGAACTGGAAAGAATGGCCTTTTGGATGAGGATCTGAACCTGGGGGTGGGGGGGAGAAGGGAAGGGGAGGTAGTCAGTGGCTGAACTGGCAGCTCTGAGGGCAGCAAAGCTTTTTTTGAGGTCCCCAGGCTTTGGGTAAAAGCACTTCCTGTCTGCGGATAGGTCTGGGACTACACCCTCCCCGCTGCTCCTTGAGGGGACATCTGGGGAGCACTCAGGGGTTTTCTCCACTCTTGACACTCCTGGCAGGATTCTGGGAGGATCCAGAAAGACCTGGCTCAGCCCTTTGTGTGGTTCTACTGATGTTCCTGGCTCTGGTGGGGCTTCTCCAGCTTGTTGGCCTTTTAACTGATGGATTTTGGCCTTGATGGGGAGGGAAATATCTTCTATATAAAGCTCCCAAAAGCTTCCCTGTTCTCTTTTCCTCCTTTCTCCATCCTGTCTTTCCTGTCTTTTCTCTCTCCCTTTTTGTCCTCTGGCCCCTACCCCTGTTTTCTCTCTCTTGTCTACTCTGTTCTGTAAATCTGTAAAACAAACACATTTGGAAAAAATCTCATTTATCTATTCTACCATGTTTCCCCGAAAATAAGACCTAACTGGACCATCAGCTCTAATGTGTCTTTCGGAGCAAAAATTAATATAAGACCTGCTGCTATGTTATGTTATGTTATATTATGTTATGTTATATTATATTATAAAGACCCTGTCTGATATTATAGTAAAATAAGACTGGGTCTTATATTAATTTATACTCCAAAAGACGCATTAGAGCTGATGGTCCGGTTAAGTCTTATTTTCCGGGAAACACAGTATCAGCAGCTGGGAGCAGGATAAAGCTGCTGCTTCCCTTGGGAGTTGGCTTTTGAGCTTTGGGCTTTAGTCAGCTCTGTTCCTGCGGCAAGTGGCAGAGAATCCCAGGGCACTGCCATGTGGCCTGGGGCCTCCTCAGCCAGGCCTCAGAGGCTCTGACCCAGATAGGCGGGTAGTGGCCCTTTTTCTGTACTCCCTGCTTACCTTCTTCTCTGGAGAGGGACCCAGAAAGGACAGGCAGGGGACTGGGAGACTTTAGCCAGTCTTTGAGCAACAGCAAAGCTAGATAGTCTACTGGAGTCACCCCCGTCTGTGTGGACTGTGGGCTTCTTGGCAGACTTGACCCCTCCCTGCTCTCCTCTCCCTCCCCAGGGAGAGTGCAGGGAGCACAGGGAGGATTTGCTGGAGCCCACCTCCTCCTGGGGGCTTGTGTTCCTGACCTAAGTGAGCCATGCAGCAGCCCCAGGTGCTACCCCAACAAGGTCACTGCCATGTCCTTTGCTCAGCCAGACAGGAATTGATTGCTCAGCACGGTTGGAGATGGAGGGGGGTGTAAGGAGCACAGCATGTGCTCCCCAGAAGCTTGGCGTTTGCGCTGCTAGTGAGAATCAGCCTGACATAGCAGGACCCTGACTGAGCGGGGAAATGAAGTGCCTTGCACTCTGCGCTTTGCTGTGGGGCTGATGGAACGCGGGAATGCGTGCTGTGGGAAGGCAGAGTGGGAGAGGTTGCGGCTGCAGCTGTCTTTCCGTTCATTCTTTCCCTCGTTCTACCACACATTCACGCCACACATAACAGGATAGTTCGGAGCACAGATCTTGCAGTCAGAATTGTTGAGTGTGAGTTCTAGTTCCTCCACCAACTTGCTGTGCTTCCTTTAGCAAATCATTCAGCCTTCCCCAGGCCTCCGCTGACTCCTGCATAAAAGACGAAATCATCACTCTTTGTCCTAATCATCTTCTGAGAATTGTGCTTGGCAGAGATAGGTGATAATAAACGTTGTCAGTGCAAATTGTTATGTGAATGGAGCATTTTGGCACTAACAGTTCGGAGGGCCTGTGGTGTACGAATGCTGCTCTGGGGCCCGTGGTGGCTAAGACAGTTCCTGCCCTCGGAGAGCTTACAGCCTGGCCTGCAAATAGACACATTTCTTGGAGAATATGGCTGGAAGGTTCTCATCGTGCTTTCTCTTGGGGCACTGACCCAACATAGCCATCAAGCTCTTCTATTTATTCAACAAATAGTTACCGAGTGCCCACAGGAGCCAGGCGGTGCATGGGGGCACGCTGGAGACCAGCAAAGGGCCCAGGTGCCCACTCAGCCTTGAAGCTGTGCCTGGCTCCTCTCGCAGAAGGAGGCTCTGTGTCCTCCTGTCCCCCCACATTCACTAGGTTCTGAGTCAAGAGCCTTTGGGTCATGCCTGTTTATTGAGTGATTTTCTGGCTGGCCTAGGAGTGGCCTCTTCTTGTCACTGAGGGTCTGGACAACTGGGCCAAGGAGTTGATCTAGGACGGGATGACAGAGGCCCTGGGCAAGGTCCCTTCATTCTCCACAGCCCCAGCTGCCTGTGGAGGCTGACTTGATGCCTCCCGGGGAGAATAATGCCATGTCTGTGGACAGGCCCTTCTAGCCTTATTGACACTGATGCATCATCTTGTCAGTTAATTGACTATGACAGCTGGAAATGAAGGCTGCAACAGCAGCCTTTTCTAGGCCCTGGTTCCCTGTGGCAGGTGCTGCGTCTGCTCCCCAGGGCCATGCGTGCTCTGGTGTGATGGGTTGCATCCGAAGAGCAGAAAGCAGATGTGGCAGGGCCCCTCCCCACACCAGTCCACTTCATTAGATGCCTTTGGATTCTCTGAATTTTTCCTCCAATGAGTATGTATTAATATTTATAATACAAATCAGAAATAGAATGATAGTCTCTCACTCAGTGGTGTTGTTTGAAACAATCCAGAATGCGTTATATCTACTTAAAAGGATATTTTTGTAGGCATTTAACAAATGACAAATAAACCTCTTAAGAAAAACAACAGCCCACCTCAGGCCCTTTCCCAAGCAGCATTGCTTTTGGACCTCAGGTTGGTCTAGGAGGAAACTCCCAGGCCTTTGAACGTTAGGGTTTTTTCCAACAGAGGGTTTAATAAATGATCCCAGTGTGTCAGCTGCCAGGTCTTAGAGACCAGGGCTGCTGGGGTGGGGAGCAGGACCGACGCTGAGGCCTCCGAAGCAGGAATGCAACAGAGGGGAGCCATCTGGAATGTACCCTTGAGAGTCTCTTAGAATCCCAGCTTTGCCACTTACTTGCTGTGGGACCTTCCACAAGTCACTCAACCTCTCTGAGCCTCGGTTTCTTTATCTGAAAAATGGGAGAATAATTCTATATCTACCCCATAGGGTTGTTGAAAAGATGAAATGATACATGTAAAGAGCTTCGCATAGTGGTAAATAATTATTAGCTGGTATTAGGATACTGCTGTTGAAGGACACGTCTATTATCTTTACGATCCATGCCCAGAGGAGTAATCCAAGGTCAGGAGCAGAATCAGTTACCAGGGATCAACTGTTGAGGAATGGGTTAACTCTGTCTCAGACACTTGAGCAGGGAGTTGAGGTCAGTTAGAGCAACAACAGAGAGTAGACCAAATTGCAGTGGTGATAATGGGGCCTCCCCCACGCTCCTTTAACTTAGCCCCCTGGCTCTGAGGGTCTGTGAGCTCTTCATCTGTTTATTTATTCTTCAGTTCATTCAGTGCCAGCTGCTGTGCTGGGGGCTGGGCCAGTGGGCAGGGTGCATGTTACAGACCAGCGAAGGGGCCAGACAAGGGTAGCTTGTCAGGGCCCTCTGTTCTCACTGAGTCAGGAAGTTGGCCTGGCCCAGGAGTAGGTTTCTGCTCATCACTTGGAGATCTTGGTTATCCAGTTGTGCTCCAGGCTGCCAAGCCCTTTTCCTGAACCTTCCAGTCATAGAATACTGCAGGGGTCATGCCCTTTTCCAGTGTGCCCCTGGAGGCTCAGTTATCCTATCTTTCCTTTCCTAATATCCCCATAAACAAGCCAGTTCGGGAAGGAGACAAGAAGTTTGATGTCACTGGGTTTGGTTCAGTTGTATCGGGTTCTGTAGGCTGGGTTAGAGCATGTCATTGGTGAGATGAGGTTGCAGCCCTGGTTCTTGGGGGCTGAGTCACCTGCGCTTGGTTGCTGGGACAGAGGTGCACCCTGTGCTCTGGACATTTATGTCCCAATGATTCAAGAATGACGATGGGCCACATGTCCCATCCGGGTACTGGAAAGCAGTTCCAAGCATTTGTCTTTCTAATGAATGAAACAGGGAATAACGTTATTAATTGACTAGATCAGACATATTTACTCTGACACTCAGTGGTCTAAATCCACTGAGACTGTCATTTAGTTTGAACCAATGATGAAAATTGCTAATCTGGTATGTCACCAAGTAATAACTTATTCTGGAGAGTTAAGAGGTAAGAGGCACAGTCTTGGGGTAGAGGGTGGGGTGATGGCTTAGCTGGGAGGCTGGTCCGCTCTGTGATAGGTGACTCCCAATGCTGACAGACTGATGAATAGTTTTTGTTTAAAATTTTTTTTTTTAATTGGGGAATATTGGGGAACAGTGTGTTTTTCCAGGACCCATTAGCTCCAAGTCAAGTTGTTGTTGTTTTTTTCAATCTGGTTGTGGAGGGCGCAGCTCAGCTCCAAGTCAAGTTGTTGTTTTCAATCTAGTTGTGGAGGGCGCAGCTCACTGGCCCATGTGGGAATTGAACCAGCGATCTTGGTGTTGTGAGCACTGTGCTCTAACCAACTGAGCCAACCAGCAGCCCCTGAATAGTTTTTTTTAACATGAATGATTTCATACATTGCTGTGCTGGGCACCGTGAGGTGGGGCTCCTTCTCTCATAGGGCTTACTAGGAATTTGGCCAAGGCCTGGGACCACTTAGGAAGCTTTGTGTTCTCCCAGTAGCAGCATTTTTTGGTTCAGTTAAATAGTTAGTGTTTATTTATTATGACCGTGCAAATATTGTTGAGCCAAGGAGGGTACGATAATTATGTTTTCTTTCTTGTTTAACCTTTTATTTTTCCTGGAGTTAATGATTCACTCATGTTCTCCCAATTAGCATAGTTTTCTGTGTACCTATATTTTCCTATTTTTAAAATTTATTCTACCGTAATTCCTTAAACATTTTTTTTTCCTACCAAAAGCTTACACCCATTAGATATCCTGTCAACTCCATTCTTTTCATCAGAGTCCTCGCTTCCAGAGCCCTTTCCTGTTGCTTTTTAACCTAAGAAAGGGTGCAAATTTTTTTGGTCTCTGGAATATTCTAGAAAGTCTTTAGTCTACTGTCAAACCTGGTTGATAGTTTGCTTGGGTATAAAATGTTAAGTTGAAAATAATTTTCTTTCAAGATTTCAAAGGTATTACATCCTTACCTACTAGATTCCAGGGTTGCTGTTGCAAAGTCTAATGATACGCTGATTTACATTCCTTTGCATATGGTGTGTATGTATGTTTTCTCTCTGGAGTCACTGAGGATTTTTCATTTACCCAGGTATTCTGAAATTTGCTGACAGTGTTTGGGGTGAATCTTTTGTCATTCATGTGCTGGGTGCTTGGTAGATCCAGACTCAGGTCCTTCAGTTCTGGGAAATGTTCTTGTACTGATTCTCTGATCATTTGCTCCTGTCATGGTGAAACCACAGCCATTTTATTATGCTCCAACTCTGTGGGTTAAGATTTCAGGTAGGGCACATCGGAGATGGATGGCTCAACTCTGCTTCACAACGTATGAGACCTCATCTTGTGGCAGGGGTTGGTGGGTGCTTAGATGGCTGGAGCTGGCTGGGATGCTGAGCTGGGATCGTATGTCTGAACCTTTGGCTCTGGCTTTGCTCCTAGGTTCTTCTCCTTATGGCATCTGCTGCACTGACATGTCTAAGATGATTTCTTCACTTGCATGGACTGGGATGTCTGGAATATCTGAGAATTGGCTCTCAATGCCACCTCTCCATTTTGTAGCCACAGCATGGCAATCTCAGGGTAGTCAGACTTTTGACACGCTGGCTTGCTCTCCTTACAGCAAATGTTCCTAGAGATGGAGGTAGAAGCTTCAAGGGTTCCAATGACTCAGACTTGGAAGTTAAGTAATGTTACTTTTATCCCATTCCATTAGTCAAAACTGAGTTGTACACTAGCCCATAGCACTCTCTCCTTGTGTCATGGATACAAAATCTTATCTCTTGGAGGCTATTCATTATAGTATTTTTTGAAGTCTCCATTGGTTGCTTGCATGGTCTGTTTCCTTCAGGTTCCTCTTGATTATTCTGATGTGCTCTTCCTTGTGTTGGAAGCTTTCCTCAAGTGTCTGGCCATCCTTGGCTGTCTTTCTGTACCCAAGAATGAGGCACTAGGAAGTGGTTTGGGGACTGTGTGTGTTGGGAAAGTTGTGCCAGCTGGGGGCTTCCATGCAGGATGATGATTGGGTAGCAAGCTGCCCTTTCCATTGGAGGAACCCAGATGTTGTCTTTTCTGAGGGATTGTTCGGTTTCGCATGGTGGTGAAACATGGGGAGGTCACCTGGCTGTCGAGGAAGTGATGGGTTGGGGACATCCAAAGTCTCAGTGTCTCAAATATCAAGCACTCCCCCCGGTAGTCCATCTCTGGTCCATCTTGCAGGCACCTGTAATTTCTTGTAGGCTGAGTTTTCCTCTAATTTCATCTATTATGTTTGTTTTTGTCAGCTCACACTTTTTTTTGTCTTTTAAAAACCTTATTCTGGGGTAGCCAGTTAGCTCAGTTGGTTAGAGCATGGTGCTGATGACACCAAGTTTGCTGGTTTGATCCCCGCATGGGCCACTGTGAACTGTGCCCTCCTTAAAACAAACAAACAAACAAACAAACAAACAAAAAACAAAAACAAACAAACAAACAAACAAAAACACACACCTTATTCTAAGGGATTCAGAAGAAGCAAAATAAATGCCTGTGATCAGTCTGATATGTTCAGGAGGCTGAAGACTATGTCTGTCTCTATCTGTACATTCATATCTAATCCATATCCATATTTATATCTATCTCTCCTAAAGGAAGAGAGAACTACTTAAAAATTATTTTTTATTGTGACCCATGTTATACATCCAAACTGAAACCTAAAAGAGGCACCCAAGTACTTGCCATCCAGGTCAAGAAATACTAACAGGCTGGGAAAACGCTGCGATTCTGTGCCTTTGTGACTCAGTGGTTTTGTGATTTTGACTCTGAAGCTGTCTGAGGCCATGACCTTGTGAGCTGGCCGCCTTTGCTCTGACCATGATGTAGCTCCCTCAACTGAGGCCAGGCAGTGCCAAGCAGAACCACTGACCCCATGAGGGAAGCGGCTCACTGGGCAGTTTTCAAGTGATACAGTGCGTTAAGGGCTGGATGAGATGCGCATATAGGTTAGTGATTTTCCTCAGCCCTGGGGAAATGGGGCCTCTGGTAAATGGGGTGACTTGCCCACTACCCCCTTCTTGGCACTCACCCTTCTTGTGGCTTTTGTACTCTGTTCTATCCGGGTGTGGTCTTCCCTCTCTCACTTCTCTTTTCCTGCCCCACTAAGGGCTCCTGTCCCTTTCTGCCTTTATGGCCCTACCTGTCCTCCCTGGGAACACTCCTCCCGTGGCTTCAGCCTCCACCTCTGCTCTCCTCACACCTGTCTCTGTTTAGGCTTCAGTTCTTTTCGTATCCAGGGGCCTTGAGTGTATCCAGAATGAATGCAGTATCATCTGCCTCTTGCAAACCAATTCTCCTCCTCAGTCTGTCATAGTTGAAGCATTGATCACTTAGTTTTCCGAAACTTTTTCATATGTTTAGCTCGCTTCCTGCTTTACTGTCAGTCACCAAGTGCTCTTAATGTTGCCTCTGAGATGCCTATGGATCTGACCCTCTTGTTTCACTTCTGTGGTCATAGGCATGGTGAAGCCCCTCCCATTCTGTTCCCCCCTTCGCCTCCTCCCTTTCCAGTCCCTCTGTCCTCTGCTCTGCTGCCATAGAGCCCTGCAGCAAAGCCCTGTCGGTCAGCCATGCCCTGCCTTTGAAACCTGCCACTCCCCTGCCCACGAGAGAGAATTCAGTTTGCTTAGCGCCTGGTTCCCAAACTTCAGCCATCCGCAAACCGCCTTCACTGTTTCTGTCACGTCTGCACGCCACCTGTGTTAGTTACTTAATAGTTTCCTGTACCAGGCTCAGGTTTTAAAACTTGAATAAACTCATTTTAGAAGGCAGCGTTATGTCGCTACCATAAAAGGAAAATCAGAGTGGCCTTGTCACAAATGGAAGGTCACTGTAAGAGATCGAAAAATAACTATTACAGTCAAGTCCACCCCAGATAACACTCAGCTGCCAGGAGGGAAGTGTGCACCCCATTCTGGGAAAGTGTGATGTGGGCGCTCCTTGCAGGTGGGCTTCTGTTCTCTCCCATGGGCAGTGCAGCGCAGTGGTTTATGTTGTGGAATGTGAAGCCAGCCTGCCGGGTCCAAGCTTTGCTTTGCTCCTTTCCAGCTGTGGCAACTTGGGGAAGTAACTTAACCTCTCTGAGTCTCAGTGGCCCCATCTGTAAAGTGGGCTTAATGATATCGCTGCAAAGGGTTGTTGTAACTATTAAATTAGATAGGATATGGGGCTCACTTGAAATAGTACCAAGTCCAGGGTAAGCCCTGAGGACTGTTAGTTTTCACTTCTCCTTTCTGAGGGCCTGCTAAGTGCCAGGGATGTGTTTCCTCTCCATCGGCGGGACAACCAGACAGTCCCCCTCAGACCAACTTTGCTTCCTCCTCCTCCATCCCCCCGTCCTAGCCTCTGCTGCTGTGGTTTCCCTTTCCTTTTTCTCTCCCAGGCAGATGCTGGCCTTTCCCTCCAGGTCTAGCTCAGCTGTCACCTCTTTTGTGATACCTTAGCTGATCTCCCAAGGAGACCTATCTCTCTCTTCCCCATGTGCCCATGACACTTTATTCTGTATCTGTTCTAATTTCTAACCCACACTTAATGTTTGGGAAATGCATGTGCCGCGCTTTCAGGTTGGTTTTTGCGTTTTCACTTCTGCCTGGATTGTCTTCTCAGCTGCTTGTAAACCATACAAGCATCGTCCCCCGTGCTAGGACACAGCCCACCTTGGTCTCCAAGAACTCAAGCTTAAAGCACATGAGCCGGTGCTGCCCTGTGGCCTCTCCTCATATCCTGCTGTGGCACGCAGGCCAGGCAGAGCTGGCTTTGTCATTGTGGTGGGGAAGGGCCATGGAATTGGAGTTGGAGATCTTGGGGGCGGAGGACCAACTCTCGAATTTTCTCACTCTGTGACCCTCAGGCCCATACAGAACCCCTGAGAGTCTCTACTTACTCATCTGTGAACTGTGTAGCATCAGTCAGTTCTAAAAGCTGTCTTTTCAGAAAAAGCTGATTTCCCTAGGAGTGTGGAGATTTGCCTGTCTGTGCATGTAGGGTGGTCCATCCGCTTTGAGACGTGATGGAGGAGGAGGCTTAGTCATCCCCAGCCGGGGCCATGGCTGGGTCTCCATGGCAGGGTCTCCAGGGCTGGTTTGCCTTGTTGTATCCTGACTCCCCCTGGCACCCACCCTGGGCCCAGGTTAGGGATTCAGGGTCTTCCAGGGAATAGCAGCACCCTTACCCATCACACGTAGAGAGATGCCAGTGTGACCTTTGAAGCTGCAGGCATGGAGCATGACCCAGGCCTCTGGGTCCCACGTGCAGCCACGTCTGGCCACCTGGGCCTGTGTGTCACATCTGGCACACCTCTGGCGCAGCCCTGGCCTCGTCACTCCACTCCTTATAGGGGACCATAGACTCCTTGGACCTCTGCCCCTTCTCTCCCCTCACACAGGACCCTGGCACTCATGCTTTATAAAGGTTTGTTTATAAACCAGCTGTGCTGCCTAAGACGTGACCTCTCCCTTCCCGCATCCTGTGCGGAGGTGACTTGGGAACTGTGTCTTCTCTCCGGAGAACAGGAGAGAGGCTAGCAGTGGGGTTTGGGCATCCCCACCTCTCCGGGCCTCAGCGGCCTGGTCTGTGTGATGGGGCCGTTGGTGACTCCTATGGGTTTGTCTCAGGGCCGCTTGTCTCTGTGACTGTGAACCCTGGGATTGGGTGGCACAGTGCAGTGGGGGTTGCTAGTTTGCATTCCCTGGGGAGTTTTGAGTTATCGAAGGTCCAGAGTTGTGCTCTAACTCACCAGGATTCTCCTAGAGTATGTGTGGAGATGGGATGTGACACCAGAAGTCCACCCTGCCAGGTACTGACAGGTGAGCAACGCCTGCTTCTTTCCAGGGGGTTCTCCAAGGGGGGCATTGGGAGGCTGTCCCTCGACCCCTCGGAGCCTCTCATTCCTGAATCCTGTGGCCCCCCTTCCCTCCCTCCGCACCCCTGCCAGCTCTTCTGGGCTCAGGTCTCCTCTTCCACAGAAGCCCCTGCGCAGGATGACGCTAATGTCCTCACCTCCGTGTCTGTCCCCGTGGGGTTTGGAATCAAGTCATGTGCATGTCCCCAGGGCTTGGTGGCCCCCACACAACGGCTGTGATCTCCTCTCTCTGCCTCCCAGACTTAGGGTCCAAAGTATGTGGGCCTTCGAGTTCCCCCAGGTTTGAAGCCACCCCTGCCTCCCCTCCAGCCTCTGATGGGCTTTCTGCCTTGACCCTGTCCATCACGCCCACTTTCCAGCTCACTCAACGACAGCCTTGGCAACAAGAACAGTGGCGACCAGTGTGGCGTTTTTTGCTGAGTAACTGGGCACTGTGCTGAATGCTTTACAGGCTTCGTTCAGACCATCCAGTGAGGTGGTATTATCACACCGTTTTACAGACGAGGTTGCTGAGACATAGCGAGGTGAATAATCTGACCAGGGTCACAGCCCTCATCGGGGTGGTGCTGGAATCCCGATCTAGGCCTGTTGGACCGTAAAGCCAGTGCGTTTGACCCACTGCACACCCGCCTCCCTCGAGGCTGACAGGCTGTTCTGCCATGCGTGCATGGAACTTCTGGAACGAGTTTCCTATCCATGGGGATGCCCCAGCACTGCTGGCTGCTAGAATGTGGGCTACATGATTGTGCTGCGGGGCCTTGGGTCTCTGTAGACAGCAAGGTGGACAGCTCTGGGCATGGACCCTCAGCCCCCACCCAGCTCCATCCCTGGCCTGGAGACCACATCATTCTCTGCCACCATGGAAAATGTCTAAGACTCCAGTCATATTGAGGAGTTGAGCAATTCTCTGAGTCCTGTGCAGGAAGGTTGGAAGTTAGTGGGAGTTGGGAGTTCACGTGCCCATTCTGCAGAGGGGAAAGCAGAGAGGCCACGACCCCGAGGGCCCAGCTTGTCTGTCATCGACCTGGCCTCTGACTCCCTTTTTCTTCCATTGAGTTGCTTTTTATGATGATTTCTCTTGAAGCTCTTTATTTTATATGATGTTACTATTATTTTATTTCTTATTGTCTGTGGTCGAGTTGGTTATATAGGATGTAGAAATGTGAAGTTAGAACTCTTAAAAATCTCTCCAAGAGAATGTCTGTGTTGCAAGTACTTAAGAGTGCTGGGAGTAGGGAAGAAAGGCATTGCTTCCGTTCTCTTTTCTTTTTCCTTCCTTCCTTCTTTCCTCTTTCTGTCCCTCCCTCCCTCTCTTCTTCTTTCCTTCGTTCCTCATTCATTCATTCATTCATTCATTTTTATTGAGCTATAATTCACATATAAGGTGTTGCTTTCATTCAGCAGGAGAGGCTTGTGAGGCAGTCCCACTCAGCATCTTATGCATTGCCACAGAGTAAGAACTTGCGTGCAGCCCAGGGCCCGGTGGGCACAAAAAGGCAGACAGAGAAGAAATTTAACAGCAGGAATAACAGAAATGGAGCCCATCTGGCCCCTTCTTTCTTATGCCATTTAAAAAAAATTGAGATATAATTTATATATGATCAAATTCACCCCTTTAAAATGCATAATTCAGTGGTTTTTAGTATATTCACAAAGTTGTACAACCATCACCCCTGGGTAGTTCCAGAACATTTTTATCACCTCATGCTGTAATTCCCTGTACCCATTAGCAGTTACTGCCTATTTTCCCCCCCAGCTCTTGGCAACCACTAACGGCTTTCGGTCTCTGGGTTTGCCTGTTCTGGACAGTTCATATAAATGGAGGCATGCAACATGTGGCATTGTGTGTCTGGCTTCTTTCACTTAAGCCTAATGTTTTCAAGGTTCGTCCACGTTGTAACATGTTTCAGTGCTTCATTCATTTTTATGGCCAAATAATATTCCATCTTGTGGACAGACCACAGTTTGTTTATCTGTTCATCGGTTCGTGGACACTTGGGTCATTTCCACCTTTTGGCTGCTGTGAATAATGTTTCTCATTCCTTTTGGTTTGGTTTTCCTGAGAAGCTCTTTGCAGTGGCCAGCTGTCTATATTTCTCTAGCTTGGCTATTTGGAAAGTTGGAGAAAGCGCAGCCAAGCGTGGCAGGTGGCTGGGGAGCTGGTGTGAGCGATGCAGATGCAAACAAGGGGAGTTTGAAAGTCTGGGAGAACTCTCTGCCAGAGGGGGGGCTTATGTGTGGCCCCAGAGCCATCTGATGGTGAGTGGGTATGTTTCCTGTTGATTATTAACCGATGTTGTGATCCTGAGAGTAGATCCCTGGGGCTGGAATTGGTGCTTATTGGAGATGCCAGAGATGTTTTCAAAGACATTAAGATTGCCCTGGACCCTTGTTTCTCTCTCTCTACTTGGAGACCAAATCACCATTTTATGAGTTATGATGACAGTAAAGATGAGGATAATTATGATAATGATGGTCTACATTTGTAGAGGACTTTATGTGGGGTTGTAGGTAGAACCATACTTGAACCCAGGACTCTCTTGATTCTCAGTGGAGGGCATTTTTCAGAAGTGTGTGACCGATGATGGCTGCAGTGACCTCAAGTGGTGTGAGGCAGAGCCAACCAGACTAGAGATGAGAACCCTGGAGGCCTGGCTGCTGTCCGTGGGGTCCTCCCATGCGAGTCTGTCCAGTTCCCTACGAACAGCCCCATTTGGGTGCATCATCCATTTGGTTTCTTGGCTTCCATTCCAGGCTCTTTGATCATTTTCTCCTGAGATTTGCATTTGGCTGAAGCTGGCTAGGACTTCTCCGAGCCTCCCTGTGCCCTCCCAGCAGCCGCGCTCTGGGGAAAGAATCCCAGAGTAGAGAACCTCAATGCCATGTGGCTCTGGGGCAGAGGGATGCTGAGCGGGCTGCACCTCTAGGATCCCCAGAGGAGGGGGGGACGCTCCTCACCTGCCCATCCACACCTGGTTTTACCACCCTTCTTTCTCTTAGCTGAGCGAATGGTCTTCCTCCTCCCTTCCTCTGTCTTCTCCCAGTCCTGCTTTTCCCCTCTTCTGCCCCCATCACCACCTCCTCTTCTTGTGGGTCCCTGCGTGGGTCTGGGAGCCTGTGTCCTCGGAGCTGTATGTGGGCATTTGGCTGGCCTGGTTGGAGGGGCAGTTTTCAGTCTCAGTGCCATGACACATGTCAAGGTCGCTGTGGGTTACTAGAAAGAGGTTCAAAGAAGTGTAAGGGTGCCACCTCTGCTCATAATTTACCTTTTGCTTATAATAAATTAGAGCAGATTCAGTGACAGAATTGTGTCACTCTCACCGACTTCCCTGTGATACATTCGCCCGAGAAAAGGCTGGAATCACCTTGAGCACTGTAGTTCTTACGCGGTCTTATCTCAGCACCAGCGGATGGCTGGGCCTGGCTGTCCCTGGGAGATTGGCTCACACGTGAATGTCATTGGTTGTGAGGGGTGGGGCAGGACAAGGTGAGGTCGAAGCAGAGATTTCACCCTCCTTGTTTTGGATTCTCCAGTTACAATGCCAAGGCTAGAACCTGGGCTTGGGCGGTGTTTTCATTTCCTAGGGCTGCCGTAACCAAGTGCCACAAACAGGCAGCTTAAAACAGCAGACATTTATTGTTTCAGTTTTGGAGGCTAGAAGTCCAAAATTAAGGTGTCATCAGGGCCATGTTCCTTCTGAAGCCTCCAGGGAAGAATCTTTCCTTTTCTCTTGTCGCTTCTGACAGTGTCCAGCCATCCCTGGCATTGCTTGGCATTCTGGCTGTACCACTCCCAGCTCTGCCTCTGTTGTCACCTGGCCTTCTCCCTGTGTGTCTGTGTCTTCACATGGATGCCTTCTTCTCCTCTAAGGACCCCAGTCACATTGACTTAAGGGGCTGACCTAATGACCTCATCTTAACTTGATTACATCTGCGAAGACCCCATTTCCCAATCAGGTCACATCACAGGTACCTGGAGGTTAAGACTTCAGTATATCTTGAGGGGACACACAATTCAAGTCTAATAGGCAGTTAACTCTTAAATAAGTGCCTTTGGCTCCCAGGAGGGAGGGCTGGAGTCAAGAGTAAGGATGGTTCAGTGTGGTTGATACCCTGATAGGTGCCACTCCAAGCCATCTGTATACTAAGGCAGAGTAGATTCTAATTTGCGGCCAAGGGCCTGTGTGTGCTCTGAGTTCTGATTCTTTTAAGAACAGCAGCCATGCCTTCTGCCCGCCGTGGCATCCCCTCTGGAGTCTTGGATGGAGCCCTGGAGCTAGCATGAGGCTGGTAGCCTCTGGTGCTCATTCCTGCTCCAGCACCTTCCAGGCTCCCAGCCGCATTTGGGAAATCCTTCTGGCAGGAGCTGCCCTGGGCTCCCACGTGATAGTCCCCACCACTCCCTGGAGACTGGTCCCAGGAGCTTATGCCAGTGTCCAGGGAAAACAGGCTGGTGCAGGGGAGAGGGGCTCAGCCCAGGGAGCGGAGGGTTAGGCATGGGGACCCTTTGCCTGGGACGCATGGACCTTGGATAAGAATCACATCTGCTCTGGTCCAATGGCAGTGGACATCTTGCCCTTATGGAGAGAACCACCCAGAGTGACCATGTATATGAGTGTCCCTTGACCACTGATATTAAAAACCTGCCATCATTATCCTCTCCTAGGGTTTGTGTTTCTGGAGAGCCAGGGTGGCTCTCGGTCAAGTTTGCCCACAAGCCATCTCGAGGGTAGTAGGCCAGAGATTGTCAGCTAACCCCAGCAGTCCTATAGACTGGTTGGGGGGGCTCGTCTCCCCTTCCCTTCCCTCCCTGCATGCTTTTCCCTCCCAGGCTCCCAGCCCCCAAGGGGAGCGGTCTTTGTCCGTCCTTGTGCTCTTGGCTCTCCCCATCCTTCGTCATCCTTCCTCCGTTCCCTTTTCCCCATCAGGGCTCTCAGGGGCGCAGGTCCATTGAGGAGGAGCAGGGGCTGCTTGAGAGAGTGCAGAGTGGTGGGAGGGGGCGAGCCGGCGTTAGACCCAGCTCTGTCGGCTCCACAGGCAGGTGAAGGCCGGAGCATCCCCGCTGGACCCCACCATGGAAGGGAGGCTGGTGGCTCTGATGGAGCTAGAAGAAGCCACATTTAGTCGTGTGTGTGCACGTGCACACACATGTGCTCTGTCTCAGCCCTGCTGTCTCTTGTGCTAGTTACAGTCTGGATCAGGAAGGAGGGGACCCCCCCTTTCCAGCCATCAGAGTGAGACCAAGGTCCAAGAAGAAAGAGGGGGAAGGCAGATGGAGGAGCAGTGAGGCGGACTGGCAGGGTTGAGGTTAATGGGGTCGCGTGGCTCCTCCACCAAGCCAGATGTTCACGTAGCCTCCTTACCCAGCTTCCTGGAGGACAGGCTGCAGAGCAGGCAGGGGTTGTATCAGAGTGCACGGGGCCCTATGGCGCCTGGCCTGGTTTCTCTTAGCTGGGGCCTCCCTGGCTGAGGGAAGCTGGGATGGGGTGGTGTCTGGGCCCCAGGGCAAGGGCTTGCTCTGGAAAGGCAGAGGGCTGGGCTCCGTAGGGGGCGGGTTTCTCCTGAGGGAGGTTAGGGTTGGAGCTGTTACCCCATTGGTAGGATGTGGGCTGGAAGGAAGTACAGAAGCATTCTCTCGAGGTGGCAGGGCAGTCCTCTGGTCATTTAAGTGGGACCAGGTGTTAGGCTGACTCAGGCTGGGGTTCTGGAGAAGGAAACAGTTGCAAAGTTGGGGGCTTTGACGGCTCAGTCCGGTCTTCTAGGCTCTTCATAATGTTATCCTTGCCTTCCCTCCCATCCCAGGATATAACTAGGGCACATCCGGGACACCAGAGGCCCTCGTCCGGGGACTCCCCCAGGTTCTGCCCAGCTGGTCCTATTGTGTAACTGTTGTTCCGAAGCCTTATCCCACTGCAAACATTCTGCCTAGTGATCGGACTGCAAACCAGCATTTCCTGGTCACCAGCAAGGGCCAGATGGAAAGTGGGGAGTGTGTGAGAGCAGCGAACTTGTTGCAATCATGTTGTCATGGTGACACAACTCTGTTTAGCTGCCTCTCCCCATTCTAGCCCACATGGACTAAAATAAGTTTTACCTGCAGCTTACATAGCAGGCAGTCCCGCCTTTCCAAGGTCAGCTCTCTGGCTGGTGCGTGCGTGCGTGTGTGTGTGTGTGTGTGTGTGTGTGTGTGTGTATTTAGAGACTCTAGGGAGGATGAATTGAAAACATTTACCCCTCTCCCCTTCTTCTCCCTCTCCATCCCCAGGCCTGTATCTCGTGGCCCTATAGTTGTCAGACGTCAGCATTGCATCAGAATCAGCTGGAGAGATTGTTAAAATACAGATTCCTGGGCTCCATCACTGGAGAGTCTGGTGTGCACCTGAGAATTTGCATTTCTCCCAAGTTCCCATGTGCTGCTGCTGTTGGAGCAGGGAGCACCATAGGAGCAGTCTTGCTTTAGATTTTAGTACATGCCAGCAAAAAAATGCACTCCACTCTCATTTTGCTCAGTGTGTGTGTCAGACTGTGTCCTTAAGCCCAGCCACTCTTCGAGGAGAGAGGGGAAGGTGCAGGCAGGCCCCCACTCACCTCTTTTGTGTTCCATGCCCTCCTTACAGGAAGCAGGAGCTGGCCAACAGCTCGGATGTAACCCTCCCAGACCGGTCGCTGTCCCCTCCTCTCACGGCACCTCCCACTATGAAGGTAAGAAACTCAGAGTTGGTTAGAGGGAGGGGAAGTGGGTGGGGGAAATCTCAAGGCCTTGCTTTGTATTGGCACCAGACCGTCCCAGTGGGGCCCACTGAGTGCCTAGATACCTCTGGAAACAGCGTTCCCTTGAGCTCACCGGGGCAGGAGGAAAATGTGACTGTGATACTCAGGTGTTAGGGCGTGGTCAGGAAATAGACAGGGACTGAACAGGGTTGGCAGGACACTTAGTAATTAGCGAGAGGCCTTATGGAACTGTGGACCTGGGTTTTGGAACAAGGAGCCCAGGCAGGAGTAAGTGGGAGAGACTTAGAATGTAGCTACAGGCTGGTGCCTTAAGGGGCTACTCCCCAAAAGGGCTGCCAGGGACTGGGGGTGAGGAAGAAGGGGTCCTGTGGGCTGGGACCCTCCTGGGACCTGAATGGCACTTGCATGCTGATCTTCCTGCCTCTGATGGGCTCCCTTGGGCTGGCCCTGACGTCCCAATCTCTGTAGGAGAATTAAATGCCTTAGAGGTTCTGGGGAGCCAGTAATTCTTTTCCTATTGGCACTTTATTCACAAGTCTCTTTCCTGGGAGATCACATCCCAGGACCCCAAGTCCAAGCCCCTTTCATTCCTGGAAAGAAGCCAAGGGGCAGCACCATCCCCCTACTATGCCCTTCCCCCTTTACCTTTTAGTCTCCCCTGGCAGGATGGTCACATACACCTGAGCTGACCCTCAGGGAGGACTTTGGCTCAGCCAGTATTCCTACCTAGGCAGCAGTGCCCCTCCCTTCCTCCCTCCCTCCCTCCATCCCATTTTGCCAGGTAAGGACTAGCTCTGAAGAAGTCACCTGCCTCTTGCATCATCTGAGGGGACATCTAAGCCAGCCCCCATCTCTGTCCTGGAGCTCTTCTGTGAGGTGGCTCCCAGGGAGATAATTAGGGCTCCTCGCTATTGCTCTCTGTTGCACTCCCTCTTCTCTGACCTAATCTGTTGCAAAGTGATACCCCAGAGGAAGTAGATGAAAACCATCTTCCCGTTTTCATCCCATGTTGAATGCCCTCCACACACAGAGCTGGTATACTTGGGGGAATATCATGGAATGGCAGCCGGAGCCGGCCCCGGTTGGATTAGAAGTTCAGGAATGGGTGGGGTGTATGGCTGACTGAGGACACCTGTTATCTCTTCCTGGTGGGGTGTCTGGGGGTATTGAAAGCCAGACCAATTTCATCCACCTACTCACGTTGCTGGCATCTGAGCCAAGTGCTGGGGTGGCTTGTTTGCATGAGGTAATGCTGAGGAGTGGGGTGTGAGATGCCAGTCGCTGTGCTTGTGGATGGTGGGAGTTTGCAGAGAGAACTCTGAAAGTTTCCTAGGAGGAGTCACTGAGTTCTCCTGGCAGGCTTTAATTCCTCACATACACATTTAATTCATTCAACACCCAATATTTATTTGAATGCTGTATTAGTCAAGACTCTTGATTTCAAGTGACAGAAACATAACTCACTTTGGCTTAAGCATAGAGGAAATTTGTTGCCTTCATAGTGGCAAGTATAGACTCCAAGCATGGCTGCATCCATGAAATCTGTCTCTTTCCATCTCTCTTCTATACTGGTTTCATTCTCTGTTAAACTCTATCTCTGGTGGCAGGATGGTGACAGCTGTTCCTACTTGGTAAATAACTCCAGTGAGAAGAAGAGTCTTTTCCCTAGTAGTGCTAACAAAAGTACCCGGGAGGAAGCTCATTGGCCTGGCTTAGGTCACATGTCTGTCTCTGAACCAATCATTGCAGCCAGAGAGATGGCAGGCTCTGACTGGCCAGACTTGGGTCTCATGTCCACCACCTACACCCTGAGAACCAAGAGTGGAGGAGGAGTGGCTCCTCAAAGGAAAACTGAAGTGTCACTATAAGAAAAAGAGAAAATGGATGCAGGACAGGCAAGACCAACAACTTTTCACTTCCAGTTTTGACCATGTGCCAGGCCCAGTGCTGAGCGCTGGGGACCCAGTAGTGAATAAGACATTGTGTCCCCTGTTCTGGAGCTTGTGGTCTAGCTAGGGAGACAAAAGTTGGAAACATACTTTCAAGAACGAGGGATGGATAGTTAGGTGTGTTCCAAAGGAGACACGCAGCATAGCTGAGGGACAGTATAAGGTCTGTGGAGGGGGGACTCTAACCTAATCTTGGCGAGGGTCAGGTAGGGCTTCTTGGAGGAAATGATGTTTCAACGGAACCCTGAGAGTTGAGTGGGACGTAGGCAAAGATGCAGTGAGGGTGGAGGAGAATGTTCTAGATGCTTACCCCTGGAAGTGAGGCCAAGCGACCAGTAGCACCTTCATTGTTTGGGAGTTCCTTAGAAATGCAGCATCTCAGGCCTCACTCCTGACAACTGAACCAGAATCAGCATTTTACCCACATTCCCCTTCGTGTGCACGTGACAGCTTGAGAAGCACTGCTCTAGACTCTGGAAGGCCCTGACGCAGGAGAGAGAGAGCTCCTCTAACCGGAGCACCAGAATGGCCCGAGCATCCATAGTTAGGGACGAAGAGTCAGACCCTTGGAAGTTTTGCTGAAGATTTTGGGCTTTCTCCTAATTAAGGCATTGAAATCTCGAAGATTTTAGTCAGAGGAGTAAAAGGACGGGACTTTTGAAAAGTCACCTTGGCTGTTGTGTGGAGAGTGCATAGGAGGGAGCAGAGTGGAAAGTGGGAGACGAGTCGGGAGGCCTCCCCAGGACCCAGTGAGGAGAGGACGGTGGCCTGAGTCTGAGGGCTGTGTGAGGTGATTTGGAAGTGGTCAGATTTCCTAGGAGGTAGATTGATGAGATATGAGGACTTGTGGGGAGGTAGGAGGCAAGCGTGGGCCCAGGTTTGGAAGAATTGGATAAATGTTACAGCCATTCTTTGAGATGGAGTGAGCCGGCAGGGAGGATGAGAGCTTAAGTTCTAAGTGCTGGGTTGGACATGCTTGAGACATGAATGGGGGTGTCAGTGAGCAGCTGGGTATTTGGGGGCCAGGCTTCAAAGGAGGGTCAGGACTGGAGGTAAAAATCTGGAGTCATTTTCATAGAGGTGGGAATTGAAGCTTGGGGTGGAGGGTTGGGTGGGGGCAGTGAGTTCTCCAGGGAGAGGGTGGAGTAAGAAGAAGCTTCCTGGTTCGGCCTGGTGGCTCAGGCGGTTAGAGCTCCGTGCTCCTAACTCCGAAGGCTGCTGGTTCGATTCCCACATGGGCCAGTGGGCTCTCAACCACAAGGTTGTCGGTTCGACTCCTGCAAGGGATGGTGGGCTGTGCCCCCTGCAACTAACAATGGCAACTGGACCTGGAGCTGAGCTGTGCCCTCCATAACTAAGACTGAAAGGACAACAACTTGAAGCTGAATGGCACTCTCCACAACTAAGATTGAAAGGACAACAACTGGACTTGGAAAAAAGTCCTGGAAGTACACACTGTTCCCCAATAAAAAAAAAAAAAGTCCTGTTGCCCTTCCCCAATTAAAAAATTCTTTAAAAAAAAGAAAAAAGAAGAAGCTTCCTGGGTTAGCACCTTGCATTGCAGAGACTGGTGTGGAGGGGACTGGAGACATGGTGGGAGGAGCATTTCACAAAGGAGGGTGGGCGGCCGGAGAGGCCAAGTACCACGAGCGCACAATGTCCTCTGGGCTTAGTGGCCTCGTTGCCATTGCTCATATAACCGAGAAGAGTTGTGGGGAGGGATGGGTGTGTGAGGCCTGGGTGTGTGAGGAGTGAGTGGAGATGGTGCGAGAGTCAGAGGGTGTAGACAGTGCTTGTGAGGTGGGAGCCGTGAGTGTGTGGAAATGCTGAAAGGAGGGATCCAGGAGGGTATAAGGAGATACAGGAGAGAGGGGGGCTGATCAGGAATTTGGAGCATGAGTAAGGCATTATTAGTTAACACATGGATTAATTCGGAAAATGATTTATGAACATCCACTGGGTGCCTGACCCCATTCTGCTCTGGCAGCACAGGGCCAGCAGCACAGGGCCAGCTGGCTGTCAGCGGGTAAGCCTGGCTTGTGTGGGACCCCAGGTAGGCTCAGAACAGAGCAGCAACCTGCAGGGAAGTCTTCCTGACCGATGGTCAGAAGACAGCCCCACCGCTGGTGCTCTGTCCTTCTTGTCTTTTTATTCTTAAAGATTTTATTGGGAATGGGAACAGGACTTTATTGGGGAACAGTGTGTACTTCCAGGACTTTTTTCCAAGTTAAATTGTTGTCCTTTCAACCTCAGTTGTGGAGGATGCAGCTCAGCTCCAGGTCCAGTTGCCGTTGCTAGTTGCAGGGGGCACAGCCCACCATCCCTTGCGGGAGTGGAACCGGCAACCTTGTGGTTGAGAGGACGCACTCCAACCAACTGAGCCATCCAGGAGCTTAGCGGCAGCTCAGCTCAAGGTGCTGTGTTCAATCTTAGTTGCAGGGGGTGGAGCCCACTATCCCTTGCAGGAGTTGAGGAATTGAACAGGTAACCTTGTGGTTGAGAGCCCGCTGGCCCATGTGGGAATCGAACCAGCTGTCTTCAGCGTTAGGAGCATGGACTTCCAACCACCTGAGCTACCAGGCTGGCCCCCTGTCCTTCTCATCTCTGAACTCAAGAATTTCTCAGCCTGTGACTTTACTGTCCAAAGCCCCAAGGCCAAGGTCAGAGCTGGGAACTCAGAGGACGATGCCAGGGGTCACCCTGGGGACTCACCTTGGGGGTGGGACCCTTTTATGGTTGGCGTTGGGGGTCAGCATGTGGCATACTTGGAGTTAGGGGTCTCTTTGTAACTGTCATTTGGGTTTATTCTTGCCTAAGACTTAGCCTGTGGCTGTGGTTCCAAGTCTGTTGTCTGTGGCAGGGACATTTGTTTTTCCCTTTGTGTAAAGCTAACGGATCCATATGGGACTTCAGACCACGAGCCTCATTTACCTCGCCCGGCCTCCTCCACAGAGGGAGCGTCCCTTTTGTGACTTACTTATCAAGTCATGTTGCTGGTCATTGGAAGCTTCCCTGCATTGAGTTCCTTGAGGGCTGTCCTGCTCTGTGGGTCCCCAGTCCTGTCTGGGGTGGGGTGCCTGACAGATGTTTTATGGTGTGTTGACCGTACGGGACTCCAGGTGGGAGAAGCTTAAACTTGATCTATTCCTCTGGTTTGCTTGACTCTTACATCCCAGCTGAACCTCTGTCTCCAGGTAATACTCTTCTAAATTAAGCTCGTAGACATATGTTCTTTGTGGTGTGGACTGCAGCCCCATCCTTCCCCATCTGTCTCATGTGGGGTCACCTGGGCAGACTCTGGGCGCCCCCCTGCGATGAGGGCAGGATCAGGCTCTCGACCTCCTGGTTGTTATTGTACACGGAGGTCTGAGACACCCGAGGTAGAGGCTGGACTCTCTCCAGGGTCTCTGGCCCTGGGGGTTCTACAGCCCCCACACAACATCTGGGCAGTGGGGGAGGGTCTCATCCAGTTCCCTTGGCAACACAGGTTGGGGCAGGGCTGGCAGGCATACCCCTTTGTTATTGGTTAGCTTGGGGAGTCACAGAATGTCAGGGATGGATGGTCTATTTCCTTTATAGATAAATTGGATGAGAAATGACTTGCCCAAGGTCCCCCTGAAGATACCGTGTTCCTCCTGTAGTCAGCAGATTAAGTTAAATTCCAAGGCCCAAACTATGTTTGGTAAAGTGCTCTCTCTTCTCATCCCACCCCACACACGCAGAGACAGCCCTTCCTCTAGTTGCTTCTCCCATCTGGAAGGGACTGGTGGAGGAAGAGCGAGCCTCCAGCCTGAGAATCTCTTCCCCCCAGGCCCCTGCCCCTCACTGCCATGACTGCTGCAACTGGTCCCTGACTCACCCTCCCCCACCTCTTTGCTGTTTGTGTTTTTCAAGAGGATTTTTTTTCTAATATGAAACTGAGAAAAAGCAACCAGAGAAAGAGATGCAGAGCAGATGGGCTGAATGAGAGCCCAGTTCCCAGCCAGAGCTCAAACTGTGGATGACGCAGGGTGGGCTGGGAGAGGAGTTTGGGGCTGTCTCCCTGGGAATGCTGTGGATTGTTTCCAGGCCCACGTTTGTTGTCATCTTGTTTTCATGCCCAAATGGATCAACAGGCTTTTAGGGAGGGCTGGCTTTGTGTGCCCAGCGCTGCACTGGGTCCCATGGGGTCAAACCAAGGCCGCAGACCTCACCCCTCAAAGAACCTGCTGTCTACAGGGGGCCTTCCTTGAGTAGAAGAAACCATATGGCTCAGCATGTAACAAGCTCAAGTGTGTCAAGTGGCTTTTCAGTGTGGTGGAGAGAAGTAAGGACAGCTTTGTGGGGAGGCGGAGTGGGGAGTTAGGAGGGGCCCTAATGGCAAGCATGGGGGCTGTGCTAGCCCCCCTGGGTCCAACCATACACAACAATCTCCCTGGGCTTCTTGAAGTGAAGGAGTCGGGGTTGGGTGGAGCCTCCTGATTCTCCGTTAGCTCACAGTACGTGTGCAGAGTTTTCGTTGAAGGTGACAATGCTGGGATTTGATGTGACCTTGATCTGAACCGTCACCACTGGCCTCTGCAGCCCCACCAGACCTGGGCTGGCCTGGTCAGCTGGGAGGTGACTGTTGTTCCGTCTTCTCCACCCACTTACTGCAAGTCTGAGGGCAGCGCCCGCTCAGACCTTCCTCTTTCCAGAAGAGGATGAAGAGGCCCAGGGTTCCTTCTGTGGGGTGAGCGGGAAGTCTTGTTCCTACTTTGCTTCCTTGGTACTTCGCTCTCCCGGACTCATGAATGTTCCCGAAACCCTCCGAGGTAGGTCAGGCAGGTACGTAAGTCTCCAGATGCTGGGGAAGAAAATGGAGGTCAGAGAAACCTTCTCTTCTGCCGTCTCTTCATTCCCTCTGGGCAGAGCTGCGCTGGTCTCCTTCTGTCCTCCCAGGCTCACCAATTGCCCCCCAGCCAGTCTCTCTCCCTGGCAGTGGGCTGGGGCTTTCTTTCCAGTTTGTAGCACAGCCCCAGGCCCAATGCCATCTCTTCATTTTGCCCCTGGTTCCTACCTACCCCTCTCTTCCATCTACCTTGGGAAGGGTTGAGTGAGGGGGTATCTGCATCCCTCAGATCTACCCATTTTTATGGATGAAGTAAGGAGGCATTTGTGGGCAGGATGTGGGGAGCCTTCTTGGGTGGGGGCAGGGAGGGCTGGAGGACATCAGCAAAGAGGTTTGGTTTTCCCTTTCGTTAAGAAAGCCCTGGAGGGGGACATGAGAGGACAAATATTTGTTCCCCTCATTACCACTGCTGCAAGAGGTTTAGCGGGTCCTCTTGTTGATGCTGTGGGCCCTGGGAGAGCCGTCCCTGGTCTCCCCACAGGCCCTATTTATGCCTCCTGTCCAGATGCCCTCTCCTCAGGAGCCACTGCCAGAAGCCCTTTGATTTCGTTTCGGCCAGCGGACAGGGAAACCCCAGGGCAGTGCAGACGTGAGGAAGGGCTTACTTGGGTCTGCATCTATGGGGACACAGCTTGGAGGCGTGGACCCTCATGTCTGCTTAGCTGTGCATATATATAGTATATATTGTTCCTGATTTTGTTCATGTTTTAAGGCCAACTAGCTTACACTTCTTGCAAATTACTTTAGGTATAACTGGATTTAAAAAAAAATGGACGTACATCGAAATGCATAAATGTTAAATGCATACTTTTATTACCCATGCGACCCATAGTCTGATTCAGATGTAGGACGTTTCTGCCATTGTAGAAAGTTCCCCATGTCCCTTTATAGGCAATCCCCTCCACCCCCCAAGCAACCAGTGTTCTGATTTTTTTCACTATAAATTAGTTTTGCGTGTTCTAGAACTTAATTTAAAAGGAATTATGCAGCATGTACTCCTTTGTGTCCAATTCAGCGTAGTATCTGGAAGATTCGCTCATGCTCCCGAACGTACGTGTAGTTTGCATATGAGGCACAATTTTTTAATTCTCCTGTTTAGTTGTTTCCAGTTTTTGACTATAGTGCATAGGTTTTGTTTTGTCTTGGACATGTGTTTTCATTTCTCTTAGGTAAATATCTAGAGTGAAATGCCTGGGTCAAAGGGTAGGTGAATGTTTAACTTTCTGTGAAAACGTCAAACTTTTTGCCAGACGGTTATACTATTTTACGTTCCTACGGGGCGGTGTTACAAGAGTTTCAACTGTTTCATGTCCTCGTCCACATTTGCCATTGCCAGTCTGTTTAATTTTAGCCACTTGTGTGGGCGGGTAAGGGTATCTCCTTGTGGTTTTAATTTGTGTTTTTCTGATGACTAATAATATCGTTACAGTTTCTGTTGACCATTCTTATAGTGTCTTGTCCCCCTCTTCCCCTTTTAAAATTGGGTTGCTTGTCTTCTTGTGCATTCTTTACATATTCTGGATACAAGTTCATTCTTTTTCTTACCGGTGTCTTTGATGAGCAGAAGTTTTCATTTTGATGCTATCTAATTTACAGATTTTTTTCATTTTGTGTTTATCGCTTTCTGTGTCTTAAGAAATCTTTGCTTACTCTATATCACAAAGATTTTCTTCCATGTTTTCTTTAGAAGTTTTATTGGTTTAGCTGTAGGTCTAAGATCCATCTTAATGTAATTTAATTGTGTAAAGCATGATATAGGGGTCGAGGTGTATTTATTCCCATATGGATATCCAGTTGTTGAAAAGACAATGTTTTGCTTTGGTACCTTAGTCAAAACTCCACGGGCTGTGTGAGTGCACCCATGTATTTGTAGTTTGTCACTGTAAGCCATGGTGTTTCTCTAGATCAGGGATGGCAAGTAGGTGACGCTTGTGTTATCAGTCCACCCTTCTGCCCCTATGGCAGTTGTTAGTAGTTGATCATGGCACTCTTTCCCAGAAGTTTAGACATGGTCTCAGAATCCTCTCCAACAAAGCACTGCAGGCAGCCACCGCCAGTCGTTTGGAGTTGACATTCGAGATGAATTACTTCTGGCATCGCTGATTGAAATTGTCAGAAGAAGTTAAGCTATTTGCTCCAGATTCCACAACCGGTGAGGGCAGAGGCAGGATTTGGAATCCGGTCTTTTTGTGTGACACCGAAGCCTGTGCTGTCTTATCCACTCCTCCGGACTGCTTGGCAGGAATCATTTAAGCGTGTTACTTAATCTCCCTGACCTCCAGTTTCTTCACCTGTGGAATAGGGTCAGTGGCCACCTAGAAGAGCAGCTGGGCAGAGTAGTGAGGTGGTGGAGTGAAGTAGCTGGTGGCGTGCCTACACGAGTAAGTGCTCACTAAGTGGTAATGCAATAATGTGATAATGACGACGATGACGTGGTGGTTGTTGCCCTTGAAAAGCAGTTAGAGCTTCTCTCTAGGGAACTGGCAGCCAGCAGCACATGAGAGTCCCTTGCCTGCTCCCATGGAGGCTTGGGCTCTTGGCCTTTCAAGCTGGAGGCCCCAGAGGGGAGTCCTGCTTCCTAGGAATTGCTAATGGAGCCCAAGCCACAGCCCTAGGTGTCCAGACCACCTAGGCCTTACTCCTTCTCCCCTTTGTGTTGGGGAACAGGCCTGCTGGGCTTCCAGAATGCTTTCTCTGGGAGCCCTCTTTCCCTCGCCTTTGATTCTCCAGCCTATTTCCCTTTCCTTTGGACAGGCCACATGCTCTCCATGGCGGCTAATCCCGTTAGTTTGACTTGGACCTGCATCCCTTTGAGGTTCTTCATCAAAAGAGGTGAAGTAATATTGAATCGCAGTTCAGAACACAGTTTCTGGAGCCAGTGTGCCTGGGCTTAAGGCTTTATCACCTCCTAGCTTGTAACTTCTCTGTGCCTCAGTTTCCCCATTTGTAGAATAGGGATATAAGAGAACCTGCCTCATGTGGTTGTAATGGGCACGAATTGAGATGATGAACGTTTATCACTTAGAACAGAGACACATGGCACGTGTGGCAGAAGTGTTAGTCATTAGTCTGCCAGAGAAGAGCCGTGCTGAGAGAGGAAGCCTGGAGGAAGACACTGATTTTCCTGTTGTTAATACAGTTTCTCCTCAGGACTCCCTGATTTCCTGCCCTCCCTGGTCCCCACGGCTGAGGTGCCTCTCGTTGTCCAACGAACAGAAATTGAAATTGCATTTGATGTGATTTGCCCCACCTGAGCCCTGTGTATTAGACCTGAAACCCTGCCTGAAAAATGTGGGTGGCAGTGAGAGTATTGGAAAAAGGCCCCAAACAAAGGCCCTGCCCAGCAAACTCAGACAGACCTGGGGAAGGGTTTTCAGGGAGGGAGCATCCCTCTGCGTCATGCTCCCAACTCCTGTAGTCGGGCTGGCCTTAGCCCATCGGGGGCACAGACCACGTGGCCCCCATGGGAACAGGAAGACTCTGCAATGTCGGAGTCGTCAGAAAGGATTTTGGGGTTGGACGGAGTGGAGACCTAGATAATTCAAGACTGTGGAGAGTTCCACGGTTGGCCTTAGTGTGCATTTTATGTTTGTCTCCATCAGAGGTTTCCTTCCTAATTCCTTTTGCCTGTGGCTAATATGAAGAGCAGTCCATATTTCTGACTGACCTTGTGCCCCGATAGAGCACTTTACATTCAGGGCGTCTCTGGGGGGCTGCTTCGCACACTGCTCTAGCTCAGGCTGTGCCACCTGCGTTGGAAGGCCTGACCAGCCCTCCTCCCCTAACTCACCCCTGGCTCTGCGACATCCTGCTTGTGTGGGGTCCCGGTTTTCCCGATGGATTGTTCTAGGTCTGGGGCGCAGAGGCTGGGACCTGGGCCTGGACTTTAGCAACCACTGTGTGACATCGTGCGGTTCAGTCATCTTCTGTGCACCTCAGTTCCTTCATCTGCAGAACTGAGCCCACCCCACATTGTTGCTGTGAGGAAGCAGGTGGGCAAGGGCTTCAGAAAGCACCGGGCACATACAGGCATTATGCATTCGTATGTAATGAATACTAGTGGTTGTTTTCAGGCAATGAGCTGAATGCTTGTGGGCTGGTTTCGTTGAGTATCCCTCTCTTCTCCTCTTCCAGCTGCCACAGACACTTCTTTACTGGGACCAGCTCAGGAGGGGTTCCCCCCCACCCCCATGCATGCATGTCATTTACCTGACACTCAAGCCCAGTGTGTCTGGTGCTTTGGGGGGCAGTGGATGGGGGGTTCTGTGTTTGCTCCTGAAGGGACATCACCCGCACAGTTCTGAGCCCCTGTGGCTAGCTCCTATGTGTCCCTCTCCTGTTAGCTCCCCCTGCCCCACCTCTGGCAGATTCCCTGCTGAGTGTGGAGATGGCGTTTTAGGCCTTAGCTGGGGTATTCATTTCCCGGGACTGCTGTAACAGATGACCAGAAACTTGGTGGCCTAACAACAGAAATTTATTCTCTCACAGTTCTGGAGGCTAGAAGTCCAAAATCAGGGTGTTGGCGTGGTGTGCTCCCTCCAAAGGCACTAGTGGAGGATGCTTGCTTGCTTCTTTCAGCTTCTGGTGGCACCAGGCATTTGTTTGGCTTGGGGACTCCACTCTCTGCCTCCATCTTCACATGGCCACCTCTTCTCCCTGGCGTGGCTGTCTCTGCTTGTGGGTCACTTACAAGGATTTAGGGCCCACCTGAATCCACCTGGGTCCCATTTCAAGATCTTTAACTTGGTTCCATTTGCAAAATCTTCTTTCCAAACTAGGTCACATTTGAAGGTTACTGGACATGGACATATTTTTTTTTTTGGCGGGGGAACCACCATTTAACCCGCTATAGGTATGGGCTGCCGTCTCTCAGGAGCTCCTGATGGGAGTTTGGTGAGGCTCAAAAGCTGTGCCAGCACCTGCTCACCCTTGTGTAGTTGGGTGTCATTTAAGTGTGAGTGCAGGGGTGGGGCGGGGTGTCGCAGGGGCAGGGCTGGGAGGATCTGGTCCAGGGCCGTCCCAGCTCAGTATCCTGAGGGACAGGGTTGTTTCTTTCCATCCTTGCTGCCAAGGGCCTGGTACATAAGGGGCCCACAGTAGGCGCTTCATAAACACTTAGTAGTCGGTGCTTAATAAAAACTCATAATAGTCTTCACTGATGGAGCCAGCCTTGAGAATGTGACTTTGAACAAAAAAGCCCAGTATTTTCTTGGAGAATTTTCATAAGAATTATTTTTCCCCCAAATAGCAGCCCCCCCTCCGTGATTTTTAAATAAAATGATATATGCTTATTATAAAAAAATGAAGCAATTGTAAAGTACAGAGAAAGGAAAAAAACCTACCCCTAACAATATCCTCCCATCCAGACACATTCATCTTTACCATTTGCCCAGCGTCCAGACATCTTGGCATCATACACACAGATAGAGGCATAAATAAACGGGATCTCACTGTTTGTGCTCCTTTGTAATAAAAAGAGTTAGATTCAATTTTACTTGCATTTATCCAGTGGTGAAAAAAACCAGGAGGCTCAGGCGGGATTGCTGAAATTTGGATAAATGTTTCCTCTCTGTAAGACGTATTAATTCTTATAAGAGTCCTCTAAAGATGAGGTAAAAGATTAAAAAAAAACACACCACACACACAAAAAAAAACCTTTGAAGGTAGAGACATTAATTTTTGTTTTTACTAAATTATTTCAACTTTATACATAGTGGTTGGTTCCCTGATTTAAAATACAAGAACCAGGTGATTTTGGAGGGGAGGTGGTACAGTCTGTGAACTTGGCCTCTCAGAGGGCACGACATACTGCTTTTGAGGGGAACTCCTATGCCCTTCCCAGGAGACTGGGCTGATGCGTTCTGCATCTCCAGCCACATGAAGGGAGCGTGTGAGAGCCCAAGCTCAGTTACACATGGAAAGCAAACTGAGCCCTGGGCTGCTGGATTTGTTGGGTTTGTTAGCAGATGACACGGGCTGAGTTGCTTTGATTTGGCAGCGGGGCCAAGAAGTTTCTGAAATGTCAGATGTGACTCTGATGGCTGGTTGGCTCTAAGTGGGATGCCAGAAGTGAGGGGTGGATGGCCGGTGGTGTGAGCTGCTGTAGAAGAGAAAAAGAAGAGGAAGGGGGGAGAAAGGAAATTGGAGGTGGGGGCGGGGAGGAGGCAAGGAGAGGAAAAGAGGGAAAGACCGGTAGAAGAAGGGAGTGGGGAGGCCGGTGGTGGTAGAAGAAGGAAGGAAAAGGGTGGGGATAGGTGAGGAGGAGGAGTTGGGGTTACTTCATCATTCGCTGGTAGGCCTGGGCCCAATTTATTCCCAGACATGCTTTGTTCGACCAACATGATATTTAAAAATTCATTTCAGTGCTATGGGGGAAGGATGTGTTCTCTCCAACCCCTATTTTGCCTTATATCCTCCTGATTCCTAAACGTGTCTGGGTTCAGGACCTTTGCCAGATGGGCTGCTGCTCTTTCTAGAGCTCTCCCTTCCCTGGGGCTGCTTGTGGTGGTGGCCTGGGCTCCGAGGAGACAGAATTGCATCTCCCCCCAGAGATGTAGTGGGGATCAGGATCCGGCTGGATTCCCTCCCAGCTCCCCAGCCTCACCCTTCTGTGGGTGTCCAGATGGGGTTCAGGACAGCATTTGAGTGTCCTTTTGTGGGGGGTGATTCCATGTTTGGGAGAGCTGGGCTGTGGGAGACAGGAAGCAGGGGCTGTGGCTTATTTATCTCCATCTCCTCATGTTTGGTGACTCTTTATTGAACTGGAAAGGTATGATCTCTACTCTTAGAGGGTATGATGACTACGAGGACGCAGAGCCCAAGAAACCACGCTCTGAGAGTGACCGGAGATGAGACACGATGTCTACTGAGTGCACCCGGGGTCCCTTCAAGGGTGGCCTCAGTAAGCGCAAATAGGCAGGAAACCCTTGCACGATGTCACTTCCCAATGAGGGGATGGATCTAGGGGGCCCCAGAGTGAATCCCTTAAACACCAGCATAGTGAAACAGAAAGCAGGTCAGGAACCATGGTCAGATCTGAGGAGCAGGAAGGTGGGTCTTCAAAGTCTTGTCACCCAGAGCCTGCAGGTGCCTGAGGGTGGTGCTGGCAGCGGAGGTAGGAACCAGGAAGCCAGGCCTTCCAGGTCACTGGCCCAGCCTGAGTTGTCATGGACAGACAGTGTCCTGATCCTGTTTGCGTGGTGTGGTCCTCTGCCACCGGGTGGGCAACCTTTCTCCTTGCTGCCTGAGTCCCAGGTCCAGTGGAGGTCAGGAGTCCACACCTGGTTTTGTGAAGACCAGGAAAGAGCATCAAGGCAGTTATTAAAATATTAAAATCAAGTTCACCCCAGATGGTGCATATGTACCACAGAGCATTTCAGTTTTAAGGAATGGGGTAAGGTTACCCAGTCAGAGGCACGGAGCTAGAGCCTCCGAGTTCCTTCCTCTCCACAAAGTCTTGCTGGACATGTACTATCAAGCTGTCTGTATTAGTTTCTTATGGCTGCTGAAACAAAGGGCCACAAACGTAGTGGCTTAAGATAACACAGACTTATCATCTTATAGTTGTGGTGGCCAGAAGTCTGACAAGGGCCTCATGGGGCTAAAATCAAGGTGTTGACAGGGCTGCCTTCCTTCTGGAGACTCGAGGGGATAGTCCATTTCCTGGCCTTTTCCAGCTTCTAGAGGCCGCCTGCATTCCTTGGCTCTTGGCCCCATTCCTCTGTCTTCAAAGGCAGCAACCACTAAACCAGATCCTCACACTGCCATCTGTCTGGTTCTCTCTCTTCTGCCTCCTGTTATAAGAACTCTTGTGACTGAACTGGGCCCACTTGGATAATGCAGGCTCCTCTTCTCATCTCATGGTCAGCTTATTAGCAACTTTCATTCCATCTGCAACCTCAATTCCCCGTTGCTGCCATGTAACCTCACATATTCACAGGCACTGAGGATTAGGGGGGCATTATTTAGCCTATGACAAGATCAGGGCACCTTCATGGTTCAGTGGGAGAGGCTGGGCTTTGTTAGACCTGAGTTCCCCATCTGTAAGATGGGGGATTTTTTATCCACTTCCTAGCGGAAACTCTAGAGGCCCAGCACACAGTAGGGCTTCTTTCTGTAGGATTCCGTGGTTCTGTGACTGATTCTTGGCCTGCCTGATTTCATTGCTTTTTGGGCCCATGACATTATATGATTTCAAATATCCTCCTCCTGACTATGGGATTTGAAGAGCATGTCGCATGTCCCTAAACTTTTCCACAGAGAAAGGAAGGCCACACAACACCCACACTGCCTGTCTAGAGCTGAGAGGTGGCCTTGATTTTGTTACCTTGAGTCGGCAACTAGCTGATCTCCCATCCATGTGGAACGATAACCCTTCACTGAGGAGAAGATGGCATAGGTGAGCTTCACCTTGCCCTGATTTGCAGTTGTCCAATATTCTCTTGAAAGGAGGTGCCCTTGCCTACCTCCAATCACACATTGTCATCTCCCTCCCATCTAACCTGAATCTTTCTTGCTGCAGTTTCAGCCTGTTGGCTCTCCATTTGGCTGGCAGGGAAGCAGCAAAGCTGCCGCCAGGTCGATAATGACACCTAATCCTAGTGATCTGCTTCTGTCCCATTGTAACAGTGCCACCACTTCTATCCCCAGGCCACCCTCTGCTTCTTCCCATCAGAGGGTGCTGTCTGTTGTGTAGGTCCAGGGTCATTTGGGGGTGAAGATGGGAAGGCCCGTGGGAGGAGCGGGAAGCACTTCATTATGCTGAGACTGGTTGTGCTTAGATAACCCTCCCCAGGTGACCTGCCTGGCACAGAACGTCCCTGTCCTGGTCCCCCAGGTCAGATAGTGTTGCCTGGCTACGGGGCAGCCAGCGCGGCTCTGGCAGGGAAAGTAAATAGGCACATATGTTTACAATTCAGTATCACTGGGCAGTCAAACATGTGGCAGCACCTTCCAGCCCACCAAGAATCTGTAATTCTCCTCACTCCATGAGTGTGTGTGTGTGTGTGTGTGTGTGTGTGTGTGTGTGTGTGTGTACCAAGACCCAGATGGTCTCTTCTGGGAATTGGCCATCCGTTGTTGTGTGGGACGGGGAGTGGGTGGGTGAGTTACAGCCTCAGCCCCAGGGGAACTGTCAACCTGGTCACCTGGGCAAGACTCTTTAGACACTCTGGGGCTGGCCTGGACGCCTCAGCTGGCTGGAGCTTTGAGGGCACGGGGCTCTGGGGCAGCTCATGCAGATTTTGCCTTGGACTGCAGCAATCGGAAGGTGTGCACTGCCTGGGGCGCCCAGCGCAGGGGATGGGTAGGGGCTGAAGTCAGCAATCTGCTGGCCAACAAGGTGTCCTGTGTGTGGCTACCTCTGACCAGAGGAAAGGATGGCTTTTCCCAGTTGGTCCACGGGAGGGGTACCCTTTTTGAATTAACACAAAGGATAGCCTTGGTCCTGCTAAAGGGGACTCATTAAGTTGGTTGAGTCCCAAAGACCACATGTGGGATGCCAAGCATCGTGTGGCTTGTCCCCAGGCAGCCTCAGTGCCTCCTCAGGTGGAGCAGGGGTCTTGGCAGCTCTGGGGAAACAGGAGGTGGACAGACCCATGTCTTTCGTAAGTGGTAGGAAAGCAGGCCGGCCTTCTCTTAGCTGGAGGTACACAAATGGCTGCCTGGGGTACCTGTGGGCACTCAGTGGGGGGAGAGCCTAGGATGGTGTCCTAGTAGGGTCACTTCTGGCAGGGATCATTTGACAGCAGTGGGTGGTCCACAGCCAGTGAGGTTGACTATTTTCCCTGCATGTGCTTTGTGCTTGTTCCTCTTCTGTTACTCAAAGACTTCTTCCTCTCCCCCACCCTATTGCCTCCCTCCTTCTTTCTAAATCTCCTGACTCAAAGGCACTGCTAGGATGCCACCACCCCCATGAAGCCTTCCCTGAACTCCTCTAGCGAGAGTTTGTATTGCTTGCTCTCCTGCATTAAGAACACCTTATACATGGAAGTGCCAGTGAAATGCCTTCATTCACTTTGCAAATGATTTATTGACTGCCTGCCATGGATTAGGGACTGCTCTAGGGCCTGAGGATACAGCAGTGAACATGATTCCTGCCCTCATGGCGCGTACCTGCCAGTCAGGGAGGTGGACTGTAGATAAGAAAGTCACCTACAACTGCAGCTTCTGATCGGTGCTCTGAGAGAAAGACACAAACGTGATGTTGGGGTGGTCGTCATTTCAGGGGTGCTATTCGAGAATATCGGTGTCGTATCAGTGTCAGTGGGAGGGAGAAATGGCTTTCTATGGGGGCTCGAAGAAGGCATCTGGAGGAGGTAATGTTTAAGCTGAGCCCTGAGGAGGATGAGAAGGAATGTCTGTGTGAAGAGCCGGGGGTGTGCCTGGATGCCGGAAATGAAAATGCGAAGGCACCAAGGTCAGGAAGAGTCTGTACTTTTGAGGAACAGAAAGGAGGCCTGTGTGGCTAGAGTAGAGTGAACAACACGAGGCTGCAGAGAGGCAGAGCCTGTCAGGCCTGTGGGCCTTGGAGGGGTTTAGGTCTTCTTCACCAGCAAAGTGATGTGATGTCTGTCCGGCTGCCATGTGGCGAAGGGATTACAGTTCAGTACAAATGGAAGGAGGGAGACCAGATTGGGGGTTGTTGCTCTAGTCTTGACAAAAAAGTGGAGGGGGCTTGGACGTGGGAGGTTGGCAGTGGAGATGGACAGAAATGGGTGAATTCAAGTTTTATTGAGCAGGTCGAGACCACAGGGTGAACTGATGGACTGGACATGGGAGGTGAGGGACAGGGAGGAATCTAGCTGTGTCGTCATCCTAGATGGTACTTGAGCAATGGATGGGTTTTGGTCCCGTTTTTCTGAGACAGAGAAGCCTGGGAAGGTTCGGGGAGGAAGATCAGAGGCTCTATTTTGGACACACCAAGTCTGAGATATTCATGAGACAGTGAAGTGGAAAAATCAAATATGTACTTGGAGATGCTGATGTGGACGTCCAAGGAGAGGTCAAGGTTGGAGATATTCATGTGGGGCAATCAGCAGAGAGGCGGTTTGAAGTCTGGGAGGATGGATGGGTCGCGTGGGAGGACAGTGGAGACACACGAGAGGAGGGCCTTCAGAGAGGCGGAGCCGGTGGAGAGGGCTGGAGGCAAACAGGAGAGCAGGGCTGCTGTGGACACCCAGTGGAGGGAACGCTGCAAGGAGGGAGTGGTGCTGCGCGATGAAGAGGAGGGCAGAAGTTCTTCTTGTATGTGGCAATGTTGAGGTCGTTGGTGGCCTTGATAAGAGCTTTTCAAGGGGGCTGTGGGGCCAGATTGATGGCTGCGCTGATGGAGGCAGGAAGACTGTTGCTTAAGGTGTGTAGAATTCCCCAGAACTGACCAGAGTGGCCAAGCTTAGGAACACTGCAACTTCATTCGTTCCAGCTGGAGGTGGGGTCTCCTGTGTGCAAGGTGAAGCTATCCTGGTGGTGAGGACCCCTTGATGACCCTGCCCCGCGAAGGCAGTGGGATCCTTTTGCAATCCAGATACACGGTTTCCCGGGCAGAACAGATCCAGGCTGCCTGATGGTTCCAGGAGGGGATGTTTATGAGGGTGAGTGGCCAGCCTGAGTCTCATAGGTTCAGCCAAAATCAGGAGGCGCCTTCCTTAGGCCTGGGAAAGCAGGGTCATGATTTCACCTCCTGGTGGCCCTTTCAGACTGGTCACTCCCAGTCTGGATAGCCGCAGGGCCAAAGGAACTCCCAATTTAGTGAAAATGAGGCTATGCCCTGAGTCCAGGGCATACCACCTGCTCACTGGGGGAGCTGGAAGTGTGTCTGGGACTTTATCCCAGAGCTCTCTTTAGATAGATCTGCTTTGCAATCACTTGTCTTGACTGTATCCATCCACATCACAGGAGAGTGGCTTGGAGCCCCAGCTGTGGGTCTGCACCTTCCATATGGCTCACCAGGCCCCCTTGTGGCCGATACCATCAATACCAGATGGTGGCTGCAGAGGGGCGGGAGGCAGGTAGGGGGGAGGGGTGCGATCAGGGTGGGAGCTGAGACTGGGGAGAGTGACAAGCCCTCCAGCTGCCCTCTGAGTCAGCTCAGCAGACCAGGGGCTCAGGCTGCCAGGAGCTGGGGCCCCACCACTGTGTCCACTGCTAAACCTCACCACTCAGGTGCCCCTGGAGACTTCCTTAGGAGAGACCCGGTTTAAGTGGGGGGCCGAGGGAGTCTCCTCAGTCAGGCTGAGCACTTCTGCTGCTGGGTCCTGCATCCCTAGCTTGGCAGGCTCACTGGCTGTTCCAGTCCCCCTGGGGCTTCAGTGCAAGCTCTGGAAGGTGGCACCAGCCCTCTGAGCCAGGCGCTGGCACCACTTCAAACACATCCCCTGGATGCATGGATCTCTTTTGGTAGAAAAGGAAGTGGATCGTGAAAAAGAGGCTGAGGTTTCTAACTTCATCCTCTTTCCCTCTATGTGCTTCCTTTGTTGTCTGTCTGTGTTTGAGGACGGGACCGCTGGGCAGGCAAATTGCAAGCAGCAACAGATGATAACTGTTTATAGCAAGAGGGCACGTGCAGCTGGCTGCTACTGCTCCTCACCTTGGGGGCCCATGAACCTCTCCAAAGCCTGGGCATGTGTGTTTTTATGAGTGAGTGTTTATTGTGTGTGTGGGGTGAATGTGAATGTTTGGGGAGCTCTCCATTGTGTACCATCCATGTGTTCTGGGAATCTGTTTGGGCACGCGTTGGTGTGAATGGATTTGTAGCCAAATGCTTCTCCCAGCCCGAACAGCTGGGCCTGGGGTGGGCAACCCGGTGGCCCTACCCCAAACCTTGTTAGGTCCTCAATTTGCACCAGTACCCCATTCATCAGCCCCAGCTGGCAAAATGGGGCGGGACAATCGTGCTATTTGACATATGGTTTATGGAGAAGAGAGCTGTTCCGCGTGGAAATCCCCACACGGTTGTATCTGTATAATTAGGCTGTTGGAGCTCAGGGACTGACTGTTAGAATCACTTGGGATCAAAGCATTTATTTAGGTAGTCATTAACTAGAAGATGGGGAAGGAAAAGAACATGCAATTTGCGGACGTCCCTTCCCTGCAGGTCAGCCTGAAAGGAAACAGCCTTCCTCCTGCCATCTCCCTCTGGGGAAACGAAGGTTGGGGTCTTTTAGAGGTGGGGTGACTTGGATGACATCTCTCAGGCCCGTCAGGAGCATGAGACCCCCAAATTACCAGTTTCTCAGGACTTTTCTGATTATCTCCCTTGGCTCAGCCAGGCCCAGCAGCAAAACATCACGTATTGATTGATTCAGTTCTCGGTCCAGTCCATCTGATGAGAATCTATGTGGTAGGCAGGGGACTGCTGCCAGCGAAATCCCAGTAACCTATTGTCCTATGGGGAGGGGGGTGTCAACAGGAAGAACCCAGATAATTGTAATTCTGGCGTACATAATCTCTAAAGCTTGCTTTTGCCACTTCCTCACACTGCTGATGTAGGCATGGGGGTGGTGGCTTTGTTTTTCTTCTTCACCTTAGAGCAGAGGTTGTGCAGCTGGAAGCGTCACCTAGCAAGAGGGTGCTGGGAGTAGCCAAGCTCTGGGCAGTCAGTAGTCTGCGGCTGGCACCCAGTGTTCTCTCTGGGGCAACAGCTCAGCCCCCATGGAAGGGAAGGGAGGGTGGCCACCTGCATACTCTGTAACGTGTGTGGAGACTGAGGCACAGAGAGAGGAGAGGCTCATTGAGAAGGTTTCTTGGTATATGGTATATGCCTTAGTATATGGTGCCTCCTGCTTAAGGAATGGTGTGAGGTTGTATCGTTCCACTCGCTTTTCCCCAAAAAGCCCTGGAAGTGAGAATCTTTATTTTGGAAATGAGTGAACTGAGCTGCGGTCACAGCCAAGTGACCGTAGATCAAGGACACCTGGTAGCCGGGTATGTTCTGGTTCCCTGAGATAATGTTGACTCTGCCCTGGGGCAGTGATGCTCCCCTCGGTGGGGGAGATGGAGGGAGAGCTTCAGGCAGGGGACCGCTTCTGAGATAAAGGATGGGAGCAGGGTCTGCTGGGCAGGGCACAGGTTCCACTTCTGCTCTGTGACGGCTTCTCTCTGAAGGGCATTTTTCTGCCTCTCTTCCCTCCCAGGCACAAGTCCAGGCCAGTATTGGGGGAGGAGGCTAAATTGGTACCAGGGTCTACAGTGCCTGGTTCCCAAAATTGACTTGTGGAGGGAGAGGTGGTGGCCAGGCTCGGGAAGCTTCTGCTGCCCCAGTTGCAAGCCCCGAGTCCAGGTGTGTTGGTTATGGCTGCAGTTTCCACTCTCAAGGAGCCAGCAGGAAAGTGGGCAGGAGGGAGGGGAGGAAGGAAGGGAGAGGGGAAAGACTCGTAATGTGAGAGGATGAGTTGGCCGGTGCCCTGGTTTGTGCAGAAACCTTGCCTGGGGAACAAAGACCACTGGAGTGACGGAGGGTGGGAGCCATGCCGCTGAGGCTCAGCCAGACGCCTGCTGCCAGCGCCAATTAGGAGAGTACAGCTTTGTAGCACATGACACGTTGCATTTCAGGGACAAGGAGGTCTGCGGGAGAAGCAGAGATTTTTTTCGGGAGGCCAACACTGTCCCTTGCTCCCATGCTCAGTCTCGGGGTCGCTTTGTTTCCTGTTCCTCAGGATAGAGACCAGCAGAGGCACCTGGGCTTCTTGCCTGGGCCACAAGGATGGCCTCTGGTGAGACCAAAGCCACACCGACCCCCTCCTCACTCTCCTGCCTCCAAGCCTTGGGTTCGGCTATTGCCTCTCCTGAGTGCCTAGCCCTCCAGCTCACCCTGCTGCAGGCCTACAAGGTCTGTTTCAAATAACCTGATGAGATTTGCAGAGCTATTTTTTACAATTCCCTCACTGTGAGTTTCAGACCTGAAGTGGAGCCCAACTTGGTTGGGCAGACCGGAAGTTTCAGGCCACAGACACGATGAGAACCAGAAGCGCTGCCAACTGGCGCCCCAAAGCCTGGCACGAAGGAGCCTGCATGGTGTAGACGCCTATTCCTTAGCCAGTGCCGGGCTGGGGACGTGTGTCACACACACCCAAGTTCCAAGGTAGGGGCAACTGGGAAGCAGGAACCACAGTTGTTTCCTAGAAAATGGGTCTGGATTGCTGAAAGGCAGCCACGTTCTCACAGCGCCCCTTACAAATACCCACAAGGTCTCCTGGCCTCGCTCCTGACCACTGGTCATGTCCCTCATCCACGCTTCATCCTTGTCCTGTTTGTGCTTTAGATTGACGGGTACAGTGCTTTACAGTTTATAAAACACTTTCGTAAACTCTTCTGGTTCTCACAGCCACCCTGGAAGAGAAGAATTATTTTGCTCACTTAATAGATGAGGAAATTGAGCCTTAGACAAATGCAATACTTTCTTTAGTCAGCTGGTAAGACACAAACTTGAGGCTTGTGATTTCAAGTTCAGCATTCTTTCTACTACTCCAAGAAATAATTACTGAGTACACATAATTACTGGGTGTCTACTACTGTATCTCGTGGCTTCTAAGACACACTCCCCCCGCCCGCTCCCCACCCCACCACATTTATCATGTCTGAAATCAGGCTGTATCTCCCAGCAATAGCATTCCACAGTTTGTAATTGGTGGTGTTTTTGCTTTGTTAGTGGTACCTAATGTAATGTGTATCTTACAATGGATGTCATTTTAGATTTGATGAAATCCAATGTGTGTACAACTCTGGTGTGTGTGGACAGAGCTTCTGCCTGCCAGTTTTCAGTCTAGAGGAAAGATCAGTCAGTCCTAGCCATTGCTATAAAACAGTATGCAGTGTACCCAAACCAAGTCCAGTGCTATGGGAATTCTGGCGGAGGGGGTTTCAGAAAGATGTTGGAGAGGATGGGTGGGATTTGGATTCTGAGCGTCCTGCGTCTTGGGTATCAACCAGCTGATGGAAACAGCAGACCCGTCCTCGTCAGTGTGGCGGCTTAAAGCCGGGATGCCGGAGGCTGACTGTGTTTGCCTCGCTGATGCCGTCTGTTGACCCGTTATTTCACTCTCAGCCTTGGTTCCACAGCTGTAGAGTGGGGATAATAGTGACTGCCTCATGGGTGGTCATGAGGAATAGATGCGACGACATGTGTGAAATTCTTGGACAAGGGCTTGGTACACGTAGTGAGAGCTCAATAAATGTCCACAGCTCCCATTGTAACAGTAACTATAAATTCACCCGAGTCATTTGTGGATCAATTGCTGTCCTTGTGTTGGGTGCATTCATGATTGTCATCTCATTTCCTTTTCGGAAGCACTCGGGAAGGTGGGGACCATTATGCCCACTTTATAAATGAAGAGAACGGGGCCCAGGTCACACAGCCAGGGGCTGGGCTGGGATTTGGATGCTGGTCTGCCTGACACCCCAGTCCCGTGCTCTTTTTCAGCCGCTGCTGAAAAGTTATAGGTGAGGAAGGAAATCCTGCTGATCCTGAGAACTCGCTTCAGGCAGGGCGTTTCCTAATCAAATTGTTACCGTTGGGTGCTCGGAAAAGTGGGATTTCCGGTATAGAAGGACAGAGGTCTTATTCAAAGGTACAGGAGACTAATTTGACAGAGGGTGAATTTGCTCAGATCTTAGTCTCCCCTCCCCATCTCCATCACCAGTGGAAAGTGGGCAGTTTTCCCCCACCAGAGTGGCTGTTGGTCTCCCTGGTTCTTGTTCCTTCTTCTGTGATTGGCTGTCCTGGGGCTCACTCCAACTGGCCTGTGTCCCCTCACTGCCCACCCCGGAGAGACCACCAGTGTGTCGTCACCACTGTTACTCATGACCCCGTGGGCCTCCTTGCCTGGAGTCTCCTTCCTGCCATCTGAGTTTAACACAGGCAAACACTTTTTCTCTCCCTACCCTTTCCCGCTCTTCCTCTCCATTCTTTCCACTTCATCCTCTTTTTCACCTAGAACACTCGGCTCTTCCACTAACAGGCTGTGTGACCTTAAGCAGGTCAGTTAACCTCTCTGAGCTTCATTTCCCACTTCCTCCCTAACTGGATTATCATCAGGGTCCAATGGGAAGTAGTGGGAATGAATTCTGGATCTGGATATTGACTCCTGCTCTACCATTGTGTGTCATTAGATTCAGATATCCTCTGTGACCTTGTCTGCAAAATGGGGAAAGTAACCCTTTGCTGCAAAGTCCTTCCTTTGCAGCACAGCCATTGTCCACTCCTCTGTGTGTCACTGCAGGTGTTGGCTTACCCCCATTACTGCTCCTCTTTTATTGGATTGTAATTATTTACTTCTGTGATTGTCTTAGTCACTAGATGGAAGTCAGTTCCTTTGTTCAGTTATTCATTCAGCAAGTATTTATTGAGCACCTATGTGCCAGGTGCTGAGGTTACAGATAAACAAGAAATTATAATACAGAGAGGTAAGTTGTTCGACAGGGCACATGCAGGATGCTAGGGGAGTACCACCTCAGGGACGGGGATGGGGTGGGGAATGGAGGCCAGGAAGGCTTCCTAGAGGAGGTGATCTCCAAGCTAACGCCTATGGGACAAGTAGGAGCCCACCAAAATAAAGGGGGAGTAGGTAGGAGGAGAGGGACTGAGACTGCCCTTCGTTGGGTCCCTAGCCCCAAGCCAGTGCCCGACCCAGAGGGTATCAGTAAGTCAATCCCCTGTCTCTTTCCTTCCTCACTGCCTATGAATGCATTCCTGTACACAGACAGGGGCTTGGACCACAAGCCTTCCTGGGCCCTGGGCTGCTGTGGCCAAGGGCTGTTCTGGATAGGGCATGTCCCGGGGAACTGGGCGGCAGGAGCAGGAGTGGCAGGGTGGGGTGGGTCTCTACAGAATGAGTCACTGTGTCTGAGCAGGAATGTGGGGAGCCAGAAGCAGGTGTGGGAGGGGCCAGGGAAGATGCTGAGGATACAGGAGCCTTACCCTGGCTCCCTTTCTCCAGGGGAGAGAGAAAAGGGCTCATTCAGGACAGCCCACTTGGGCCTCTGCCTACAGAGGCAGGCCGGTGAGCTTGACTGCGTCCCTTCTCCTAACGTGGTTGTTTTCTATTAGAATTTGAAGAGTTGGAAGGGACATTGCCAGCCTTCTTTGCAGCCATGGTTCCCTCTAGCACGCGGCTTCTCCAAATTCTCGAGATGGCCCAGTTCACATCCCAGAACTCTGTCCCTCTCCTCCCCACACTCCTTCTGACCTCCAGTGTCACTTCAAGCCCCCAGGGATGGACCCATGCCAAGGCCCTCTCTGACCTCAATTGAGCTGTGCCTGCTCCCAGCCCCTGACCTCTGTTCTCCTGTGGATGGTGTTGGGGTTGCTGGAGCTCGAGCAGGAATAGGGGGGCTGGGCTGGAGAGAGGAAATTGGATTTGTGCCTGGTGGTGGGCTGGGCCAGAAGAGGGAAAGCAGAGACAAGCTGGGTTTTCTGGGTGGGGCTGAGTAGATGGTGGGGTACTTTTCACACTGTCTTGGGGGCCAGGGCGTGAAGAGCGAGCTTGGAGCCAGAGCTGGGAGGAAGCAATGATGACCACCTTGGTTGCCATTTACTGAGGGTAATTTGTGTCTCACTCTTCACTGGACACACTCTATAACCACATCCTATTCTACAACCATCTTGCAAAGTGGGTCAGATCTCCCATTTTACAGGGTTGGAAACTGAGGCTCAGAGGCTGAGTCAGCAGCCCACACAGCTGGTCCATTACAGCAGAGCCACGAGGTAAAACCTTGTCTGCAGCACTAAGTCGGGGCAGTTTCCACCACACCACAATGCCTTTTTCTGAGGGATTTAAAAATTTACCTTTTCGGGCGGCCGGATGGCTCTGTTGGTTAGAGCGTGCGCTCTCAACAATAAGGTTGCTGGTTTAATTCCCGCATGGGATGGTGGGCTGAGCCCCCTGCAAGTAAAGATTGAAAACAGTGACTGGACTTGGAGCGGAGCTGTGCCCTCCACAACTAGATTGAAGGACAATGACTTGGAGCTGATGGGCCCTGGAGAAACACACTGTTCCCTAATATTCCCCAATAAAAAAAAAAATCCCCTTTTTCCTTCCAAGCAGAGCATGTTGTTTTCCTCGCAAAGCTGGAACAGGATGGAGGGCCCTGCCTGGGTTCTAAGTGTGACGTGTTTATTAGTGTTGGAAAGAGGCTCTGAGACCCAGGTGAGCCCTGGGCTGAGCTCCAGGGCCTGTCTCCTCTCCACACTGTGCTCTTGTTAACAGCACAGCTCTCGAGCGCCTGTGGGCCCCGAGCCTGACATGCTATATGCATCTCCGCAAGCCATTCACTTTATTTATTTTTAATTTTTCTTGTGGGATAGCTGCAGGGCATGGGGACTACTCTCTTTTTTTAAAAGCACATTTAAAAAAAAATTTTTAAACCAAAGTAATATATGCAATGATTAAAAAACAAAACCCAGGCTGTTTGTGAAAGAAACAGTTCACTCTACCCCTGCCCCTTCTTACAAGCTCCACCCACAAAGGAACTACTTCTTAACCCTTTGAGCTGTTTCATCAAACCTTTGAATAGGATGTTTTAGCTCCATGAGGTCCTCGTGAATGCCTTTAAAGATGCAGGTTAGGGCAGCGGGTCAGCTCAGTTGATTAGGGCACGATGCTCTTAACAACAAGGTTGCCGGTTCGATCCCCGCATGGCCCACTGTGAGCTGCGCCCTCCACAACTAGATTGAAACAACTATTTGACTTGGAGCTGATGGGTCCTGGAAAAACACACTTGAAAAAAAACAGATGCAGGCCCCAGCTTTCTTTGAGTATCTTTATGCTCCTTACACTTAGGGCTTTCCAATTCACAAATGGGAAAATCGAGGTTCCAAGCAAGTGGGGCCTGCCCTGCGTCCCACACGTGTTAGACACTGGTTCTTCTTCAGGCCTGTACTATTCCCGTGTCCTCTGCTCGGTTCTGCCTTCATCCCGCATCACAGGCCAGCAGTGTTGCGAACTCATTCAAGAAAAGAATGGAAGGGCAGGAATGCTTCCTGAATCCTGAGTTTCCTTGGCCCCTGAATGGATCTCCTCTTACAACCTGCTGGCATGGTGGTGCCTCTTCCCGTGGAGGGACCCTTTGCCTTATGACATACAACGTGTGGTGACTCTACCAGCCCTGGGCTGCCCAGATAAACAGCACTGGCCAAGGAGGGGTCAAAGGTCAGGGCCAGTCAATGTGGCATAACAGCTCCGGGCGGACACCCAAGTCCTGCAGTTCCTTGTTTGATCTTAAGGAAGTTGTTCAACGTCAGCAGCAGCAGCTGGGCTGGTAGTAGCCACACCTACAGTAGTCCTCAGGGAGACAGACAGGGTCCCCAACTCGCAAAGGACAGGCACTGGTGGGAGATGATGGATTTCTTAAAGAATCTTTTGGTGAGTGGCCCGTGCTGTGGAGGAATGCCCGTCCGGGCCCCCTCCACCCCCAGCCCAGAGTGGGTGAGGGGGGCAGAGACAGAGCTCCTCCTGCTGTCACTTGGCAGGGAGCCCCTGCTTGGCCTCTCATGGGGCAGGGAGGTGCCTGTCCCTCAGGGGAAGGGGGAACAGACAGCAGGTACAGAGAGGGCTGTGTGTGTGGAGGCGGGCGAGGGACACCATGGCACAGAGTCAGGGACCAGGGCCTTTCCTCTCTGGCCGGAGATATGAGGTGGGCGTCCTGGCACTGCACTGGGCAGAGCGCACGTCTATGCTCCTCTGACAAGGCTTCTTGGTGCCATGCCAGGGCCTGAGAGGACCCACAGCCAGCTGCCCGTGCTGCCGGTGGGGGTGCCAGGGCGAGAGAGGGAGGCATTCTAGCTGGGCTTCCGCCTGGCTAGCAGAGACTTGGAGCTGGCCAGATCAGCCTTGGGGGGCTAGCCCTTCTCCCCTTGGTGCCCAGGATGGCCCTGGCAGGGGACTCTGTGTCCTGTCACAGAGTCTCAGAGTTGTGCGGTTCGTTTGACACTTGGGGTTGGTGTGTGTGATGTTCCCAGTAGGCCCTGGAGAGTCAGTGTGTTTTTGTTCCAAGCAAGATTGAGCCTGGAGGCTCTGTGGGTCCCCTGTTTCGGCTCTGCCAGGACTTCGTGCCCCTCCCAGTGGACGTGGGGGCCCAGACTGATGGGCCCTTCCTCATTCATGGACCTGCCTGCTGGAGCCAGTGTAGGGGTGGTGGTCAGTGTCCTTTTTCTGTCTTCTTCCCCTTGCCTGTGCTGTCCTCCTTTTTCTAGGGGAGCTGAGGATGGCAAGTTAGGGATGCGTGTGGGGAGTGACAGGGTACTTGTTTGGGGGTTGGGCCAAGGAGTCCCCCAGTCTCAGGCTGTGTCACCACTGGCTTCAGGACAGGGGTGAGCCTGGTGTCTCTGTTACCAAACAGAAACGGCCTGAGCCCTTTGGACCTTGGCAGGGGTGTGGAGTGGTATGTTGGCGCGTTTTAAGCTGAGGACCCAGGTAACCTGATTGATCTTTCAGAAAGACCTTGTCCCTGTTGTATGGGTAGCTGATTAGGGACGTGCTAGTGTGAAGGCCGGGAGCCCAGATGGGGCTGCCACATGGTCCCCATGAGGGACAGTGAGAGATGCTGAAACTGCTCAGACTCGGGATTTATCTTGACAGACTTGCGGGTGGATTGGATTTGGGGAGTGAGGGATGAAGACATCAGTGACGTCCCTTGGGCTTTTGTCCTGAGTGGGAGGGTGTTTGGACGATGGGGAGACAGGCTGGGGTGGAGGAAAGTGTTTGAGGGAAAAAGTTAGGGAGTGTTCTGTTGGGCTTTGTTAAATCTGAGATGCCTATCGGACATTCGTGTGAGATGTGGAGCTGTCTAACCTAGACAGACGTGGGTTTGAATCTGGCTTCTGCCTTCACTGGGTTCACTTTGGGCAAGTTGCTTAACCACTCTGAGCCTGCTACTCTAGGGTAGCATTTGTGAAGTGCCCAATTCAGTGCCCAGGGCCTAGCCCATCATGGGTACCCAACAGAGGATACCTGGGGCTTCCTAAAACTTTGCTTCTATCATCCCATTTTCCAGCTCAGGAACAATCAATGGCTCCCTGTTGCTCAGAGTCGAGCTTGGAACTTGTGTCTGGTGGGCTGATTTGGCTCATAGATGTATATGGTCTACATAGAGATTTTTAAAGATTTGACTTGGTTATCAATGTATAAGAATTGGGAGAGTTCACGCTCAAATTTGGATTTCTGGCTTATCTTGAAAAGTTGAAAAGTCTGGTAACACTGAACTTGTGTTTCTGCTTGCACCCCGGCTACAGATGAGCAGCAGCTGCCCTTTTCGGAAGGGGCGTGCACGCTTCAGTTGACCCTTGCTTCACTCTCCCCTTCTTTTTTGGTTGTTGTTGAGGTGAAATTCACAGAACCTAAAATCAGTCATTTTAAAGTGAATGATTCAGGGTCATTTAGTACATTTACAATGTTGTGCAACCACTACTCCTATCTAGTTCTAAAATCTTTTCATTACCCCCCAAGAAAACCCCATTAGGCAGTTACTCTTCATTCTCCCCTCCTTCTAGCGTCTGACAACCACTAATAGACTTTCTGTCTCTATGGATTGACCTATTCTGGATATTTCATAGAAATGGAATAAGACGTATGTAAGGTTTTGTATCTGGTATCTTTCACTTAAGCATAATATTTTTGAGGTTCATTCACATTCTAGCATGTGTCAGTGCTTCATTCCTTTTTATGGCTGAATGTTATTCTATTGTATGGGTATGCCACGATTTGTTTATCCATCCATCCACTGCTGGGCATTTGGGATGTTTCCACCTTTTGGCAAGTGTGACTAGTGCTGCTCTTCAGTATACAATTGAACAGCATTTGTGTGCAAGTATTGTTTGAGTACCTGTTTTCAGTTCTCTGGGTTTCTACCTACGAGTGGAATTGCTGGGTCATATGGTAACTCTGTGTTTAACTCCCCGAGGAACTGCCGAATTGTTTTCCAAAAGAGCTGCACCATTTTACGTTCCCACCAGTAATGTACAAGGGGTGCAATTTTCCCACATTCGTGGCAACACCTGTTATTTTCCGTTTTTTGATTATAGCCATCCTAGTGGGTGTGAAGTGGTATGTCATGTGGTTTTAATTTGCATTTCCCCACAACTAATGACGTTTAATATCTTTTCAGGTGCTTATTGCCTGTTTGTGTACCTTCTTGGGAGAAATGTCTGTTCAACTCCTTTACCCATTTTAAAATTGGGTTGTTTGTCCTTCTGCTAGAAGAGTTCTTTATATATTGTGGATACTAGACTCTCATCAGATGTATGGTTTGCAAATATTTTCTACCATTCTGTTGGTTGTGCTTTTACTTTCTTGATTATGTCCATTAAAGCAAAAAAGTTTTAAATTTTGATGAAGTTCAGTTTATGTTTTCTTTTGTGTCTTATGGTGTCGTATCTAAGAATTCAATGCCAATCTAAGGTCACAAAGATTTACTCCTGTGTTGTCTTCTAAGAGTTGTATAGTTTTAGTTCTTAGGTTTAGATTGTTGCTTCATTTTAAGTTCATTTTTGTATATGGTGTGAGGTGTAGGGGTCCAACTTTATTCTTTTTGTAGGTAGATATCTAATTTTTCTGGCAGTTGAAAAGACTGTTCTTTCCCCCATTAATTGGTCTTGGTACCCTTGTCAAAATTCAGTTGGCCATTAACGTGTTGGTTTATTTCTGGACTCTAAATTGTATTTCACTGGGTCCATATATCTATCCTCACCCCACTACCACAATATTTTGATCATTGCAGCTTTGTAGTACGTTTTGCAATTGGGAAGTGTGAGTTCTTTTTCAAGAACATTTTGGCCATTCTGGGTCCCTTGAGTTTTCCTATCAACTTTGGGATCAACTTTTCAATTTCTACAAAGAATCCAGCTGGGATTCTGATAGGGATTGCACTGAATCTGTAGGTTACTCTGGGTAGAGTTGCTGCTTAACAATATTAAGTCTCCTAACCCATGAACAAGGGATATCATACCAATTATTTAGATCTCATTTAATTTCTTTCATCACTGTTTTGCAATTTTTAGTGTACAAGTCTTTTACCTCCTTGGTTGTATCATTCTAAGTTTTTTTTTTTTATGCTATTGCAAATGGAATTGTTTTCTTAATTTTCTTTTCAGATTGTTCATTGGTGGTGTATAGAAACACAACTTTTTTGGGGGTATTGAACTTGTACTCTGCAATTTTGCTGACTTCCCTTATTAGCCCTAGTAGGGTGTTTTTGTGGATTCTTGGGGTTTTCTATATTGGATCATGTAATCGGCAAATAGAGAGAGTTTTACTTCTTTCCTTCCAATTTGGATGCTTTTTATTTCTTTCTCTTGCCTAATTACTTTGGCTAGAACTTTCAGTACACTGAATAGTAATGGCAAAAGTGGGCATCCTTGTTTTGTTCCTGGTCTTAGTGGTGGGGAAAGCTTTCAGTATCATTGAGAATAATGTTAACTGGATTTACTTTTTTTAAAGAACCCTTTATCATGTTGAGGAGGTTCCTTTCTATTCCTAGTTTTCCGAGCGTTTCTTGTCATGAAAGGGTGTTGGATTTTGTCAAGTGCTTTTGCATCAGTTGAGATGATCCTATGTTTTTTTTTCATTCGTTCTATTAATGTGTTGTAATCAACATTGCTTTTCTTATGTTGGTTTTCTTATGTTGAACCAACCTTGCATCCTGGGATAAATCCCACTTGGTCATGGTTTATAACATGCTATTGAATTCAGTTTGCTACTATTTTGTTGAGGATTTTTGCACCTGTGTCTATCAGGATTATTGGTCTGTAATTTTTCTAATTTTTCTTTCATTGTAGTTTTTTAAATACGGTTTTGGTAGTAGTGGCCTCATAGAATGAATTAGGAAGTGTTCTCTCTTCTGTTTTTTGAAAAAGTTTATGAAGGATTGGTGCTAATTCTTTAAATGTTTGGTAGAATTTACCACAAAGCCATCTGGTCCTGGACTTTTCTTTGTTGAAAGCTTTTTTTTTTTTTTTTTTTTTTTTTTTTTAAGATTTTATTGGGGAAGGGGAACAGGACTTTATTGGGGAACAGTGTGTACTTCCAGAACTTTTTTCCAAGTCAAGTTGTTGTCCTTTCAGTCTTAGTTGTGGAGGGCACAGCCCAACTCCAGGTCCAGTTGCCGTTGCTAGTTGCAGGGGGCACAGCCCACCATCCCTTGCGAGAGTCGAACTGGCAACCTTGTGGTTGAGAGGACACGCTCCAACCAACTGAGCCATCCAGGAGCTTAGCGGCAGCTCAGCTCAAGGTGCTGTGTTCAATCTTAGTTGCAGGGGGCGGAGCCCACCATCCCTTGAGGGACTCGAGTAATTGAACCAGCAACCTTGTGGTTGAGAGCCCACTGGCCCATGTGGGAATCGAACCAGCAGCCTACGGAGTTAGGAGCATGGAGCTCCAACTGCCTGAGCCACCGGGCCGACCTGTTGAGAGTTTTTTGATTACTGAATCAATGTCTTTACTTGTTATCCCTTCATTGTTTTACATTCCTTGCCTGTTACCTGTAATTATTTTTTGCATTTTCAAATCCTAGCTTGAGATTTAAACATGAAGCTGCCTAATTTTTAAGAAGACCTATAAAAACCCAGGCATCCTCCTATTCTAACTTACGCTGCCCCATCTCTGCTCTGGCCAGGTTGGTCCCTTGGACACACCACCTACATGAAACACAATTTTATAAGTCAGTGGTTCTCAAAGTGTGGTTCTTGGACCAGGAATATCAGTATCACCTGGGAACTTGTTAGAAATGGAGAGTCTCTGGCCAAGAATTAGAAACGCTATGGCTGGGGCCAGAAACCTGTGTTTTAACAAGCCCTGCAGGTGATTCTGTTGTAGTACCAATGCCATAGGTACCATATTTCCCTGAAAATAAGATCTGGCCAGACAATCAGCTCTAATGCATCTTTTGGAGCAAAAATTAATATAAGTATAGTATAATATAATACCAGGTCTTATATTAATTTTTGCTCCAAAAGACGCATTAGAGCTGATTGTCCTGCTAGGTCTTATTTTTGGGGAAATATAGTAATAGCCTGGCAGCCTCCTGGCCCAAGTTGATGTAACTGAAGGACTCCCAACGGAGGAGTTGTGCTCAGTGTGAGTTCGTGGGAGGGGAGGCCAAAGGAGGAAAAGAGGAGCATGAAGGTAGGATGGGGAAGATGGGCATTGAGACTTGGTTGGGACAGGACCTGTCTCTGGCTGTGACTTACCATTGGGGCATCTGTTGGGGATAGGGTTGGCTGTGCAGGGTGAGGGGTGCAGTCTGTTGCCAGAGCACAGACAGTGCTTGCTAGCAAGGACATGGGCCTGTCCAGCCCTGACGCCCAGGCATAGGACTCAGCCTCCACTGCCTGCTTCATTCTTGTCTTGCTGGGTAGAGTATTTAGTCGTTCATTCAGCAAATGTTTCCTGAGCATCTACTATGTGCCACGCAGTTACCGACCCAGGGATACAGTAGTGGACAAAAGAGCTCTGCCTTTTCTTTTAGTGCCTTTCCAGTGTTTTCTTTGCCTTTCTGTGGGGAACAGCTCAGGTTTTCCTCAGGTCCTGGCAGCCAGGCTGGTGGCCAGCTGGTCTGCATCCTGCCCACCCTGAGGGCCTCTGAGCAGCAGAGCCTGGGCAGTGTGGCATGCACTGTGGTCAGGCAGCTGTGGGACACATCTCACCTGGCTCCCAATGGCGTGTGTGCTGTGCGTTTCCAGCTCCCCCAACTTTCCAGAAAGCTCTTTAAAAATCTCTCCAGAAATCCTTTTCTTTTGGCTGTGGTCCTTCTCCGTGGGGACGAGAGAATTGCTTTGACCCGTTTTCCTCCTCTACCCAGCACTGCCCACTCCACGTCTCCATCCTGTTTTTTGCGACCTGTGTGGGGTGGAAAACACTCTGTCCTCTAGCCTTGTCTTGTGTTTTTAGTGTTTCTGCTTGCTATTGACATGCCTTTGCCCCTTTGCGTGTGTCCTGGCTTTAGGTGGGCAGGGATGAGGAGGCAGGCGCCCCGTGCATGGGGGTGTTTTGTGTTGGGTGCTCTGCCAGGCAGTGCAGACTGGCTCATGTTATCCCACCTCAGCCCTGTGTCGGTGCTGTTATATTATAGGCCTTGCTTCAAGGTCCAGGCGCTCAGACAACGTCATCCTCTGCTGTGAGCAGTGGGTACGTGGCACCTCCTGGGCAGGGGATGTAGAAAGGCTGCTTGCATGTAAACACACTCCTGCCTCCAGGAGGGGAGGCAAGGAGCCCAGAGCTAGGGCAGGTTGCCCAGCAGGGACCTGGTGGGCAGTGGGTGGGTGACAGTGGGTATCAACTTCTCCAACTAGGGTCAGGGAGGAGGAGGGAGTAGGGAGTGTGATGCTGGGGGCCTCCTGAGCTTCGATGCAACAAGGAGGAAAGAACAGGTGGCTGCCCATCTGCAGGGAAAGGCCACATCCATGGGTAGAGCTTCTGTGGGCCAGAGGGAGGCAGGCTGGGCTGCTTCTGGCAAGGGGTGGTGAGAGGGGTGGCAGTGGCCCTCCTACATAGGAACATGCCACGCTTCTGCTGCTTCACTGCCTGGGCAGGGGGCAGCACCAGAGACAGCAAGTAGGGGCATTGGGAAGATTTCTCAAGACTGGCCTTGCAATTCCTGTTCACTTCTGCTCCTGCTACCTCTGACCTCCTCCAGCCTTCTTCCCCCAAGGACTCCTTTGCCCTTTCAAGGGAAGACCAGGCAGTTTCTATATTGGGAGGTGAGGAGGACTGGGACTGAACCCGAACCGAACCCTGGGGCCCAGCCTGCAATTTCCTTGGTGGAGCGCTGGCTCTGTGTGAGTATTTCACGGCCTACTTGACTGGTGTTAAAGCACGGCCCATGGGGAAATGCTGCCCATGGCTCTGATTTGGGTGGCAACAGCTGTTGCTAATAATAAATGAGGCAGCTGAGTGGATGCTGCTACGTATTGATGAGGAGGCCGAATTACATTTCTCTGTGACAATCCGTGCCTGGCTTCCTGATGGAGAGGGATTCCCTTGTAAGGATGCCCCAGGCGGGACTTCCTTCTGTCCTAAAGGGCCTGTGAGGCAACACCAGTGAGTCAGTGAGCATTTACTGAGCGCTTGCTGCGTGCCCTGGGCTGTGCAGCTCTCTCAGGGGGTGTGGACAAGCGTGGCTGGGGCTGCTGTTCCAGGCTGGCCTGAGTCACCCCGCTGCTGGGTGGGAAAGGAGACTCCCTCTTGACCAAGGCTGGAACTGTCCTATTTGAAAGTTCAACCAGTCACTAAAAAGTGGGGCCGGCCCAGCTGAGGCCCGGGTGCCACTGGCTGATTTCTGCTCCGGACACTGTCCCCAGGAACCATCTACCCAGTGCATCACTCAGGGCTGAGGCTGAATCACAGTCCTTTTAGCTCACCACCTGTGCCAGCCCCAGAACCCTGGGGCCTCTTCATTCAGGAAACACAGACCCATTTTTAACAGTAATTTAAACACTGTTTCTGGGAAGACCAATGAAATGAAGGAAAGCTAAGTGTCCTAAATCAGGAAAAGCTAACTATGCTAAAGCTGCTAGGCTGTCTCCCAATAGGACAAGGCTTGCCGAAGGAGCTTTCTCCTAGTCCCTTCTGTCATTGTTATATACCGAACGCTTGCTGTGGACCAGGCCCTGGCTGGGCATCTCTCGTCCATGTTCTCACTTCATCCTCACATGAGCCTTGAAAGACATGTGAGGTTATTTTATTCCATTCCCTGGTGAAGGAATGGAGATTGAGTAACGTGGCTTATGCCACACACCTGGGCAGCAGCAGGCGGCCACTCGCCAGTGGCTTTGACCACTGGACTCTACTGCTCCCTGTATCTTTCTAACTATACCCCAAGCCTCAGTAGCTCTCCACTGCTTTCCAGATTAAGCCTGAATTCCTGGCATTCGTGGTCTCAGGCCTAGACCCCCGCCCTCCTCTCCAGTCTGAGCTTCAGGATGTTGACCTAGAGGTCTCAGTGCAGCCAGGTTGATCCCCTCATTGTTCATCGAATACACATCACGCTTCTCCACCTTCCCACCTTGGTCCACACCGTTACCTGCAATGTCTTCTTCACGCCTCTTTATCAAGTGATTGATTTATTCTTTAAGGTCTTTCTGGGATCCCACCTTTTGCAAGAAGCTTTCCTTAATATGGTGGTTTTAAAATATGCCCGTAAATTCTTTGGTACTTCTCGAGCAGTGGAAACTAATCCCCCACCTCCGCCTCCTGAGTGTGGGCTGGTTGTGCCACTTGCTTCTAAGGAATAGGATCGAGTGGAAATAAGGTGTATGATTTCAGAGACTAGGTCATAAAAGGTACTGTCGCTTCCTCTGTGCTTTTTCCCCTGGGTGCTCGTTCTGAGGGGAGTCGGCTGCCATGTTGTGAGGACACTCAGGCAGCCTACGGAGAGGCCCATGTGATGAGGGACTGCCAACACCTTGTGAGGGAGCCGTCTTGGGAGCAGAGCCCCCGGCCCCAGTCAAGCCTTCAGATGATGCAGCTGCTGTTGGCATCTTACTACAACCACCTGAGAAACCCTGAGCACGAACTGCACAACTAAGCCTCTCTGAAGTCCTGACCCACAGAAATTGTTTTGAGTCACTAAGTTTCGGAGTAATTTGTTACACGGCAGTAGAGAACTAATACACTTGACCTCCTAGCCTGAAGTGCTTCATGTGTTCTCTGGACCTGTGTGGCACTGGTCATCTGTCACGTACCCCAGGACAGCTTTGTCTCAGAACTAAGATCAGTACACTGGAAATTGGGCTCTTGCCTAGTACTTCCAGCGTCCAGTCCATGCCCTGCAGGGGCTTATTAAATTGGAGTGAACTGATTAACCAATACAAGGGCATTGTCTAAAAACACACCTAAAATAATCTTTGATTGCCAGTTTGCATGGATAACAGAGTGAGCTGGTTTTGGGGGTGTTTCAAGAGAGCCTCTGAGTCTGTCATACACAAAGCCAGGGTTAGACCTGAGCATGAATTAGCCTGAATCCAGGGACTTTCTTTGGGCACTGAAGGCTGTGTCCTCATGTCCCTAAACATACCCTGTCATGAAGGTGGGGGAAGGCCCTATAGCAGGGGTTGGGGGAAGCAAAGGAATGCCAAACCTCTACTTATGTGTTGAAGTCTTAAAAACATTGATTAATTGCAAAAATAACATAATTGTAGAAAACTTAAAAAATACTGAAAAGCAAAAAGGAAAAATTTATCCTTAACGTATCACTCATTTAGGCATGTACCCTGCAAGATATGTTTCTCTGGATGGGTGATGTATATATTCATCTATCTATCTATCTATCTATCTATCTATCTATCTATCTATCTATCTATCTATCATCTGCCTACAAACATGTTTTCTCACATTTAATTGAAAATAAAAAAAGGATCATGTTCCCAACTCTATTTTCCTCACTTACCCACGCAGTGTGAATCTTTGCACTAGCAGAATTAGCACAGATCTCCTCTCATAGTATTTTACTGTATGGACATACTCCCATGCAATATTTACTCTTTCCCTCCTTGGTGGATACTTTGGTTGTTTGCACTTTTTTACCTGTAAACATTGTTTCAATAGATATCCTCGTATAAGTATCCTGTGTAGTTGCCCAAATGTTGCTTTAGAGTAAATTCCCGAGAATGGGTTTATTGGACCAAAATATGTGACCATTTTTAAGGCTTTGGATACACAGCACCAAATTGCCCTTCGGAAAGGTTGTACCAGGTACACACTTCTGTATTGTCCTCGTGTCCTTAGCTCCATATCCTTGCCAACACGGGCTTTTCTTTTTAATCTTGGCCAATCTGATAGATGAAAGATGTTATTGTATTATCTTAATTTCTTTAATAATCAGGGAGGTTGGGCACGTTCCTTGTGTTTATTGGTCACTTTGTCTTTCTCCTTCAGCAAATTGTTCATGCCCTTCGCACATTTTTCTGTTTCCTTTACAAAACTTATTTGAAATTTAATTATGCAAGTAATGTAGGTCTACATGCTTGTGGAGTTGGCCGTATATAAAGCAAAAACCTTGGGGTGAGCGGTTAGCTCAGTTGATCAGAGTGTGGTGCTGATAACACCAAGGTTGCCGGTTCGATCCCTGCATGGGCCACGGTGAGCTGCGCCCTCCTTAAAAAAAAAAAAAAAAAAGATTGTTTGTTTTTTTTAGATAAAACAAAACCTCCTTCACCAGTCTCCTCCCCTTCTCCATAGAATCACTTTTTGACAGTGTGAGGTATATTCTTCCATAGTATTTCCTATGCGTTTATATACATACATGTAGGTTACTTTAGGTTTTGTTTTTATAAAATGGGATCATATTTTCTGTATTGTTCTCTGATTTGCCCCCACTCCATACTTAATGTGTCTTGGAGAGCATCTTATTAAACAATACAGATCTATTGCTTTCTTTTTGAATGGCTGCATAGTGTGTTTTTTTCGGAACAGTTTTATTGAGATAATTCATGTACTGTAAAGTCACCCATTTAAAGTGTACAATTCAGTGGTTTTTCGTATATTCACAGAATTGTGTACCATTACCACAATCAATTTTAGAACATTTTCATCACCTCAGAAAGAAACCCTGTACCGTTGAACTATCACCGCCGAAATCTCTCATTTCCCTCAGCCCTAAGCAACCACAAATTTATTTTCTGTCTCTATAGATTTGCCTGTTCTGGACATTTAATAGAGGTGGAATCATATAATATGTGGCCTTTTGTGTCTGGCTTCTTTCACTTAGCATAATATTTTCAAGGCTTATCCATGTTGTGGCAAGTGTCAGTACTTCATTCCTTTTATGATGGCCAAATACTATTCCATTGTATGGCTATGCCACAATTTGTGTTTATTCACAAATCGATGGACATTTGGCTTGTTTCTACTTTTTGGATACTATGACTATTGCTACTATGAACATTGGTGTACATGTTTTTGTGTGGACATATGTTTTTATTTCTCTTGGGGTATATACCCAGGAGTGGAATTGCTAGGTCAAATGGTAACTCCGTGTTTAACTTTTTGAGGAATTGCCAAACTGTTTTCCACAGTGACTGTACCATTTATATTCCCACCAGCAGTATATGATGGTTCCAATTTCTCCATATTCTCACCAACACTTGTTATTATTTGTCTTTTTGGTTATAGCCATTCCAGCGGGTATAAAGTGGTCTCTCATTATGGTTTTGATTTGCATTTCCCAATAACTAATGATGCTGAGCATCTTTTCATGTGTGTGTTGTCTGTTTGTACATCTTCTTTGGAGAAATGTCTATACAAATCCTTTGCTCATTTTTAAATTGAGGTATCTTTTTATTGAGTTGTAAGAATTCTTTGTATATTCTAGATCCAAGTCCCTTATCACACATATGATTTGTAAATATTTTCTCCTATTCTATTGGTTGTCTTTTCACTTTCTTGATAGTGTCCATTGGAGTACAAATGTTTTTAATTTTGGTGAAGTTTAATTTATTGATTTTTTTCCCCTTTCATTGCTTATGTTTTGGGTGTCATATCTAAGAATCCATTGCCAAATCCAAGGTCACAAAGATTTACGCCTATATTTTCTTCTAAGAGTTTTATTATTTTAGTGCTTACATTTAGGTTGTTGATCCATTTTCACTTAATTTGGACCCTGAGATGAGGGTCCAACCTCATTCTTTGTATATGGCTATGCAGGTTTCCCAGCACAATTTATTGAAAAGACTCCATTGAATGGTCTTGGCACCCTTGTTGATAATCAATTGCCCTAAATACACGAATTTATTTCTGGACTCTAAATTCTATTCCATTGATCTGTATGTCTGTTAGTACTGCGCTATCTTAATTACTTTTGCTTTGTAATATTTTGAAATTGTAAAGTATGAATCCTCTACCTTTGTTTTTCTTTTTCAAGAATGGTTTGGCTATTCTGGGCCCCTTGAGTTTCCATACCAATTATAGGATCAGCTTTTCCATTTCTAGAAAGGATCCAGCTGGGATTTTGATAGAGATTGCGTTGATCAGTTGGAGAGTACAGATATCTTAATAATACTGACTCTTTGAATTGTGATCATGGCATTTATTTTCATTTATTTAGAACCCCTTCTTTCCTCAATGTTTTATACTTTTCAGAGTGTAAATTTTGCACTTCTTTTGTTAAATCTACATCCAAGTATTTTTATTCTCTTTTGTTATTGTAATTGGAATTGCTTTCTTAATTTTATTTTTTGGATTGTTCATTGCCAGTGCACAGGAATACAATTCATTATTGTATATTGATCTTATATCATGCAACCTTGCTGAACTCATTTATTATATTAGTTCTAAAGCTTTTTTTTTACAGTGAATTCCTTAGGATTTTCTCTGTATAAGATCACGTTATCTGTGAATAGAAATAGTTTCACCTCTTCCTTTCCAGTTTGGATGCCTTTCATATAATTTTCTTGCCTAATTTCTCTGGTTAGAACATACAGTACTATGTTAAATGAAAGTAGGGAGAGTGCATATCCTTGTCTTGTTCCTTACCTTATGGGCAAAGTATAGTCTTTCATTATTAGGTATGATATTAACTGTGGGTTTTTGTAGGTGCACTTTGCCATGTTGAGAAACTTCCTTTCTATTCCGACTTTGTTAAGTGTTCTTTTTTCAATCAAGAAAGGGTTTTGGATTTGTCAAATGCTTTCTCTATGTCTAGTGAGATGATAATGCAGTTTTTGCTTTTTATTTTATTTATATGGTGTATTACATTCATTGATTCTTGGATATCCAACCAATCTTGCATTACTGGGATAAATCCCACCTGGTCATGCTGTATAATTCTTTTTATATGTTGCTGGATTCAGTTTGCTACTGTTTTGTTGAGAATTTTTGCATCTATGTTCATAAGCTATATTTATCTGTAGTTTTCTTTTCTTGTGATGTCTTTGGTTTTGGTTTTAGGATAATACTAGCCTCATAGAATAAGTTGGGAAGTGTTCCCTCTTCTATTCTTGGAAGAGTTTGTGGGGAATTAACATTAATTCTTTAAATTGTAGAATTCACAAGTGAAGCCATCTGGACTGGTCTTTTCTTTGTGGGTAGTTTTTTGATTACTAATTCAATCTATTTATTAGGTCTTTTTAGATTTTCTATTTAGATTTTCTATTTTTTCCTGAGTCAATTTTGATAGTTTGTGTATTTCTAGGAGTTCACCATTTCATCAAAGTTACCTAATTTGAGTTTTCATGATATTTATATTTTATTCTATGAATGTAGCTTACTCTAACCAATTTCCTATAGATTGACATTTAAGTTGTTCCCATTTTTTTAATGTTATAAACAATGCAGCAATGAACATCTTAATGTATCTTATCTTTGTGATTGTATTGTATCTATCTCTGTGTATATGTGCAAGTGTGTTTATAGTATAGATGTCTAGAAGTGGAATTGCTGCCTCAGAGGTCTGTGTATTTAACCTGTTGATTGTTTCTGCAGCCCTTGTTCTCTTTCTGTTTGTCTTTCTAGACTTATTGATATGTGTGCGTACTTTATGTCTAGTAATCTTGGTCTCCTGGAGACTGGAGTTTGGAAGAACGCACAGAGCAAGTGGTAGGATAGGTTTGGGAGCTGGGGGTTTGGTGGCTGCCTCTGGTCCAGGGTGTGTGATGGGGGGTGCGCCATGCGTGTCCTCAACTCTGTACATTCACACATGGGGTTTTGAGACCCTGGAGGTTAAAGACTCTGCCTCTGACAGGCCAGCTTTGGCCTAGGAAAGTTCATTTAGCACCCACAGCAGGGCGAAGTCTCCCCAGGTGACTTTACAAGGGTGCTTCCCTTGGAGGTTCTCTTCTGAGGAGTCTGAGGGCAGCGGGAGCTCCAGGGAGTCCTGGCCGTTGGTGCCCGCAGAGGAAGGGAGTGTTTGAAGAAGTGACAAGGACACATGTGGTCCTTCTTATCACTGCTTCCTTTTCTCTCCTATTCACCTGGGAGCTGTCTGTCCCGGGCACTCTTTAACTCATGGCTTGCCAGTGCCCTGATGTGGGCAGTGGTGTTAGGACAGGAAAGTGTGGCTCTTTCCACGGAATGGGGAGTGGGGAAACTTCTGAGGGACCTCTGCATGGGTTTTGTTAAGGCAGCACTTTCAGCCCCCCACCCCTCCATTCTACTTCCTTTTTTCTCCTATTGGTCTTACCTGGAGTTACAAAGGTGGCACCAAAGTAGGTTAAAGGTTTGGACTTAGGTAGTTTGAGATTTTAAAATAACCCACGCAGGCCATTCAATGGCTTTCAGGCTTTGCTTCCCAAGCTCTAAGATCCCAAAGAGGTGCCTTGGGGGCAGGGGACGGGGCAGGCAGAGGTTGACACATCCAGGGCTCAAGCCCCACAGCTGCCCTGGCCAGCGCGGCTCTGCTCTTGCTGTTTTTGTGTATTGGCGTTCTAAGTTAGATTTTGAAGGAGGAGTTAGAAGGGCTGTGATGGCACCACATTTGGAAAACTGCCCTGGTGGACATCTTAGCCCCACTGTTGGATTGAAAACATCCCAAACATGTATCCTGCTGGAGGCTGAGTCCCGGGCCCACAGGCCTTTTGGGGAACTTAGCTTTTCCCAGGGGCCCTACAGGCTCCTCTCTCTTGACAGAGACAGAGTGGCTGCTCTCTCCAGGGCCATTTGCCAGCCAGTATGTTTTGTTGTTGTTGTGTGGGGTGTTCTGGCCCTCCAGCCCTGCAAAAGCAAAATCAAATTATCTTCACTCTTTATCCAAATTAATTTTGTCCCTGGGGAAGTCCTGGCTAAGCTTCCAGATGGTTGGTGAGGAGGTTTTCTCAGCAGACCCCCGGCTGATGCCCTGTCTTTCTCTCACTATCTTCTTTGTGTCTTTCAGTCGGCGGAGTTCTTTGAGATGTTGGAGAAAATGCAGGTGAGTATCCCCAAAGTGGGGAAGCCGAGTCCTGGGTGGAAGGTGCTGCAGTGACCTTGAGGGTCACAATACCAGGCGAAACTCAGGGGACCTTGGAGGGAGGGCAGAGAAGAGAGAACTCAAGTCCCGATGGCCTGGACAACCTGAGGCCATTTCCATATTGAGTGGCACAGACGATTTTGGGAAGGCTCCTGCCTGAAGAACAGGGAGAAGATAAACGACTTCAGAACTACACAGAAGAGCAGATGGGGTGTCATCAGCCCCACTGATGTGGGAAGGGTTTGAGAGGGTCTGTTGTGCCTGTAATGGGTAGGCAAGAAAGCCTGAAAAGGAAAGCCCCTTCTTAGGGAAGTTATCTTGTGTCTGGAAGGCAGAGTGGTAGGTAAGAGATGGACCTGAGTTCGAATCCTGCAACTAACACTTGCTTGCCAAATTCCTTCCCTTTTCTAAGCCTCTCACTCCTGTTTTTTGTCTACTCACAGCACTGTTTGTACCTCACTGTGACACCAAATGTGTGGTTGTTTCCCCCCACCCAACAATTCTGTGACACCAGCTGAGTGTCCTATAATTCTGACACTGTCTACCTGTAGTGTCAGATCCCACGGGGTAAGGGCTCTGCCCCACAAGACTGCCCCCACTTCAGTGCCAGTCCAGCTTGTCACCTGTGCTTCCGATCAACTGTGAATTGGGAGTTCCCATGATCCTCCTCTTCCAGTTTGATTAATTTGCTGGAGTGGCTCACAGAACTCAGGAAACTGTTTACTTGCTAGATTACCAATTTGTTGTAAAAGGATATGACTCAGGAGCAGCCGGATGGAAGAGATGCATAGGGCAAGGCATGTGGGAAGGGGCCCAGAGCTTCCATGCTCTCTGAACACACCACTCTCCCAGCACCTCTGTCTGTCCACCAGCCCAGAAGCTCTCTGAATCCTGGCCTTCTGGGTTCTTGTGGAGGTTCCATTACATAGGCGTGATTCCTTAAACCATTGGCCCTTGGTGATTGATTGAACCCTCCAGCCCCTCCCCTCTCCTGGGAGGTTGGCTGTGGGTGGCAGTGAAAGTTCCAACTCTCTGATGATTATGGTTGGTTCCCTTGTTGACCAGGTCCCCATCCTTAGGGATGTCCCAAAAGTCACCTTACTAATATAAACTGATCAGTAACACCCCTTTTACCTTTATGGTTCTTGAGCGATTTTAGGAACCAAGGACAAAAGGCCAAATACTGTAAGAAAAATGCTCCCAAATATTCCCATTGCTCTTATCACTTAGGAAATTCCAAGGGTTTTAGGAATTCTGTGCCAGGAATGGGATGAAGACCAAAATATAAGTTTCTTATTATAAAATCACAATATCACAGGCTCTATAAATAAGCAAGAATAAAAATACCCACTTACATGGTTGCTAGGATGAAATGAGATAATATATGTAAAAACTTCGTAGGCACAGAATAGAAATCAGTGTTCAGTGTGGATTTGGGGGCCTTTATAATTATTCCCCACCAAGGGGTCAGGGCTGACAGGTAAGACCTATTACCCTAGGGAATATGGGGAGAAGTCCAGAAGGTTAATTGATACAGGTGGAAAGAGCGGGAAGAAGATATTGATAGTATATATATTTTAAGCACTTGTCTGGAGTCAGAGATTGACAGATGTTATCTCATTTCTTCCTGACAAGTCCCTTAGGAAGTAGGTATCTTAATATCATCATCCCCATTTCACAGGTGAGAAAACAGGCAGAGATATTGCATAAAACACTCAAGGGCTCGTGGCTTGTCAGTAGCTTCAGAGCCAGAAGGCTTAGCCATTCATTGTATTATGATGCATTTTACCCTAAGCAGATGCTCCAGGCTCAAGCAAGGAAGATTCTGTAGGAATGGTCTGGAAGGTATAGGAGGAGAGGCACATAGGGTGCCCACTGCAGTCCTGAGATGCAGGTGGAGCTGCTGACAGGGCTTCTGCTGTGAGGGAGTGAGGTCCTTATGGGAAAGCTGGGTTTCTCTAAGGATGGGGAAGGGGAGGGACTGTTTGAGGGAAAAATATTAGTAGTAGTTATGTCATTATCATGAGCAAGTTATTAAGATTCTCCTCTGTGCCCAGCAGTGTATGGACTCCAAATGAATTTTATATGCATTTATATGCATTTAGGGAACTTACAGTCAGGTTGAGGAAACAGGAATGGCATGTGCCTTGACAGCGAGTGGTGGGAGACCGTGCATAATTAAATGCTTAGTTGCCTGGAGTAAAGCTGGTGTTTTCACCCCAAGCCCATGGAATCATGGCACTCCGGCAAGCTGGCAGGGGTTGTGGCGGCTCACCCTGTCCTCACCCTGCCTTCTCTCTGGTTGCTCCCACCATCCACCCATCCGTCACCCCCAGTTGGAGCACCCTGACGCCCCGCCCCTACAGAGGGCTTCTCTGTTGGAAGCCCCACGTGCCCAGCCTCATATTGTTCTGTTGTTTTGAGGCTCCAGGGCTTGCCTGCTTCCTAGATTGGGAGCCTCTGAAGGGCAGGACTCTTGTGTTTCGCTCCCTCCTCATTTCCACGGCAGCCGACGCCACAGGTGGTTTGCCAGTTCCGTCTCAGTTGAGACCGCTGGGGCCTGAAATCAGAGTCCCGGTGTTTAGGTCCCTACCACGGGCTCACTGGGCCCCAGCCCTGGTTTCCAACTCCGCTGTATGTGGGAAACTCACGTATGGGGAACCGGTGGGGATGAAGCGGGTGGCGGGGCCCGATTCTGGCCTTGAGTAGTGGGTGCTGTCTGTCCTCACGCTGCAGTTGTGGAGACTGAGGCTCTGCAGTCAAGTGTCCTGGGTGCTCTGCGAGTTGTGAGGAGCTGAAACTAAGACCCAGGACTTCTGAGCCCCAGCCCGAGAGTTGAGGAATTTGAAGAAGCGCCCAGCTCCTGTGAAACAACAGGAGTTACATGCACAGTGTGGCGTCCCCTCCATCCTGGGTTCCAATTGTTACCCGGACACTCTCTAGCTAAGTGGCTGGGTAAAGTCACTCTACCTCTCTGAGCCTCAGTTTCTTCATGGCAGGGGAAAGGGAGGTAGTGACAATACTTATTGTAAAGGATGACACACACAGGGGAGAGGGCCCAGTGCTGGGTGGCGGCTCTGACGTGGGGGAGGGGTGGCAAGGAGGTTTGTTCTTCTGCCCAGGGGCTGTTCCCAGGCTGGCATGACTAATGCAGGACAAACAAAACACACTTCTGACATCACCCACCTCCCCATCCGCCCAGTTTGCCTCCCTGGATAAGGTCTACAAGGCCACCCAGGTGGTTTTCTTCCTGTGTGGGGAGAGGAGTACCTGTCCGGTAGGAAGGGCCCCCCACACCCAGCTGAACAATGCTTTGGGGTGACTCAGCCTGGAGCAGCCAGAGTCTAAATCTGCCCAGTGAACAGGAACCCTGGGCCCTGCGGGCTGCCAGATATGGTCAGATGGCATCAAATCCAGGCCCCGCCACTTACTAGCTGTGTGACATTAGGCAAGCAACTTCCTCCCTGGGCCTCAGTTTCCTCATTGGTTCAAATCCCACTGTGTTATATCATGATTAGGCAGCCGCTGCTTCCGGACTCTCTTCTTTCCAGAGGGGATCTGTTTCTCCTAGTTGTCCCACCATCTCCTACCCTCTTTGGATTTACTCAGATTAGCTTGGGAACAGCATGTGCTCTCCTCCCACAAAACCCAGTTGTCAGAACTTGACTATAGGACCACTGGACAAGTGCTGCTCCCGAGCAGTGAATTTTCCAGATCCCTGCAGGGGAACCCTTTTAATCCAGGCCCAGTCATGGTGTCTGATCCTTGCAGTGATGTATCGGTGAGGTGGGAGGGTGGGTGTTAGAATCTTTCTTTCACAGATGAAACTATGGAGGCTGCAAAAGGCTCAATGTTGTCAGGGTCACCAATAGTAAGACAGTGGCAGAATTGACCAGACCCAGACTGGTGCGTCCTCCTATCAGGGAGGGCATGGTGCTGCTGTGGCATGACCTCCAGAGTGCTAGCTCTGACCCCCACAGACATGGGTTCCCATTCTGCCTCTTGCCTCATCTTCTGAGAGCCTGGAGGAGATATTTCAACACCAGGATGATAATCCTGCCTACCTTGTGATAATAATAACTCCTAGCTTTTACTATATACCAATCACTCTTCCAAGGACTTAACACGTTATCCACATTTAACCTTCACCACTACAGTAGGTCCCATTATTGTTCCCATTTTACAGATGGGAACACTGAACCACAGAGTGGTTTTTGTGACTTGCCCAAGGTCATAAGTTTGTAAGTGGCTGTGTTGGGATTGAAACCCCAGTGGTCTGGCTGTGCTGGTGCCTTGCCTGGGTTGCTATGAGGTCTGAGTGTGACAAGGTGTGCGACCTGTAAGGGTCTCAGCACACAGCTGCTGTTCTTGTTATTACTGACCCCCAGCTAAGGCAGGTGATCTCAAGGGATTTCTCCTTTCTTTGGCCCCTGTTTTGTGTGACCCTTGCTTTTCCATGGATCCTCTTTCCTTGTTTCTGCAGGGGATCAAGCTTGAAGAGCAGAAGCCAGGACCCCAGAAGAAGAAGGTGGGCTGGGTGGGTGAGGTGGCAGCCAGGTGGGCCTGGTGAGGCGGCCGGGTGAGAGGAAGGTAGGGGGAGCGCCTGGCATGCTGGGGGCCGCTGTTGTACACTGTCTGATTTTTACCAAGAGACACATAAGTGGCTGCACCTGTGTTGACTGGGACGTAGTGGGCAGCAAAGCTGGGTGGGGTGGAGGCCTGAGGGGAGACCTGAGGCTATGGCTTGGCCTGGGTCCTCTGTACCCACTCCTGTGAGCGAACCACACACAGCATTTAGGGGTGTCGGGCTCTGTGCTCTGGGCTCCAGCAGGAATCAGGCAGCTTCAAGTCCATTTCTGAGGCCCAGAGTGCAGTTCCATAGTTGGAGGTCAGGCCCCTTGCCTGGACCGTGTGCTGGGTGGAACCAGGGGTTAGCTTCCTGTTGGAGCCTCCTAGGGTGAGAAACTGCTGTTAGGAGGGGTGTGAATTTCAGTGTCTCTGTGTTCTGCATCTTCCTTCTTCTGTGTATTGCATCTTCAGCTGGCTGGTTTGCGCTCAGGTTCTGTCAGTTTGGGGAAGAACGCCAGGGAAGCCAGATCCCAGAACTGCCCCTAGGCTGTTTGTCCTGGTGCAGCCTACCAGGCTCCCCAGTGCGCCCTGTCCCCAGACTGGGGAGAGGGAAGGGAAGTAGTGATCAAACTTCTGGGCACTGCTGGGACTAACGGTGGCATTGTTGGCTTGTCTTGCAGGATGACTATATCCCGTATCCCAGCATCGATGAGGTAGGAGCCCCCTGGATCCTGTCTCAGGGGCGAGGCTGGGGGCACTGATGGTGAGGGTCCCTGTCTCGCCCCACGTGGAAGAGAACCTGGGGCCTGAGGCCTCTTCCCCTTTATGACCTCAGCTTTTCCAGGTTTAAACTGGGAGTACCAGTCTAGGCCTTGCAACCCTGGGGCTGCAGGGCCGGTAAAGCTGGAAATGTTGTGACACTGAGAGGAGGGGGTTCCTGTTTTTGCCTTTGGCTTCGGATACTGGGACCCCCTTATTGGGGCAGCTCAGAGGTGGTGGGACACCAATTATGGGGTCGCTCCCCTCCCCCTGAAGGCCCAGGGCAGACTTCAGTGTGTGATCCTCCCTCTGCTTCCAGGTTGTGGAGAAAGGAGGCCCGTACCCCCTGATCGTCCTGCCCCAGTTTGGGGGCTATTGGATTGAGGACCCGGAGAACGTGGGCACACCGACCTCCCTGGGCAGCAGCATCTGTGAGGAGGAGGAAGAGGACAGCCTCAGCCCCAACACCTTTGGCTACAAGCTCGAATGCAAGAGCGAGGCCAGGGCCTATCGCAGGCACTTCCTAGGGAAGGTGAGGCTGAGGGGCCCTGGGTGAAAAGAGCTGCCAGTGTGGGACTCTGCACGGGGAACCCAGCGATCCTCTCCGGTGCCTCTCTCTCTGTTTCCGTTCCTTTCTCGTCCTGTCCCCCTCCTTGCTGCCTACCTCTGTCCTCCTTGGAGAGGACTGACTGGTTCTGCTCTTGGGCAGGGGGATAGAGGGTGTGCAGAAGTCTGGAACGCTCAGCGTGGTGGGTCCTTGTGGGGTTCACCCCGAGAAAACGTTCTAGGAGGTGACGGAATGGGTAGTATTTGGGTGGAAGGAAAAATGTGTTCTCACACCTTGGAAGTCTCTATTTCCATCTAAATCGTACAAATCTCTCATGCCCTCACTCAAGCAGGTCAGGTGCTTGTCCCGGGTGATGTGTTGTGAGCCTCTGGTTGCTTAACAGTGACAGTTACATTTCTTTAAATATATCCTGCCCTTCAGACTTACCAGGTTTCAGAAGTCCCAAGGGCAGAGTCTGGAAGTCTCCAGCCTGAGGCAGCTTTTCTGAGTCTCACAGGGAGGAGACAGATAAGTCTCTCCTCCCCGAGCTCATTAAAATGCAGATTCCAGGGCCCCACCTCATATGGCAGGTCTGAGGTGGGCTCCCTGAGCCAGGGTGAGGCCCACTGTCCAGAGACCGCCCTGCTTCACTTGGGTGGATGTGCCAGGGTTCCCTCCTAGCTTTCTTCTCACAAATAGTCTGAATTGGTGGGGGCTGCGCCCTGGGAGCAAGGAAGTAGACCTGGTGTCAGATGTGGGTTTGAACCCTGGATCTGTCACCTGCTAGTTGTGTGACCCTGAACAGTTACTTAACCTCCCCGAACATGGTCTCCCCATCTGTGAAATGGGGATGATGATAGTCTCTCCCCCATAAAGTCGTGGTCTGGTTAAAGGAGATAATAGGTGGTAAGCCCTTAGCCCCGCTCCTGCCACATCCTGCGCACTTGGCAGTTGGAACCCATGACTCTGATCCTTCTCTTCCTCCCTCCTCCTCATCGTCATCAGTAGCGGCCTTCAGCAGCAGCATCCTTCGCTTCCTCCTTCCTGTGGGGCTTCTCAGCCAGGAGGTGATTTTGGGGGCCATGCCTGGAAGGTCCCCCTCTTCCTCGCTGACACCTGATTTCTGTTTCTAGGATCATCTGAACTTTTACTGTACCGGCAGCAGTTTGGGAAACTTGCTTCTGTCCATCAAGTGCGAGGAGGCCGAGAGCATTGAGTACCTTCGGATCATTCTCAGGTAGGGCGGCTGCACTGCTGGAGGCCACACCCCTGGTGGTGGGGACCCAGAAATACCAGTCTGGCCAGTGGGATGTGGGTGTGGCGGGGGGTGAGTGGGGGATAGACCAGCTGGAATCCTGCGGCTGTGTGCAAGGTGCCAGGCAGGGAGACAGGTGTTTATACCAGCTGGCTGGTTGCGGGAGTCAGAGTGCTATCCTGGTCTCACGATCACCTAGACCGGCCTCTCTTGCCGGGGACCATGGCTCTGGGGAGGATGGGAAGAAAAAGTCAGTGTGGCTCATCCTGCTGAGACACAGCTCCAGAGCGTCCTGGGAGAGGGTTTGCCAGAACACTGTCAACGGGAGAAATAGATCCCAAAGCATCTGTTCCCCAAGATGGATTGATGGTCACGACAGGAGCAGTGATTTATAGCTAAGCCAGGGACTTCTCTCAAGGGCAGGAACTGGAACTGCTTTCTATTTGGTTCGACTAACATGCTGTGTGGAACCTCCTTTATAAGCACTGGGGATGAAGGGATGACCGAGCTGTGGTCACTGCCTTCTAAAGGTTTATGGTCTAGTGGGAGAGAAAAGCAGAGGATTGTAATATGTGTCACTGGTATTATTTAAGCAACATGCACAGGATACTGTGAGAGCACAGAGAGCCTGTGTCTTATTTCTCTGTGTCCCTGGTGGGCTGGAGGAGCCAAGAGGGCAAGTGTGAAGGCCGAGGGCTGGTACTTAGCTGTGAAACTGTGAAGCTCCCAGTCCCTATTTGTGGAATCTAAGTAGAAGTCCTTGAAGGTATTTGGAAAAGAACAATAACATTTTTTTTCCTGCCCTAATATTGAGGTAAATATGGGAAGGGACAGGGACACATAGCCCAGCTATGAGAGAGATGGAGTGGTACCAGGAAGTTGTCAGTGCCCATCCAATCTTGGCTTGCTTTTTTAATCAGAAAGGGAGCAATTTTCTTTACTGAGGTTCACCTGGCTAGAAATCATATTTGCAAGGCACGGAAGAGTCAAGTAAACCACTACAGCCTATCTATGAGGGAGTAAAGCTGGATCTCCATTTCTAGTAAGATTTTGAGCTAGGTGAACCTCTGTAAAGAAATTACTTCCTTTCTTAATAAAAATTAGACCCAGATGGGGTAGGATATCTGAGTAAGATGAAAGAAAAGACAATAGATAAAATGAGGCAACAGAATGAGATGAAAAATCTCATTGCTGGTTAAATTAAGGAAATAAGAAAACTGAAAATGGTGAAAAAGAATTTTAAATGGCAGTAGAAGTAGTAAAGAACAGAATCTACTTTGTGGAAAACACAGTAATATTGAGAACATGCTTCAGAAGCTCTCACATAATTTAAAAGAAAACATAACTTTAAAATGATGAGCAAAATTATAATGAATATGGAGAACAGAGAGCAGGAATTAAATGTGGATAATTGACGTTTTTAAGCTGATTGAAGACTTAAATCTGCAGATCAAAATGACTCATCCAATATCAGAGAAAATCAGTGAAAGAAAACCAGTAGCTGGACATATTTTGATGAAAATTTAATATTCCATGGGTATAAAATCACTGAATGAAAACATCCCAAATAATAAAAACAAAGAAAACATACACATATAGAAAAAGATGAAAAATAAAGGAATCATAAATAAATAAATATGATAGTAGAAGTAAGTCTGTCTGAGTACAGAGCTGACGTATAATAAATAGTGAGTTAAATTCCACTATTGAACAGAAAGATTCTCAGTTTGGGTCATCCCTCAAAAACAACAACAACAATAGCAACAAAAACAACAACAAACAACAAAAAAAAACCCCAATCAATCCATATTTTATTAAAGAAAGTAGCTCAGTATATTTAAAATGAAAAGTATTGAGAAAAAGTTATAACAATCAAATACGAAAAGAAAGCAGAGTTGGCAATATTAATATGGAAAACTAGAATTCAAGGCAAAAAAGTTTTCAGTGTGATAAAGAGGGTTATTCATGAGATGAAATCCACAAAGATATCTGATGAGCCTTTTTGTTATAGTATATATTATAACATAATGTGTATATACAATGATACATATATATCATTGTATATATACATATATACAGTGTATATGTATATATAGTGTGTATATATACATATATAATTAAAATATGGAGAAATTCACAGAATACAATTGTAGTGGTATCTTCTTATCATAGATTAACTAGGATAGGAAATGAGAAGATGTGGATAATTTTAATATTTATGTCAATTATACATATTTATTTTTGTGTGTATCTATATTTAGCTATCAAGCTTTGATCCTCTGAGATTTCTGCTTCTTTTCAACTGCTTATGGAATATTTTTACAAATTGATTGTAAGGTATATTAGTGGTTTTCTGTGAATCTGCTACAAGTGTGTCATCTTGGAGCTTTAAGGCAAAACAAAGCGAAACACCAGAAACAAGACCCAGACTTCTAGGCGCCAATCATTTAAAAAGCTATGCAATATATAGATGATGTATTATAGAATTGTACACTTGAAACCTTTATAATTTTACTAACCAATGTCACCCCAATAAATTTAATAAAAATTAATAAAAAATAAAAAGCAATAAAAATTTAAACATATGTATATATTTGAATATAAATGTGTAAGGTATACAAAGACATAAATAATAATATATATTCCTATTTCCTCCTTATTTCTAGCATTGTATAGAACATATTGTTCTGTAACTTGCATCTCTTAGCAATATATCTAAAACCCCTTCCATATGTACATAAAGAGCATCTTAATTCCTTTTACTGTGGCATAGTATTTCGTTACATGGATGTGAAATAATATATTTAATGGATCTCCTATTAATGGCAACGCTCAGTATTTTGGTATCACACATAATGCTGCAATGAATAACCTTGTACAAATGTCAATTTGTATGGATTAAAATAATTCTCAGAAGTGACACAGCTGGGTCAAAATATAAACAGTTGTATTTTAATAGATTTGCCCAATGGCCTTCGATAGGAAGTCTGTAAATTTGAACTTTTACCAGTAATGTATCAGAGTGCCCATTTTTCCAAAGCCTCTTCAACAGAGTATTTGGTCAAACACTTGGATTTTTGCCGATCTGATAGGTGAAAATGGAGTTTAAGTATCGTTTAAATTTACAATAATTTTACTGAATTACGTTGAGCATGTCTTCATACTTTTAAGGGCCTCACGTGTTTATTTTCTGTGCACTTTCTGTTCGTAAACTTGGCTCCTTTTCTATTAGTCCAAATTTCTATTTTTAAAAATCTTGCAGATAATTCTTGATAGCAGGTAGATTTAGGAACCAGTCTTATAAGGCACAAAGTAAATCTAAATAAGTTTCAAAAAGCAGACATTTTGCCCAATATATTTGCTTACAGTGTGACACTAAAACCGGAAATTAATAACAAAATCATGTTTAAAAAAACCTTCTTACCCACTTAGAAATAAACAGTCTCAACACTTTCCTAAATAACTACTGGGCCAAAGAGAAACTCAAACCTGAAGAGTTTTATAAACATATTTATAGAATATTTACAAAATAATGGCATTTATAATATTACATATAAAAACTTATGGGTTGTGTCCAAAGCTGTACTTAGAGGAAAATTAATTTTCTTAAATAATTTCTTATTAAATGTGCAAGAATGATGTTTGCAAGTTGTTAAGGTGGTGGTTGTTAGCAACTTCTCTGTGCTTCAGTTTCTTTATCTGTGAACTGCGATGGTAGTATCCACCTTAAAACTATTGAATGCTTATTATGTGCTAGAGCCTGATACACTATAGCTACTCAGCACGGGTAGCTTCTGTTATTATCAATATTATTATCTAAAGAAAATAAGAGGAAGGAATTGACAAAGATTAAGGCCAAAATAAATAAATGAGAAATAATAAGAACACGAGTCTTGATAAATAAATCTAGGCTATAGATTTATTTATAGCATAGAAAAAGATATACTTCTTTTGGGAGAACAACACAATAACCAAGTAGGTAACTAGCCAGTCAAATGTAGATGAACTGAGAAAATGAAAATACCCAAAATTAGGCATTAGAAAAGGCATGTAACCACAGAGGTGAAGAAAATTAAACAATTACTAATAGATGTTATATTCAATCCATGCTATTGGAAATTTTATTTGAAACAAATACCTTCCTAGGAAAGCATACATTACTACATTTAACACAAGACAAAAACCTGACCAGCTCAATCACTATGGAATAAATTTAAAAATTTTTCAAAGAATTATCTCTCCAAAAGTTTCTAGATTTAGATGGTTTGCAGGTTGTTATTTTAAACTCACAAGGAACAGATTTCATGCTATTTAAACTGTTCAAGAAAAAAAAAAAAGTATGGAAAGCTTCCCAATTAATTTAACAATGCTTAGAAGAGTCTCATGAAAAATATCAGACCAATGAAATGGAAAAAGAAAGAAAGAAAAATAGGAGCCAGTATTCCTTATGAAAATAGAAGTAAAGATTCTATACAAAATACCAGTTCTGCCAACTCAAATCTAAGCAGTCTATTAATAGAATAATTCACTATAGCCAAGAAAGAGTTACTTTAGGAATGCAAAAATGGTTAACATTAGGAATTTATTCATTCACTGTTTTTAAACCAAGGCTTAATAAATGCCAGACTTTCTCTAGGAGTAGGGATAATGTGAGGAATAAACTCTTGTTACCTGGCTATAGAAAGCATTCCATACATGTTAGATAGTCTTATTCCTACTCACCTTCTTCTGTGGATATGGATTATTATAGGCTAGTGAGGGGATCCAAAGATAGATGGTGTGGGAGAACTGAAAGAAGTTCAGAAGAGCTTGAATGTGGAGTGTGTGTCTGAATGTGTATATGTGTGAGTGTGTGTAAGGTTGAGAGGTCAGTCATGCTGGAAAGGTAAGAAAAGGCTAAATCATGTATGGGCTGTGTCTAGGAACGTAGATTTTATCCTATGAGCAATAGGAGAGCTCCTGAAAGGAGAGTGTCATGATCAGATTTGCACTGTAGATGTCATGGCGAGAGTAAGGAGATTGGCTTGGAGGGAAGGTAAAACCAGGAGCAGGGAGATGAGTCGAGAGACTGTTCTGATGAGACTGATGATTATCTAGGCCATCAGGTTGTATAATGTGAGTGGTGCCCCCAGAGCTGTGTTAACTGACAGCCTTGATGGGAACTGGAGTCAGGATGTCTTGTACTGAGGATAGAGAAAAATGGGTGGGAAAATTTTAAATACCCAGGGAAAACTGACATTAAGAAAGACAGCCAACAACATCAACAAATGAGAAATGCATTTACTGCTGATGAAATACAAATAATGACACACTTTCATTATGACTTAAATATATTTAATGTCCTCAAAAGATAAAGAATGAGTAACATCTATAAAAGGGATAATGAATTATGATACAATGAATGAATAAAAATGAATCAAGAATGGATACACATGGGTGTAAAAAGAAAACAATTGGAATTATTGGAAATAAAAAATAGTTGTTGAGATAAAAAACTTGATACATGGAATAAAATCTAATATAATCTGTTCACAGTCAAAGAGTGAATCTGTGAATTGGAAAATAGTCTCCAGGAATTCATCCAGAACACAGCATAGATATAGTGATGAATTACATGAAAAAGAAGATAAGCATATGAAAGAGAGGCCCAAGCATTTGTCGTAAAGGAGTTCAGGAAGGAGAGAATAGAGAAGCCAGTGGAGAAGAAATATCCAAAGAGAGAATGGCTGAGAATATTTCAGAATTGAAGAAAGAAAGCACCCACTATGGTGCTGAGCAAGATTTTAAAACAAAACAATACTTCTAGACACATGGAAGTAAAACATCAAAGACAAAGAGAAAAATTTAAAGCTACGTAAGGATAAAGACATTATCTGTGAAGTAACACCAACTAGGCTGAGAGCAAACTTCTTATCAGCCATGGGATGGAACAATAGCTTTAAAGTGTTGGAAGGAAGGAAGAAGGAAGGAAGGAAAGAAGGAAGGAAGGAAGGACGAATGAACTATTTTAACCTAAAATTCTATACCCAGAAAAACTATTCACAAAGACAAAATAAAACTGTTTTCAGACATTAGAAAAAAAAAAAAAAAAGAAGGGATTGTACCACTCACAGACTCTCTCTGAAAGAATTACTAAAGGATGTACTTAAGCCAGAAGAAAAGAGAAATCAAAAGAAAAGATGCAATTAAAAGTGACAAGAAATAGGTAAAATCTGTTGATAAATTTAATTATTGACTGGAAAAAAATAAGTAATTAAAGGAGGCTTGTGAACTAAATTTACAAACAAAGTAAGAAGGACGCTGGGAAGGGAAGAGTAGTTATTGTTTACCCTTCCCTCCTCAGGAGAGAGATATTAAGTAGTTTAGAATTTGTTGGAAAAATATCGTGTTTCCCTGAAAATAAGACCTAGCTAGACAATCAGCTCTAATGCATCTTTTGTAGCAAAAATTAATATAAGACCCGGTCTTATGTGATATTAGATAAGATGCAGTATTATATTATATTATGTTATACCTGGTCTTATATAATAACATATTATATAAGACCTGGTCTTCTATTATAGTAAAATAAGACTGGGTCTTGTATTAATTTTTGCTCCAAAAGATGCATTAGAGCTGATTGGTTAGGTCTTATTTTTGGGGAAACACGGTATATAAATATTTGTATTGGGAGTTATAGAAGTACACTCTGTAGCTCTTAAACTAGCAGAGGGATAAAAAGAGTATTTTAAAAAACTTAATTAAACTGGAGGTTGGAAAGGAGGAAAAAAAAAGGAAAGAAAACACAGGGTAATAGAAAACACCAAATGATAGAAATAATTCCAAATACATTATAACCACAATAAGTATAAATAGATTAAAGTACCCTATGAATATATCAGATCATCAGATTGGACTAAAATACAGCTGTATTCTGTTTATAAAAGAAAGACCTAAAGAAAAACTATGTGGAAAGATTTAAAATTAAGAAATGAAAAAAGGGATGCTAGGAAAATATTAATCAAGAAAGTGGATGTTGAACTATTAATACCACACAGAATAGAATTTCAGGGAAAAAAGCATTAAAAGGGATAAAGGGAACACTCCTTTGTAACTTGGCAACACTTCTTCCCATTCCCAATGTTTCCTGCTGGATGGGCGGGAACACGTCTGAGTAACAGCCCTGGCTCTCTCCACCTTCTCTCATAGGTGAATCTGGGAGCAAGAACTTGACATGTGTATCTGTGTTCCTTCCCTTTACCCTCTTGGAGCTAGCTGCCACGAGGGCTTCCCTCTGCTCTCCTGTACTAAAAGTGCCACCTGAGCAGACCCCACGAGAGGAGGCTTGCCTCCATGTAGCAGGGCCTGTGACTGGGTGGGGAATTCTGGGGTTTAGTGAAGAGATTTAGTTCATCTTCAGGCTAAGCTATGTGCTTCCTCTTGGCCTTCATCAGTAACACAGGAGTTATTTTGACTTCCCACTCTTAATTTTTCGTTTGTTGCTGAATTTGTTCATAACCTGGGCAGGGAAAGATGACCTCTACTGGACCCCCTCAGAGGCGTCAGCCTACATGATGATAAAGAGAACAGTCGTGACTGCCAGAAGATTGAGTAGTCACGAACTTGTGAACTTGTACTTAGTAACATAGCCTTGAATTTAGAAAAGGCAAAAACTGATAGGACATAAGCAATAGACAAACCTTTTGTTATAATGGGAGATTTCAATAACATCTCTCCTATACTGATGGACCAAGCAGACAAAAAATTGTGAAAATATAGATTTGACCAATTCAGTTAACAAATTTGATTTCCTACTATACTTTCCTGAACTCAACAAAAGAAAAAATATATTCTTTTCAAACCCACACTGAACATGAAAACCAAAGTGTGTATATTAAGTCAGTAAATTTCAAATAATTAATATCATACAGACTATGTTCCTTGAATATAAGGGAATTAAATTAGAACTCAACAATTAAAATACTGAAGGAAAAAACTCATACATTGGGAAAGTTAAAAGAAATCCTTTTAAATAACTCATGGGCGAAAGGGGGAACTCACAAAAGAACTGACAAAATATTTAGAACTAAATGACAATGAAAATACTACCTAGCAATGTGTGGGATGCAGTAAAGTGGTACTTAGAGAAAGATGTATAGTTTTAAATGCCGTAGTGAGAAAGAAGAAAGATTAATTGTGTAGGCATGTGGGTCAGGAAGTTAGAAAAAGAATAGTAGAAAAACTCAAAGAAAATAGAAGGAAGGAAATGAAAAAGACAAGAACAAGCTAGTGAAGTAGAAAGCAAAAATATTACGAACAAAGAAGAGAGACAATCAACAAAACCGAAAGCTATCTCTCTGAAAAGATTCACAGATAAACCCGCAGCAAGGGCTGATTAAGGAAAACAGAAAAGACAGTATTACAACGATGAAGGAAGGGAAACACAACTACAGATAGAGATGAAGTCCTAAGACAAGGCCCAAAACAACTTATGTCAATGCATTTGATGGATAATTTTGTAGATAAATATAAGATACCAAAATTGACTCAATAAGGGTAGAAAAACCTAAATATTCACCATTAAAGAACTGAATTGGTAGCCAAAGGTAACCTCCCACAAAACACAGCAGGCCCAGAGGTTTTACAGATGAGTTTTAGCAAACCTTTAAGGAACAGAAAATCCCTATGGTATCCCAAACTAGTTCAAAGGATGAGAAGCGCCCCAGCAATTTTATGAGGCTGGACTAATACCCTGATATCCAAACCTGACAAGGAAAGTATTAAAAAAAAAAGAAAAGAAAAAGGCCAGTGTTGCTATTGAACACAGATGTGTAACTCTAAATATTAACAAATTACATTCAGCAGGATATGAAAAAATAATACATAAGCAAGTGGAGTTTTACCCATGGAATGAAAAGATGGCTCAACAGAAATGTAATCCACCAGGTTAACAGATTAAAAACCATGATGATCTCAGCAGATGCAGAAAAGCATTCAGTAAAATTCAACACTTTCATGATGTGCTAAATGAATCGGGAACAGGCTAAATTTAGAGTCTTATGGTGAATCCCTTTTATGAAGCAACTTTCACCCCATTTATATTTTGAGTAAATCCAGGTTTTCAAATACTAGATTTTCTTTTCATAAAAATTTCGTTGTGAGAACCCAAATATATTCAGAAGCTGTGCCCAATTCTTTGGGAGAACACAAAAAACCCCACAAACAAACCAAAAAATACTGGTGAACTTGAAAGTGACTATTTGCTTTTCCCATATCCTGGTTTTAGTCAGCTTGACCAGGCAGGTTATTTAAGTATAGACCTCCCATGAGGTACCTGTGTAGGATTTCATTTTCCCACTGTTTGAGTGATGCCCAAAGCCTGGGTTGGTGAAACGAGACAGGTCTGCCCTGGGGAGACATGAAGCAAATGTCCCTGCTTTGCGGCCTGGCATGATCTCAGCTACCTTCCTCACTGACTCCATTTCTTGTCACTCTTTTCTCTTTTTGCAGATCCAAGGTGAAGACAGTGCATGAGCGGATTCCCTTGGCTGGACTGAGCAAGTTACCCAGCATCCCTCAGATTGCAAAGGTGAAAACCAACCCCTGAGAGAAGCTGACTTTCTCTTTTAGCCCAGGGCTGGCCTCTGGGGTAGGGGTGCAGGCTTGACTGGGGTGGGCTTTACCCTTGTGTAGAGGAAGGCCACTTGACCTTTTGTCTCTTGACTGCATGGAGGACCCTCTATCTTCCCGACACCTTCCCAGCTCATCCTTGCTGCTGAGGCTACTTGATGTAACCCATGGTCTCTGCCCCCAAGTTCACAGCGAGTTTAGGAGACAAGAGACATGGAAAGACAGGGCTGGATATGGAAAGTAGGACTTCAGAGGAGGAAGGGGAGGAGGTGGCCAGGCAGCCTTCATGGCAGAGGAGAGTTGGGCAGGACAGTCAGGCTGTTGGTCCAGATGGAGGACCCCTTCAGGTAAGGAGCCATCAGATGGTGGATGGGCCTGTGTCACTGCTGTGGGATACCGGGGACTTGGGAACTGAGCAAAGTGGGGTGAGAAGGATGGTCAGCTGGGCTGGGTTGGACCCACACTTTAGGAGTGGCAGTGCTGGGCAGAACTGTGCCCAATACCTGCGGTGGCCTCACTTCATTAGGAAACCCCAGGAAGTTTCGTTGACTTTCCTGGCCACACGTAAGTGAGCAGCAGAGCCGGATTCAGCCCGAGGCCTCCTGACCCTGCAGGTCAAGACCTCCCATACTGTTTCTGTCGTGGGCAGAGGAGCCCAGAAGCTCTCCAGGACATCGCCCCTGAACTGTGTGTTTCTCTCTCCCTCTTAGGCTTTCTGTGATGACGCAGTGGGGCTGAAATTCAGCCCTGTCCTGTACCCCAAGGTGAGGACCTTTCCCTCTTCCCTTACCTGGGGCTCTGTGGCTTGTTTAGCATGGATTTGCACCCCTGTGACTCTGAGGGAAGTTCTCTGCATCTTGGTGGGGTTTTATGGGGTCTCCATGGTAAACTTCCATGATTTTATTTCTAGCTGTGGAGCTGGTGGAGATATGGTCAGCCCTCGTGGAGGGTTGGGGGGTGGGCAGAAGGCAGAGAACTCCACTAAAATATAAAAGGCCAAACTGCAACTCCTCATTATCAGGGTTACCTCAGCCCTGAGGCCTTACAAGCCCCTGCCTGGCCCTGGTTCTCTGTTATTAGTTTCGTTAGGCTTGGCCTGATCTTGACCCCAGTTCTGATGTGGGCATGGGGGTGGGGTGCAGAGAGGAGCAATAATAACCAAACAAACTAACAAACCCACTCAGGAACAATTACGGCATGACAGGACTTAAATCACCCACGGACAGTGAATTGCTTCAGATTGGCCACAGGAAGAGACCCTGTGCACGAGCCAGCAGGGTCTAGAGGGAGAACATGGAAGCAGGGCTGTGTTTCTGAGCTTGTACTTGGGCCAACCCTGTGGCAGCTGAGGCTTGCTGGGGCTGGTTCAGTCCGTTCCCTGAGTCCCAGCTCAGACAACCAGGAACCACGAGGTACACTGTTTGGCGGGGAGGAGAGGCCCTGTCCTGGCTGGGCCATCCAGCACCCCCTGGAACAAATGCCTTCAATTCATGATTGGGCAGGACACTCTATCCCTACGCAGTGGCTGAGCTAATGGCAGGGTCCTCTCCTGCACAGAGAATGTGCCAGAGCCCTTCTTCTCTCATGCACCTCTTCTTAGCTCTCTGAGCATCTGTAGGCACTTACCAGTAATATGCTGCACTCCACTGAACATTTTCTATCATTCAGACTGCCCTCCTCTTTATAATTAAAGCTGAATTAGTGAGGTTTAACCAAACATTAAAACCCCATCATAAAGGCCTAACTTAACTACAAGTTTGGCAATTTTTGTTGTCAAATCATATCCACTGAGAGAACCGAACGATGCTCATTTGCATAGTTCTCTCTATAACTTGGAAAGCCTCCTGCGCTGGGAATAATGAAGGCACAGCTGTATTTTCATGTTTTCTATATTTGAAGGACAGCCTAGTCCAGCTGGGATGTTAATCGGGCTGAGACGTGTGTGTGTTTTTAAAATTCACAGAGTTTAGAACGTTCCTTGGAAGGTCTCCACGGCTGGGCGCCTCTTCTCTGGTGGGGCAGCTGCTCTGCTCCTTTGACTCATCCAGGCAGGAGTGGGAGGCTCCCTCCGGGTCAGCCAGCAGTGCTGTTCCAGCGGGAGCTGGGAAAGGGTCCATTTCCTCAGGCAGCTGAGAGATGTCATGGGTGGCTACCTGACACGGGCCGCGTATTCCGGGCGACAAGTCGTGCCTGGGTTGTTCTTTTGGTAGGATAACACGAGGTCAGATCATTCCTTTTTATTGCAGAGGATACTCCCATAGTACCCACATCTTCTCTTTCCCAATGAGCTTGTTCCTCTATGAACTTTTGGGGGGTTACGTAGATGATGACGATGATGATGAGAATAGCTGCTCTGGGGGTCAACCACACATTTCCACTTAATGAATGAGGAAACTGAGGCCCAGAGAAGTTCAATGGTTCACTTGAAACTACACAGGTAAAAGCAGCCGACTCAAAATTAGAGTTTAGTGTTTCTGACCCCCGGACACCAACTCTCTGAAGTGCAATAGAAAATTAGATAGAACCAGGGGTTGGGTGTTGTTCTTTTTCTTTGCATGTTGTCTTAGGGTGCGTCCCTTCTTACTGTGGTCTCCTTGTAGACCTCTCATGTATGGATAAGGGGGATTAAAGTCTGGGCAGGAGCAGTGCCTTGTGCAAGTGACATTGCTGATGACAGGTGGAATTAGAGCTAGTGTCATTGTCACTTGTCCATTTTGGGGTCCTGGCTTCACTTTTTACACCACAGATAAAACAGTGGGGGTGAAGTCAGCTCCCTGGATCTCCTTGTGTGTCCAAGCCCTGGCTGGCCCGTCTGGATGGGAATGGAAGGGGTGAGCCAGAGGTGTGGTTACTGGTGGGGGACACCCAGGTGTTGAGAACTAGCAAAGACCTTTAGAGTTGCATCCTGAGCGTCTACTTCCGACTTTACCCTTTCTCCTTTTCCATACGTGTGGATGTCTCGTGTCAGGGGGGCACATTCTTCACCAAAATGGGTGCTTCCCCTTCCACTTGCCTCCACGTTAATAAACAATCTGACTTTTTGTTCCTACATTCTCCAGGCCTCCCAAATGATTGTGTCGTATGACGAGCACGATGTCAAGAATACCTTCAAATTTGGGGTCATTTATCAGAAAGCCAGGCAGGTAAGCACCACGAATTCATACTGGTCACTATATCTTGTGGTTTATCACCAGGGACTCTTTTTTCCCCCTCCCTCAAGCATAGGAACCCTGCACTAGGTTCTTCTGTATTCTGAATGCATGACCACATTTCAAATATGCATTAGACTGGAGGTAGCAGAATCTTTAAGGTAGGCTACGAAGAAAGGCCTACAAAGCCTTTGAATGGTAATGCAGTTTTCCATACAGTAACTTCTAATTCTTGCTGACTGCCTCAGCTTATGTTTATCTATGGGCTGTCTGCACAAGACAAATCAGACTATCAGACCAGGTAGAGGGAATGGATTAGCGCAAGCTGCTCTCTCCTTGCCCACCCTCCTCCCAGCTGGGAATAGCTTTCTTGACCTAGATTTCACTAGTGTGCTCGAGCCAATTGTGTGCATCTCTTCCCAAATCTGTGTTCAGCAACTTCATGTTTGTAGCTTGAAATCAACCAGCCAAGGGAGAAGTATTTACACCACGGAAATCAGGCATCACCAGGATTGGTTGTTAAACAATGTACCCGTCTCACCCTCCTCGGTCTCTTATAGCACTTACATGCTGCTTTGGAGCTAGTTGGCCAAATCATGTTTCTCAACGTGTGTTCCATGAGACACCAGTCTGGTGAGGTCCTCTGTGAAAAATGACTTGGAGGGTCTTCCGTTATATAGGAATATTTTAAAGGCTGTTACCCAAGTAAAGAACCCCCCCCCCACAAGTAAAGAACTCTGTCACTTTGTTGAACTTAGTATTTCCCATACTTATTTGACCACAAACTTCCCATTTTTCCTACCATGAATGTTCACTGCTATCCTGAGATGTGGCCTGATGAACAGATTAATGTTTCCTAGGTTTTATGAAAAGAGGTTCCACACCCATTTCATCTTTGTATCATCTAAGATCCTAGCATGATGACTTTATATAATCACACTCATAATTTTTTGTTATGTGAATTAATGAATGAATAAAAAGTTGGGCCCTGTTAATGGAAGGTCTGTCGATAGCTTTCAGTATTATCTGTGCTTTTTTTTTCTTTTCTGGCGCATGATGTTGTCTCTCTTGGCTAGATGATAGCTAACTTCCTCGTCTGAAGATATTAGACCACAAGACACATGTGATCACTGACAAACACTCTAATTAAGTGAAGAGTTGAGGAGCTGAAAGATCAACCCAGATAAATCTTATAATTTAAGGGAGATTATTCAGGTAGCTGCTCTGATGATTTTCACATAATTGTATTTTTATTTTGTACAACTCTACTAACATAACCCACCTAATTAAAGTTCTTTCCTTGTGAAATTTACCAAAGCAGATTTCATAAGGCGATTACAATCCAATGTTCCAGCAAAGTTATAATTACCGACCATTAACCATCCACCTCTGAGAAGGAGTCTCTCTGTTGTTGATGTACCTGATGCTGCTGAGGCAAGATGGGGGCGTGCAGGGAGATAAAAGTCTTTTTTTGAAAAAAACCAACCAGGCAGATTGTTGTTTTGCAAACCTATAGCCAGGGAACATTTAATATGAACATTTGTTGCATGAAATCCCTATGCTGGTTTCAGGACATAAATAAACCCCATCTAACTCTCCTGTTAAGATAGCGGACTGTTGACTATTTTCTAATTGGAGTATTTTTTACTGTTAAGTTAAATTTTTTTAAATAATAACTTTATTGAGGTATAACACACATACCATAGAATTTACAATGGTATGTGAATTATGTCTCAATAAAGTGTACAATTCAGTGGCTTATAGTATATTCACAGAGTTGTGCAACTCTCACCACTATCTAAGTCCAGAACATTTTCGTCACCCTCAAAAGAAATTCTATCTCATGAGCAGTCACTCTCCATTACTACTCTCTCTAGCTCCTGTCAACCACAGATCTGCCTTCTGTCTCTGGATTAGCCTGCTCTGGACATTTAACATGAATGAATCGTAAATATGTGGCCCTTTGTGTCTAGTGTCTTTCACCAAGTATACTGTTTTCAAAGTTCATCCATATAGTAGCATGTGTCAGTACTTCATTCCTTTTTATGACTGAATAATGTTGCATTGTATGGATACACCACATTTTGTTTATCCATTTGTCAGTTGATGGACATTTTGGTTATTTCCACTTTGGGGCTATTATAAAGAATGTTGCTATTAACATTCATGCACAAGTTTTTGTGTAGACTTATGTTTTTATTACTCTTGGGTATATTCTTAGGAGCAGAATTGCTGGGTCCTATGGTAACTCTGTGCTTAGCCTTTTGAAGAACTGCCAGAATATTTTCCAAAGTGATGGCACCATTTTATATTCCTACCAGCAGTGTTTGTGGGTTCTGATTTTTCCACATTCTAATCAACACTTGTTGTCTTTTTGATTCTAGCCATCCAGCGGGTGTGAAGTGCTATCTCATTGTGGTTTTGATTACTATTGAATTTTAAGAGTTCTTTATGTAGTCTAGATAAGTCTTTATGTAGTCCTTTGTCAGAAGTCCAACTATTAATTTTTCATTCATGGATTGTGTTTTTGGTATCAAGTCTAAGAACTCTTTGCTTCAGCTTTGCTTTTTGTACTAACCAGCAGCCTTTGTTCAAAGAGAACGTCCTCATTAACTAGCCCCCAAAATCCATCTCTGTTGAATGAGCCTCAGTCCTTCCTCCTCTTGAGGACAGAGCCACTGGATGGTGACTGTGGTGGGGGATAGGGAGAAAGGAAGAAAGGGACCAGGTATCGGGACCACCACATTCCTTCCCCTGGCACCAGGAAGACTTTTCTAATTCCTACCTTGATCCTGTTTCACTTCCAGACCCAGGAGGAGGAGCTGTTTGGGAACAATGAAGAGAGCCCAGCTTTCAAGGAGTTCTTGGACCAGCTGGGAGACACGATCACGCTGCAGGACTTCAAAGGGTGGGTTTTAGCCAAGTGAAGGCTCCATAGGTGAGGCTCTAGAGGAAGGGCAAGGGGTGACAGCTGAGTTTCAGGGAGGGCATGTGAGAATTAAATACATATGAAAAACATGGGATTGTTTTTCAGCAAATGATCAACACTCATTCCTAAGGAAACGGTGGTCCCAGGGATAATCCATTCTGGCAGGTTATCTGAAAGGCATTGACATCTGGCCTTAGGATGCGCGGTGAGATTGCTGCACTTCAGATTTGCCTTCCTAATTACATTTGGCTCAGACTGAGAGTGAAGTGAATCCACCTTCCCTATCACTCACCTGCCAGGCAATCAGGAAAGAGGGCCCTTTGCAGTTTGGGGGGGAAACGATCCATTTTAGATCATGCACAAAAAGAAAGGATAATTAGGAGTTGGTGGAAATACAATAATTTGCCTGGCAGGAATCTATGCAATAGTCTACTATGTTTCTTTCAATTATCCATAAGAAAGGATATCCAGCTATTACTTAGAAAACTCTGGCCCTTGATTTTCCTTGGCAAAGACAACATTTGGGAAGGGCCTTCAGACCGGGCCAGCCTGTTCTATGCTTCGTGGCTGGCACACGGCTGAGCCCTCAAATTAATAGGCTCTCCTAATGTATGAAAGCACCTGGCTCCGTGCCTAACAGGTACCCTGTTTCCCCGAAAATAAGACCTAGTCGGACAGTCAGCTCTAATGCGTCTTTTGGAGCAAAAATTAATATAAGACCCAGTCTTATTTTTACTATGTTATAAGACCGGGTCTTATATTAATTTTTGCTCCAAAAGACGCATTAAAGCTGATTGTCCGGCTAGGTCTTATTTTCAGGGAAACACGGTGGTAGGTGTTCAGTAATTACTTCCTTCCTCTGCTTCCTTCTCTCCTCTTCTTCCGTCTCCCTTTTTCCTCCTCTTCCTCCATCTTTCTCTCCTTCAAGGTCATCATTACTGTCTGCAGTCAATAACAGATGGGTTACAATCTCACCTCCGTCCCTTATTAGCTCTATAACTTTGGACGAGTGACTTAACCTCTGCAAGCCTCAGTTTCCTTATCTGTGAAAAGGGAGATAAAGGCAGTACCAACCCCAGAGGTTGTTTGGGGATTAAAATGCACATGAAGTGCTTAAGCTAGTGCTGTGCTTTGAGGAAACACTGGGAGTCGTTATTGTTATTGTTCTTATTATATTACCTTCCACTGACTCTCAGATGCCGTCTTTATAAGATGCATCCTGATTTCAGAGATGTTAAAATGTGAAAAAATGTGTCTTAGGATAAGTGAAATAAAGTATATTAAAACCAGGAAGGACCCCAGAGATCACGTCATCCTATCCCTTTATTTTATAGAGAAAAGAAACTGAGGCCTAGTGAGATTAAGTGATGTGTCCAAGGTCATGTGCTGACATAGGGGCAGAAGCAGGTCTAGAACCTGGAGCATCTGACTCCTGCCCCTTCGTGCTTTTTGCTATGCCAGGCTGAGCACATTTTCTGGCTCGTATTACAGTGCTTGGGGGAACTGATATCCAGGGTCTATTTTATTTCATTTTCTTAAAGGAACCCGCATCCTCCTTCCACGGCCAGTGGCCCTGTTTCCGTAAAGGAAGAAGGGGCAGCTCCTAGAAGCCCACCCGGTTCCTTAGTACTGTTCTTCCTTGTCTGTGAGGAGATAGCCAGAGACCTCGTCGGACACCTCCAGGCTGGGTGCTGCTGTGGTTGGGTCTCTAATCAGGGACTGGCTGAGTAGAAGTCAAGCATCTGTCACCTCTTCAGGCCGACTCCAGATTCCCACTTGGGGCTCGCCACCATCCAGCACGATGGCCAGTTGCCCTGGCTCTGGGCTGAGGACTTAGACATGACCTTGCAGAGAGCAAAGGCTCATGCCCAGCCGTGGGGGCCCCTGGTACCTGGGGTGGCATTTGTCTGTGATTGTGGGTGGATGACCCCCCTTTCCACATGACCCTGTGGTGTGGAGGGGACACAGCCACAGCTTGAAATGGAGGTTCTGCCTTTGTCTTTTAAATACGGGTTTATGGTTAGAACGTCAGGGCTCGTCTGCTCAGAGGAGGAGATCTACCCGGTTTCCACGCATCTCAGTCTCTCAGCCTTCAATTCTCCGCGTCTTCTCATTCGTTCTCCTACCCCCGTGTCCTTAGGGAAGGTTGCACCCAGTTGCCTCCTCACCCTCACTTTCTTTCTCTGGCACTTGCCCTGTTGTTTTACTGACAGTTTCCGAGGAGGCCTGGATGTGACCCACGGACAGACGGGAGTGGAATCAGTGTACACGGCATTCCGGGACAGGGAGATCATGTTTCACGTCTCCACAAAGCTGCCGTTTACTGAGGGTGACGCCCAGCAGGTAACCTGGGTCAGGAGGGCTGTGGGAGCCCCGGGGCGTGTGAGGTGAAAGCCTGCTTCTGGTCCATCTACCTGAGGGACTGCGCTCCCCCACCCCCATTTTCATAATCAAGAGGCCAGTCTGTTCAGCTGTGTTCTTCTCGTCAAAGCCTGTTCTATTGTGTTATTTTGCCAAGGCCACACGTCAGAAGCCGGGTGCAGGAAGCAGTACAGGGCTCGTGGACTGATGGGGAAACTGCAGCTCAACGTGGTTAAAAGACTGTTTACTAGTTGATTAGGGGCAGAGCTGGGAGCAGAGCCCGGGTGCCCTGGTCATGTAGGGTGGTGGTGAAGAGCAGTATATGATGGAGTCTGCAGATGTCAGCTTGAAGCCAGTTCTGCACTTAGGAAGGGGTATGTGACCCTGGGCAAGCCGGTTAACCTTGTGGCCTCACTTTTCTCATCTGTAAAATGGGCATAACACCCTGTATGTCAGAGGGCTATTGTGGGGATCTGACTGTGGTTCATATGGTTCTGAATGTAGGGCTTAGTACGATGCCCGGCTTGTGGCAGGCTTCCTATGTAACAGCTGTTCACTGTCCAGGCCATTAGGCATTTGCCCTCGCTCCTGCCCCAGTGATGTAAAGCTGGTTATTGCATGAGACAATCCCCACCTTCCAGCTTTTTTAGTCTCCTGTCCTCATCTCACCTGCCTGCACGCAGGAATTCAGCCTCTGCCTCAACCAGGGAACCCTGGATGAGACCTCCACTTCCAGGGTTTTCCTGCTCGCCCTCTCATTTGCTGCTTCTGACAGCTGTGTGTACCCAGGGATGGCCTGGCATTTTTTCTCTTTGCGCCCTAATGCCAGCAGTTGATTTCCTGGCTGTTGCATCATTTGCCTCATCCCACTCTTTATGGCCCTCTCAGTCTCTAGGAAAATAATAAATGAAAGTAGGCCTTTTACCAGACTCTGACCCATGCATTTCTGAGCAGGGAGTTGGGAGGGAGCACAGATGTGATATTGTAAACATAGTGCCTGTCTTTGGAAAAAAGGAAGTTGGCAAATGAGACTGTGATTTGGCTCTAAAATAACTACTGAATGTTCCAGAAACAAATGGGAGCAGGACTCCTTTTGTATCCAAAGGAGGTTTTCTCTCAGTGTTTTACCTTCAGTCTCTGTTCCCTCACGGCCCCCCTTACCCCCTACCCAGCCGGCGACTGAGGGCTATTCTGTGCCTAGCTCTCTTTTAGTCTCACCTGTGTTAAGTGGGAAGGACGCAGAGCTTGGCTCTCGGCAGGACTGAGTAAATATTAATTTTCTCTTCCAAGAAATGGGATGATGTGTGTAGAATAAGTGAGAAAATTTGTGTAAAAGTGACCAGTATGGGGCTCAGTATATAGCAGGTCCTCAATAAATGAGAAATTCAAAGTGAAATATAGCACCTGCATGCAGTAGGTGCTTAATAAAGGAACAAATGCATGTGTAAACACCTAGACAGGACTTGGTACACAGGAGGGCTTTATGTTTGCAATCATGCATGTGAACAGCCCAGCATGGTTCCTGACACACAGTAGGTGCTTGGTGATGGAGATCGCCTGTGAAAACACCGGGCACAGTTTGGGATACTGAATGGGGTTGGATTTCTCTCTCCCCCATGACCTCCACCAAGCCAGATTGCCCATGTTTCTCTAAGCATGGCTCATCTCCCCTTTGGTATAGAATTATCTGGCGCCTCATCCCTGCTCATCCACATGTCCATCAAGTCCCCCCCATCTCTTCTTCCAGGAAGCCTTCTCAGATTACCATCAGACCTCTAACTTTGCCCTCTTCTCTGCCCCCGTAGTGTTAGGCATTTGTGTGCAGGAGCTGATTTAGCACTTGCTGGCTAGTGGCTTTGTTTGTGTTCTCAGGTGGCTTCATCTGTGTTTGTGTCTCTTCTGTATCAATTACAGACTCTACCAGGCCAAAACCCAGCCCTCATCTTTTAACTCTTTTCCCCGAGTCCCGAGTCAGGGCTCTGCATGCTGTAGAGCTCAGTAAGATGCTTGCTAACCTCTACCTAACAACTTGGGCATCTTCCTAACTTTTTTTTTCTTTTTTGATGGCTTCTAAAGATTGAAAGAAAAAGCTCCCTGGAGAGCTAAGTCTCCGAGTTGCAGGGTTTACATATAAAGATAGAATAATGTGGAATTTCCTGTATAGATCTATTCTGCTTTCCGGATGTTCCTAACTGGCTTATGACAATGGACCACTTTTTCTTTAGCTCCAGAGAAAGAGACACATTGGGAATGACATCGTGGCCATCATCTTCCAAGAAGAAAACACACCATTTGTCCCCGATATGATTGCCTCCAACTTTTTACATGCCTACATTGTGGTGCAGGTTGAGAGCCCGGGCACAGAGACCACATCCTACAAGGTAAGGAGAAAGTCTCAGAGGATGTCCAGGCACCTCACCACACTTTATGGATTCAATCAGTGATATCAAGGAACGCCAGTTCTCAATGGCTCCCCGGCCGTTCTCCAAAATGGCACTCCTAGTTTTGGTGTGATCAATTTTCCATGGTTCTCAGGTTTCTGGGATTTGGGAGCTCAACTCTTGGTGGAGAACACCTTCTGAGGTCATCTCATCCACCTGGCTTCCTCCAGGCTCGATGACATCTAACTCCAGGATTGAGAAGCCCCGGTGCCCCTATTTGGAATCTCGTAATGCCATTCTCTAGAGCAGGGGTGTCCAAACTGCGGCCCACGGGCCAACTGCGGCCCCGCGATCCATTGTTAATTGGCCCGCAGCAAATTCCAAAAATATATTTAGTTTACTTAAATAAACCAGGTGAGGCAATACGTACTTCACCTTGAGTGAGTGGCCCGGCTGTTTGTGTATTTTACCGCATATGGCCCTTGGTGAAAAACGTTGAAAAAAGTTTGGGCACCCCGCTCTAGAGTAAGGCAGAGCCAGAGGAGAGCAAGAAAAAGTAGAGAGGACTGTCAGGAAGGGAAGAAAGGAAAGAAAGAAAACGGAGACATGTTTATGGTGAGAAGGGTGGAGAGCGGGGGCCTGGTAGACCCAGGGCACTGGGTAGGCCCTCTGGTTTAGCTGTTCTGGAATAAATGATTGATCTTAATTTGAAGACTCTCAGGGGTTGTGAGTCTCCCTGGGTCTCAGCCTCCTGACCTATGAGTGGCTCAAAATCCTCACACATGCACACGAACCTATCATCCTCAGCCGCCCTTACCCTGCCCGCTCCTGGTGGCTGTGTCACTAACCCTCTCCCCTCCTCTTCATGAGAAACCTCGTGGACAACAGCTTCTCTATATTACAGTGGGGCTGGGGGAGGGGGGCCTGGGGCCCAGGGGAGATAGGCCGAGGCAGGGTTTTTAAGGTGGACGTTAGATAGCCTTTGAACTGCCTGCAGATACGCGCAGGATGTTGAGTTTATGTGCTCCTTTGCATTTTCTGGGGAGAGAGGCCATAGCTCAGGTTCTCAGAGGGCTGCCTGCTCCCCAAAATGGTAAGAACCTCTGTTACAGGGAGAGGGAAAAAGAGCTTGTCCTTGCTAATAGGAAACCCTGAGGCCTGCAAATGTTTCCTATTTAATAACTTAGGTTAGTGCTGCTTCCTGGGGTTCACGAAGCCATAGTAGTTCATGGGCATCTTCATGAAGGAGCAATTTTGCTTGAAGATTTGGGGAAATGATGTTACATAATGGTTATATCAGTACAAAGCCGGATAGATATATTATTCATGTCTGCAAAATTCATATCAATTTTAAATCCAAATATGAGATTTCAAACAAACAAAACAAAACAAATCCCCCCACAAAACCCACACGTCTCTCCTGTTGAGGAGATGATTCCTTTCCATGTCCATATACATATTCATGCTTCTCTGTCATTATGCAGTTTTAGCTGAAAAGTTGGAGAAGCCATGATTTGGTCATTTCCTGGAGGGCTCCAGGATCAGCTGCTTTGACTGACAGGGAATTTCCTTCAAACAGCTGCTGGATTTGTGGGTGGAGGCAAGTTTTATTCATTCAGTGCCTATTGTGTGCCAGGGGTGGAAGTGACATACAGAACCAGCACTCAGGGAAGGGACAGAAGAGCCAGTGAGTGCAGTTCAGCCACTGGGCCGCTCCAACAGCCAGCTGGTTCTTTTGAACAGCCAGTAGAGGCCTAGATAGGGTTTCCAGGCCGGAATTCCCATCCATTCTCAGGAATTTTTTTCGCTTTTCTGTTCCCGAATCCCGAGAAAAGTTGGTTGGGAAATCAGGAAAATCGGCTCCTTGAACTCAGGTGGTTGGTAGTATCGGCCATCACTTTGTGGAAACGATTCATCGTGGAAAATATATCTCGGGATTTGGGAACGGGAAAGCGAAAACAATTCCTGAGACCAGGCGGGAATTCCTGCCTGGAAACCTTAGGCAGAGAGCTACCGGATCAGAATCCCCAAAGGAAAGCTGTGTGATTGGAGGGTCTCCCAGACCCGGCCAGGCAGTCATGTACATATGTGTGGCTTGTCTCCTGGGCCTCTGCTGGCAAAATGGGGCCTCTTGTGGACATTTAGTATTTGCTCTTAGTTTCTGATAGGAAATGGAGCTTAACTAACTGACTTCTCCACTTTCCCAAGAGCTCAGTGGAGTGGGACAATAGAAAAAAATTAGAGGTCCAAAAAATACCACCCCAGCACCAGCTTTGATGCTGGAAGCCTTTACTGAGTCTTCCCAGCCAGTCTATGGTCCAGGAAAAATCACTGTCCTCAGGGAGGTGGTGAGAAGCAGAGACGTAAGGACCCACAGGAAGAGCCAGGCTGTCCCTGGGATGTGGGACCTTGTGTTCTACCTGCCAGGAAAACGTTGAGGTTGTCGGGCAAGACCTATGATTGGGGGCAGGGAGGGAGACAGACTTCCAAGGTGCTCCCCATAGCTCTGTCCCTCCACACCCCCAGCAAACCCCAGGGGATGAGCAGATTGAGGAGGGCCTGGTTAGATCCCTCAAGAGGTCCTGGGTGAAGCGAGACCTTAGCTGACCCTTGCAGGCTTCTGGGCTATGGCAAAGGAGGGTGTGGTTTCCCCAGGGGCTGAGCAATGTCCCAGGCAGCATCCCCTGGAGAGGATGGGGTGGGAATGTGCAGAAAGGGGCCCCAGACTAAGAGGCTCCAGATAGGAGCCTGAGGTACTTGTCCTGGGCCTGCCTCTGACTGCTGTGTGACCTTGGTCCAGTTCCTTCCCTCTCTGGGCCTCTGATTCTGTATGAAATGAGGAAGTAGGACTAGACAACCTCTGAGTTCCTTCCAGCCCTGACATGCTGCGGGAGAGGAAAGAGGGGGAATTGAGAAACAGGTGTGTGTGTGTGTGTGTGTGTGTGTGTGAGAGAGAGAGAGAGAGAGAGAGAGAGAGAGAGAGAGAGAGAGAGAGAGAGATTAAGAAGTGGTTTGGGGGAACGCTAGTATTTCAGGTATCCTTCATTAGGTGCAGATCAGTAGAGAAAGTAAAAAAAAAAAAAAAAAAAGCGCTGGTGACAATGGCTACCTCTTACCGGGTCCTTGCTCCATGCCAGTAAAAACACGGTCTTCTTGAACCCTCACATGTCTCTGGCTCAGCAGGGCCTCTCATTAGCCCTGTTTTACGGGAAATTGGGGCAGAGAGCTTAAGTCACTTAAGTCCTGAGGCCACAGAAGCATTGGCGCTGGAGTCTCCCTGTCCAGGTCTCTGGTCATCATCCCTGAGTGGTCAGGACAGGTGGGAACTTGGCTCCAAAGCTCGGGTGTGCATGAGATGTCACATCAGATTATTGTTCAGACACAAATTTTGTCCCCGTCCTGCCAGGTTGGAAGGAAATTCCAGCTGAGCCATCACTGGGACCCCCTCCTCTCCATGCCTGAGGTCACCCCGTCCCTGCCCCTGAAGTCCTGCAGAGGTCTCAGGAATCTTATGCGCAGCAGACCACTGAGGAGGAGTCCTGGCTCTGTGGCCCTTCCCCTCACTGCTGACATGTTGTTTGAGCAACTCCATGGTTCTCGAAGGCTTCTGGGCCACACTTGGGCATGGGTGGGGATCTTGAGTGTGGGGCCCTCTGAGGTTGCCCACCTCCTGGCACACCCTTATTCCTCACACCCCCCAAGCCTCCTTCCGCTTTCCACCTCGAAGAATCTCTTCCCCAGAGTCACCTCCTGCCTCTCTCCTAAGCCCTGCCCTAGCCCCTGCTGGGAGGCCCTTTCTGAATTTAGAAAACAGGAAGGTGGGGCTGTGTGGGGGCAGCTTCTGCTTTCAGCCCAGCAACCCAACCGTCCCCCAGAGGAGGGAACAACAAAGGCCCGGCACTTTGTTGGAAAGGGGTCAGGAGAGGAAACACAATGGGGACAGAAGATGAATGGCTGTCACAAGGAAGGATCCTGTCCTCTGCTTTTCTGACGTGGCTGCTGCAGTGGGCTTGTCTGGCTGGGAGACCTGGTGGATTGAAAAGCATATATGAAGCCACTTACCCAGTCCGCACAGCCCATCTAATGTGAGCCTGAGAAGGAGAGAGTATTGAGATGGGAAGAGGGGAGAGCTGGGCCTGGCCTCTGGCCTCGGGCCAACCAGCCAGCCTCCCCCCACTATCCCCCCACCCCATTCTGGCTCTGAGGGTGGACTTTTTGACTTGTGCCATGGGTGCATTGTGGGTGGTGGTGGGGAACTGTGTTTGGCAGTTGGAACCAGCCAGAAATCATGGCAGCCAAACATACCCTGGATCCTGACTCTTGGCACTGCCATTTGGGCCATGCAGACAACCTTGAGCTTGGGGAGAGAAAACCTTCAGCTTGGTATTGACCAGCATCCTCCTGCTCCCTTCCCCTCCAGACCCAGGCAGGGCCTTTCCTTGGCCCGGCTCCAAGCTGCCTGCTCACCCATTGTGGCAGACTCTCAGCATCTGCCCTACTTCACAGGCCAGGGAGGCTGGCGGCGTGCCAGTGCCAGGCTCACGTCAGCGGCCGCCTGCCTGGGGAAGGGAGAGGGCAGCGTCTCCAGAGAGGCCTGCAGCCTCATGGGCTGAGAGCAGGTGAAACCAGGGCACCTGCCTGCAGAGGGGAGATGGAGGTGTGGGGTCATCCCAATCCTGGGAGACCCCACACACAGCCCCTGGATGCTCCCCATGAGTTCATGCCTTGCCAGGCTGGCCAAGGCACATGCCCACCCAGAGCCTGGTACACTCCTCTGCAGCATACTTTGATGTCCCCCACCCCCAGTTCCCAGCCTGGGCCCTGTGCTCTGTTCGTTCAAGCCAGCCTGACTGACCCTGCATGTGGGGTCAGGATTCCAAACACTAGTCTGCCCACCATATAGAAGCTCTCGGGAGTGTTTAACGGGTGCAGGTTCTTGGCGCCGTCCCAGAGCCGCTGATTCAGTAGGTCTGGGCTGGAGCCCATGCAACTGGTATTTATTGTTTAAACACTTGCAGTGATCTAATGTTTCTGAAGGTCTTCCTCCTGCCCTCCCGGCCGCCTGTGGCCAGGTTTCGGGTCAGTGTTGTGGAGAGACCCGGAGCAGGGTCTGGATTCTCTGTTCATCTCTGTGGGTAAATCACCTGGGTGCCTTGGGGACCACTTCCTGTCTCTGGGCGTCTGTTTCCTCATCAGTGAAACAGGGCTAATCATTCTCACTGTGCCTTCTCTGTAGGCTTAGCCTCCCAATCCAACGAGGTAATGAGATAAGGCCTCTTGGAGGCTTGTGCTGCATTAGAATTAGGGACCCAGGCTGCTCCCCAGCCCTGTCCAGTCATCTTGCCGGACTTGCTTCTGGCCTCCAGCATCACAGAAGAGAGCACGTGGATGGCGCCATGGTGTCCAGCCCCACTGCTAGGAGCTCTGCCTTGCTGGTGATGGCTCGCACAGGCATTCTATTTGTATTCTGGCAAGGAGTGGAGGGAGAAGAGGAGCAGATCTGCTGTGGGAAGTGGGGCTCCCCCAGGGCCCGAGCATGGCATGTGCAGTGCGTCATCATCACCCTCAGCTTGGGTGTCTTCCCTCCCGGCCCACACTGAGGCTCTGTTTCAGGTCTCAGTCACTGCGCGGGAAGATGTGCCCACCTTTGGCCCACCTCTGCCCAGTCCCCCTGTTTTCCAGAAGGTAAGAAAATCTTCTTTCTGCTCTTCTCATGTCCAAGACTCCAGGTTCCCATACCTCAGTGGCAGTAATTGGAGTGGGACTGAATCTGGGCTGGGAATATCAGGAGGACCATTGGCAGGGTTGGGGGAGCTCCTTACTTGGACCATTGGCAGGGTTGGGGGTCTCTCCCTACCTCTCCTGCTGCCAGCCTGACCTACCACAGGGCACTTGACAGGGTGTTTGACTTTCTGCTAAAAGAAGCATTTTTATACTATGCTTCAGTCCCAGGCGCCTTGGGCAAAAATTGTGGATGTGGAGGGTTGATTTCCTGGGACACAGGGAAGTTGGTTTCCATGCTGGCATCTTAGCAGGTGGGCTTGGCCTGGGCTAGAAATGATCAAATGCCAGAAAGGACCTTTCAGGGGATCTCCCAGACTTTCCATTCTGCCTACGCGTTACTGAGACTGGGAGCGTCCCGGGGCTTCTTGTCTGTTCCAGGGCCCGGAGTTCAGGGAATTCCTGCTCACCAAGCTCACCAATGCAGAGAATGCTTGCTGCAAGTCGGACAAGTTTGCGAAGCTAGAGGTGAGAGCGGGTTTTCTGACGGTCTTCCTCCTGCCCTCCTGGCCACCTGTTAGCCAGCCTCTGTTGGGGGGCTGTTTGGGGGGGGGGCGATGAGCACTGTCTTTGCCTCTGTAAGCCTTCAGCCCTGTGTTGATATTGGAACTCTGTCTTCTTTTGGAAGCTAAATCCAAACTTCCGGTCTAGTCAACCATTCACCAATCATTTATTGAGCACCTACTATGTACCAGGCTCTGGTCTGTTACCTGGGATATGGGCATAAATGAGATTCTGTTTCTGCCCTTACAGAGCTCACAGGCAGGTGGGAGGGGCCATTACTAAAGAGACAGGTGTGGTACAGAGTGCCAGCCCTGGGCCAGCCCGGGGCTGTGACTCAGGATGGTGACTGCCTCTGCCTATGGCGGACTGGGATGTATTCAGGGAAGGCTGCTTGGAGCAGGTGGCCTGTGAGCTGCTGAGCCTTTTTCCAGGAGGAAAGAGTAGGGAGGGTTATACCAGGCATGGAAAACACAATGAGCAAAGAATCAGAGCATGACTTCGTGAAGGAGCTCCAGAGGGTTTGATATGGCCTGAGAGAGGGGCTCATGTGGGGGTGGAATGGGGGGAGACTCAGTTGGAGACATTGGTTCAGTCAGATCAGCAAGCGCTTTGAGCAAGAGGTGGTGGGGCCCTGATAAAGTACTTAGGCAAGAGAGTGATGACAGCTTGCTTCTACTGGGCATAGAAGGAAATGATTTGGGGTCAGTCGGGAAGACTTGATGGATTTCTGTATATAATGGTGGGGCCAACTGGAATTGTGGGGCGGCTCTTAGGCCTCAGCTTGGGCTCTTTGCTGACATGGGCACCGGTGGAAGATGAGCTCAGGCAGGACCTGCTCCTACGGGGGTGCCTGCAAAGGCTGGGTTGCTGGTCTCGGTAAATGGCGCCCCCTGGAGGTCATACACATGGCTCTGGACAAACATCTGGATGGAGCAGAGCAGTGGGCAGTTGGGTATATGGATATGGAGCTTGGGGCAGAGATCTGGGAGTCAGCAGGGGTGGAGCTGGGAGGGTGGGATGGCCCAGGGAGAAGGGGCAGAGGGAAGGGAGCAGAGGGCTGGGCGCTGGGCTGTAGTGTTAACTGCAGCATGTGTGAGCATGGAGCCCAGTCTGTCCTTAGGTCACACCATCACCCGGATGCAGTTGACTAGAATAACAGCCCTCAGGCTAGATGTCTGGAGCCCCCAGGGAGAGGGCACATCTCTGTCTTCAGTGCCAACTCCACAGACCCCACCCTCTTCCCTTCCAGGATCGGACGAGGGCCGCCCTCCTAGACAATCTTCACGACGAGCTCCATGCCCACACACAAGCCATGCTGGGACTGGGCCCAGAAGAGGACAAGTTTGAAAATGGGGGCCACGGGGGATTCCTGGAGTCTTTTAAGGTACGACAAAAGAGTGGCTGAGGATTGTTGTGGCAGGGAGGTGTGGGACAGACAAGGGCAGAGGTCTGAGGTCTGCAGAGCCCAAGTGCCAGCCTCAGGTGGCAGGACCAGCCGGGGCACCACAGGAGTTTGCAGAGGGCCGGGCCTCAGGAAATGTGAGTGGTCGGAGCAGCCAACAGCGTCTGCTGCGTCCTCCACATCCTTCCTTAATCTGGATCGTCTCCTCCTGGCTGGGAGTCTGACAAGTAGGGACAGGGACAGAGTTAGCAGCGGGAGAAGAGCCAGTGCAAACCACGAATATTATTGCTTCCATCTGCCTTCTTTGTGGTCAGAGCCCAGGGCAGGATGGCAGGAGCAAGAACACAAATCTTAGGGGTCTTTAGCAGCCAGTGTGGGGTGCTGCAAGGATTCTTCCCAGCTGGCAGGGCACTGGGGGACCTGGTCAGGGTCACTGGGATGGAGTTAGAGTAAGTCCCTGTGGACTTTGCAAAGGGAAGAACTTTCTAACTAGGATGAGCTGCTAAAAGAAGTAGCGTGCTCCCTGTCCCTGGAAGTATTCAGGTGGTGCTTGGACAGCTGGCATGACGTAAAGAAGATTCATCATCGTATGCTTGTGAAGTGCTTGTTGGTCCACACAGCACTTGCACCCAGCATCCGATCTGAGCCTGGCTGTTACCCTGTGCAGTTGGCAGAACAGGTCTTATTATTTCCACTCACACACAAGGGGACAGGATGAGAGGCTGCAGGAGTGCTTAAAACCATACACCTGCTGAGAGGTAGAGCCTTGTTTCGTACTCAGGTTTTCTGGTTCTTAGGTCAGTGTTCTGCTGAATTGCCCATTGCAGAGTGATGGGTAAAGCGACAGTGTGTGGGGTTGGGGTTAGACCTGCCTTTATTAGAAACGCCAGCTTTGGGATCCTGGGCATGGTCTTTACAGTCTGTAGGCCACAGTGTTTTCGTCAACAGCACAGGAATGATCAATAGGACCTCTGTGATGGAGTCATTGGGAGAATTCATTGAAATAAAGTCTGGAAAAGTTCACATGGCCTGGAATACAGTAAATGCTCAGTGAAAGTGTGAGCTGTTATTATTATCCTGGAAAGAGAAAGTTTACCACACATTATCCCGTCTAAAGCCTCACAGCTGCCCTCTGTGCCCTGTGGGGAAGGCTATTATTAAGGGTATAATTATTTTGGTATCATAATTCATACCCAATTTTAATAATTATGAGCATAATTTTACATGGGAGGCAACTAAGACTCAAAGAGACAAAATGTTTGTCCCAAGTCACCCAGCAAACACGGGAGTTACAGCTGGGTCTGCTGGATCCCAAAGCCTGTGTTCCCAATGGCTACATGATACTGCCTCCCGGTTCCCCGACTCGGTTAAGACTCCACACATGCGAGCCTGACCTGGGAAAGCCTGGGGTTCATCCCTGACGTCCGGGCTGCACCTCAGAGAGCAGGGCAGGCCTCTGCTGGCCCTCATCGGGGCCAGCTGCTAAGATTCCTCACAAGGGCGCGGGTAGGAGCCAAGCTGCTTGTCCAGGCTGGTGGGAGATTCCTGGGACATCTGTTTCAGTCCTGATGGACAGTGGCAGCCAGCGTGAAATAGGAGAAACTGGGAGACTAAGAGGAAAAGGGGACAAGGGGAGAAGAGAAACCGGGGGGTGGGGTGGGGGGGGCGGGGAGGAAGGTGGGGAAGGGGGAGCCAGGTAGGGTAGCCTAGCTGAAAGGGGTGAATATGAGACTGGGTAAACACGAAAACCTTCATAGGTTCCGCCCCATATCAGATCAAGTGTATCAGATACTCCCACATCCCACAGTAAATGTAATTTATATAAGACTTCAGCTGTAGTTGACTGGCGAGCATAATGTTATGTTTTGCAGCCGTTTAATGAGGCGTTTGTTGCTTTCAGTTTTGTTGGTTTCTTTCTGTATTTTGGAGTTAACAATTGTTTTTCCAGGTTTCAAATATTTTTATAACCTAGAAAAGCTTGTCGGCTGAGGACACTCTGCCCACAGAGCCCAGTGGATTAAATGTCCCGGCAGCTGCATACAGGTTGTGCGTGTTAAAGGACAGTGGCCTGAGGCTATTTTTTCAGTCCCCTGCCTCTGGCAGGAGTAGCACTTGATCTCTGTTGGACTCCAGCAGGTCTGACTAAAGGGGTTTCCGAGAGAGGAAGATGCCTCAAAACTTCATCTTTACTTGTCTTTGATCCAATAATCCAGGGAATTTTTCTTTTCCACCTTACACGCTGAAGATAGACTCGCATCTGCATTCTGCTTCCATGCCTGTGTCCCAGGTGGCCCTGGGGGGTGAAAGAGGGGGGCTCTTACAGTCGGTCAGTCGCACAGAGCAGCTTTTCTGCCCTCCCTGCTGGGGCACACAAGCTCTTTTGCCCTGTCCCTTCCATTAATGTCCTCACATCTCCCAAGCTGTGGAGGCCGGTGCTGGGACCAGGCCAGGCGCTGCAGCCTTGCAGCATCCAGTGGCCTGGGGGATTCTGATGTGTGGGCCGAGCCTGCGGCCAGGCCTGTGGTCCGTCTCAGCTCAGGAAACTGTCTCTAGTTTGGGTATTTCTTCCTGGGTGCTTCGGCTGGTGCTATGGTGTCAGATTTGTTGACATTCCTGAGGGCGTTCCTTACCCAGACCTCTGTGAGATCCCTCTTGCAAGACGTGGTGCATGGAATGGTCCTAGGAAGAAAAGTTACATGTTTTATTTCCTTCCTGTCAAAGTTCTCCTCTCACAGGCACATGGAAACATAACTGAGAATTCCCAGGGCTAGAAGCGATCTCAGCCATCCACCCCCTGCTTCTTATGACTGTTCTTCCCCACCCTGCAGTGCAGTGACCCTTTGTCCCTCTCTGGAGAAGCAGAACTGTCACTCTCCTAGGCTGTGCTCCTGGCACCTCACACCACTTAGAATAGCTCTTCTTCACATCTCTCTTCAGCTCCATTGGCTGTCATTGCAGTGTTTCTTCCATGAGAGAACAGTTGGTTTACGGACGTCTAGACCTACTTCTCAAATTGAGATGCTTGGAGATATTTTCAGGAATCTGCCAGTTCTACAGACACTTTGAAATTTTGCATTTTCACTTAGCTGAAAATATAAAAAAATATATTTTCAATTATAGAGACCGAACTTTTACAGTGAAACTCACCATTGAAGGACATGAATAAATACATAGGTATGTTGCAAATGCAGCCACAGGACCACTGGTGTTGGGAGTCTGTGGACATGTTCTTGGAGTCTTGCAAGAATATTTTTCTTTATAAAGGAGCTGTACATTATTCACCTTTGAAAAATACTGATCTCCAGACTATTGTTCTTCAATGCCATTCTCAGCCACTGCCAGCTGTTGAAGTTTCTGTTGGTCCCCAGTGAAATGAAAAGAAAAAGTGATGCTACTTGACGTACCACATATGTCCATAAAGCACACGGAAGCCCCATTTTGAGAAACCCCGAGCTAGCCCCACAGACCTCATCATGCAGAAGGGGAATGGAAGACCAGGGAGAAGAAGGCCCCCCAGGGGCCCCAGAACTGGGATCACCCAAAGCAGGGAGCTGTCAGGTGAATTTCTCCCAGCCTTTGAGGGCCACTAGTAGTTAACGCTCTGGTCTGATCTGACCCCTAGTGGCAGGAGAGGAGCACCAGGCTTCCGATATTCTCAGCAAAGTACCCGCAGGCTGGGGCAGCTCATGGATTGGAGCTCTGGACTATCTGAGTGGAGATGTGGAGGGATATTTCCTTCTCCCGTCAGTCTCTGTCCTTTATGTGTGCTGCTAGTGGGACAGAAGACCCTGTTCTGGACCTCAGAGTGCTTCCTGATTAGGGGCCATGGCGGTGGGCAAGGAATTTCATCTTTCTCTCTAAGGGCCCCTGCCTTGGCTGCTTGCCTGGTACAGGTAGGCACGTCCCCCTTGGTGGTCATCCCCATGCATTTGGTCCCTTAAGTTGAGTTTGTTAAATGGAAACAACTCACAGAAGCCATTTGTAAGGAAGCGAGGTTTGTGGCTGGCCCGGAGGAAACATGTTCCCTCCGTGATGCTAAGTGGTGTTTGTATTCCCGGCTGAAATGAAGTGACATAAACAGATAATGAGAAAGTGATCCCATCCCTTCTTTCTCATTCCCCTAAAAGAGAACTTGTTCAAAAGTAAGCTATGATGTGTGCTGAGGGCTGGGACATCATGGTGACTGAGGATGGGTACAGAACTGGAAATGACTAGCTGGGAGGAGAGCAGACTCAGGATAGCCAGGGACAGTTGTGTGAAACATGGAATGGACTGGTCTAAAATTCCGTGGTTTAGAAATGGTAAGATTTCAGCTCGATGCGCAGCAGAACTTTCCAAGGGACAGGCTCTCCACTGCTGGAACAGGCAGCCTTGAAAGCAGTGAGCAGCCGGTCCCTGAGAGGAGGGTGGATGAAATGTGGCCCGATGTCCAAAGGGCTGAGTAGGAGAGGGGCCAGATCGTCCCTGGAGACCTCTCGATGCCCATACAAAGGCTGCACGGGCCTGTCCTTTTCTCTCCTGCCTCCCTCTTTCCATATCACTGCCCTCTGTTCTCTTCTTCACCCTGTACCCGTCTCTTCTGCCCAGCGTGAAAAGGCTAGTGCTTCCAGCTCTGCATCAGAGTGAAGCATGAAATACTTTAGACCATGTCACTGGATGCTTCCGTCTGAAAGGAGCATTATTTAGATCTCTCTCTCTCTCTCTCTCTCTCTCTCTCCCCCCCCTCCCTCTCCCCCTCCCCTTCTCCCCCTCCCCCTCTCCCTCTCCCCTCTCCCCTCTCCCCTCTCCCTCCCTCCCTCCCCAAGAACTGGGAAGGAGAGTTAACCTTGAGCGAGCAGGTATCATGCCAGGTATTTGGCACACAGCATGTCATCCTCACACAGGGACTGTCACCACGTTGCAGATGAGGAAACTGTGTCTCAGAGAGGTTCACACACCATGCTGGGAAGAACAAGACTCAAATCCCTTCCTGTTTGCTTTGGGCAGCAGACGGCCACCCTGTCCATCCCTGGGATTCCCCGTCAGCCTATTATCTCCTCAGATTTATCTCACTGACTCAGCAGGACCAAGGGCATTTGAGAAGATTCTTCCCCAACATCAACCTTGCAGATTTTTTTTGAGGGGAAGCCAATCACTTGGTTTCTAATCACCCTTAGTCCATCCACCTGTTGAATTATATATGTTCACTCTGGACCACTTTTTGGGCTACTGGTGCCCCTTCAGCTGGGGCCCAGGGTCCTGGATTTGGGTCCTGGCTCCTCTCTTACCTGCAGGGTGACCTTGGGCAATCATTTACCTTTCAGGACCATTTCTATCAGTGCCTGTCCTCTCTGCATCTTAGAGTTGTAAGGACTCAATGAGATCTTGTATGTGGAGCTCAGCAGACAGATACCATCACACAGGGCTTATTCCTCACGTCGAATCTTTGCTGGACATGGATGGTGAAGAATCCATCAGAACATACATGAGTAATTGACATGTCATAGTTGATGACCGTCGTGGTGGTGGCACACAGGAGGGCGCCAACAGAATGTCATGATGCTGAGGTGATGGAGCACTTGACTCATTTACGGAAACTGGCTGTTTATCCAAGGACACCTCAGAGTGGTACCACACCTTTCCTGCCCTCAGTTTTCCAAAGGGCACATGACTTAATGATCTTTGAGTGGTGGAATGAATAGAAGGTGCTGGCTGTTTTAACACATGTTGCAGGAAACTGTTGCTAGGCGACTGTTCTGTGGTCTAGAAAGGGAGAGAGAGTTGACGTCCCTCCAGGGGGCGTCTTTGACTCAGACAGCAGAGGCTAGATGACATCAGCGGTGCGAGGCTGGTGGGCTCAATGCCTCATTCAAGAGGAGCTGGTCTTCACGGTGGTCATATTTACAAATGGTCCTCTTTCCTGAATCAGCTTTCCATGTCAGGATAGAAAGGCAGGCAGGATGTGGGCCTTGGCCATTCCTGCACTTGGAGAATTCCTGATCTTGGGGAGAGCTCCCCGGGGCATCTGCTATTTGGGGTGGGAGCAGAATTCCTGCTGATTTCTTGGGACTGACTGTCTTGCTGTAGACCAAGCTCTTCCCTTCATGCTTCAAGGGAGGGAAGAGGGTTCATTCTTCCACACGAGACCATCTGTGTGTTGGCACATGGAGTGAGTAAGCCGACGTGTTTGTATGTGTGTGGGTTGAACCCGGTGAGGACGGGAGCAGCGTCCACACATTTGTCTTTCTGTGTCAGTTTTCTGAAGCCGAGGTTCCGAGTCCACCCGACCTCAAATGCCTCACACAATAAGGAAAATCCATTAACTCACTTAACGAAAAGGCCCCATGTGGCTCATGGCTCAGCGTGGTCATCGGCAGCCAGATTCCTTCCCTTTTCCCCTCTGCCATCGCCAGCTTGTCAGCTTTGTCTCAGGCTTGATCTCTCACGACCCAACGTGGCTGCTGTGGTTCCAGGGACAGACATATCACATCTCTTTTAGGAATTATTAAGGAAACCTTTCCCCAGAGCCCCTAGCAGATGTCCCCTCATGTTCCATTGGCAAGAGGATGGGTTGTGTGACTGCTCTAGACAGGTCAGAATTTACTCCTTTTGATGGAAGAAGAGGGGACATTGGACCGAACAGTGGTTCTGCCAGCAAGGAACGTGGCCTCGATGGTACTTGCACGTGAGCAAGTAATGATATGTGCATCCACGAGTCTGCATGTGCCCCTGAGGCCGTGGGGGCCCTGGACAGCTACTGAATGCAGAGGGAGGACCCCCACAGGCCCTGCGTCTTTTCACATTGCCCCAATTTTAGGAATGTGTCTTGTTTCCCCTGCTGACTTGTGCACTCCTCGGAGGCAGGGTCCATGTCTCACCCTTCTTTACACTCCTCCTAGAATTCTCCTTGTTTCTGGCACAGTGCTGGGCACACCAGAAGCACGTGACAAATGCTTGTTATTAACAATTAGAGTAGCCACTTTTACTGGGTGCTTATGATGTGCCGGGCTCTCTGCTAAGAGCTTTATATGCATGGCTGCCTGGCTGTATTATTGAGTGACTGAATGAATGATTAAAAAGAAGTGATGTGGGGCTTGGGGACTACTGGAGAGAAACCTCCCTTCCTAGAAACCTCGTGTCATCTTTGAAGGCCTCCAGAACCAGGGAGCATCATCTTCGTGGTAGGTGGAATTCCCTAGGACTTGACTTATCAGGAAATCCTCCCTTGAGTTGAGCTGAGATCTGTCTGCCTCACTATAACCACTACCGTCAGGTCAGGTTCAGAGGAATTCAGGCCTGCAGAGCAGTCTGAGGCGAGCGACCATCCTATCCCAGGTCCGCCTCTGCCGTGGGCTCACCAGTCTTCATTTTAGCTGTTATTCTCGTCGTTGCATGCACTGACCATCCTGGTTTCCCCTCCTGGGCCGGTGTACCCTTTTCTGTTGGTGGCCCAAAATGGGCACAGGGCTCTGTGTGGCCTGGGCAGCTCTGGGCCCTCCGAGATCCCGCACTTCAAGTCCGAGCGTACGTGTCCTGTTTGGGCAGCTGCACCGGGCGGCAGGCTCGCATGGATGACGTTTTAGCCCCTGCGAGTGTGAGTGGTGGCTCAGAGCACAGTGAGAAAGAGCCCCTCTCATGGTTCCCCAGTAGCAGACATATTCCAAGTTGTACAAGGCACTCTTTGGGGTGGCAACAGAAGGGATACCCAGTGTTTAAATACAGAGGGATGCTTAGCTTTCTGCCAAAAAAAACAAAATGAAAAAAACCCCCATCAATTTGGGGTCAGGCACTTGTGTCTGATCCCCCTGCGATCCTGCTTGGATCATGTCGTTTCCAATTTACAGGTGAGGAAGCTGCATCTCAGAGAGGTTGGTAACTAGACCGGGGCCACACAGGTTGGGTGAGCTGTCTAAGCCTCACTTTCCTTCCCTGTAAGGTGGGCTAACAGCCTTTGTCCACCTCGCAGGGGACCTGGGGCACTGACCCCTCAGACTCTCCCTGGCCGGTGTCCTCTCTAGCCTCTGCCAGCAAAGAGCCACCTATGCCCGCAGCATGTGAAAATCTTGTGCATATTGTAGTGATTAGTGTAGGGCCACCAAGGGGAGAGAGAGAGACAGAGACAGAGAGAGAGAGAACGTGAGCGTGCACACGTGTTGAGGGCTGTGTCTGCACACCCAGCCAAGAAGGTGGGGTCATTGCACAGGCCTGGCTCCAGCTCTCAGGCCCCTGTCACCTGCTGTCCCCACAGAGGGCCATTCGCGTGCGCAGCCACTCCATGGAGACCATGGTGAGCAGCCAGAAGAAGCCTCACGGCGGGGGCCTCCCCGGCAGCCTCAGCGGGGGCATCTCCCACAACAGCACGGAGGTCACCAAGACCACCTTCTCGGTGAGTGCCCACGGACACTGGGGTCCCCCAGGTCTCTGTGGGGGAGGGGTGTGTTCACCCAGCCTTGGGCCAGGCGAGTAGAAGAGGGTGAGCTAGATGACAGAGGGAAACTAAGGCTGCATGAGGGTGACCCCAGGCCCTGCCCTCTGAAGTGGAGCCTCCGTTCCAGGCAGCACCTGGGACCGGCCCAGACTGGAAGCCTTCTGTTGTCCTGTTCTCTGGGTTTCCCCTTGGGGCCAACCCTGTGAGATGGTCCTGGGGTATGTTTCTCTGCCCAGCAGCTTGGGACCCATGACTGTGAGAGGGGTGTCCTTGCTTTGTTATTATCAGTGATAACAGTAGCCGCCCCTGAATGCTGTGTGCTAGGCACTGAGCTAAGTAATGCCTGGGCATTATCTCATCCGATCCCCATAACAGCGCTCTAAGGTAGGTCCTGATGTGTCCTCCACTTTACATTTGACGAGAAGGAGGCTAAGAGGGGTTAAGGAACTTGCTACAGGGCACCTGGCTAAGCCGAAGAGCTGGGGTTTGGGTGCAGGTTGCACTGACCTCAAGGCTTCGCCCTTAGTCACTGTGTATCCTCCAAGGAAAGAGCCTGGCAGGTCTGTGGGTTTGGGTCTGGTCAGCTTGCACCAGGGCCAGGCCGGATGAAAGAGCCACATAATTGGGCCTTTTATAAAGCAAAGTGGCTTTGAATTCGTGTAGGTTAGGGTTTTCTTCTTTTTCTTTCTTTTTTTAAAATAGCAGGATACCCACCATGATACTAATGATTAGTATTATAAATCATCCTGCATAGTTCACGTAATTTACCAGGTATTTTCATTGCTCTTATCTTGTTGCTCCCAGCAGGTCTGTGAAGGGAGCAGGGCAGGGCAGTTACCTCCAATCTGTGGATGAGGAGAAAGGCCCAGGGAGTTTTGCCACTCGCCTAGGGTTGCACAGCACGTGAATGGCAGAAGTTGGGGCCTGGGTTAGAGATGTGGCAGGATCTGAAGATTGGCTGCAGGCTCCCATCTCCCCCGCTCAGTCTCCCACCCTCCCTCTTTCCCGCGTGTGGCTGAAGCAGAACCTCATTCTTGGCCGCCGCCCCTGCCTGTGCGTGCGCGTGGCCCTGGCTCGGCTGCTCTCCTTCTGTCTTGTTACCGTGACACCCGGCTTGGACTCACTTATTTGCAAGGAATGGATGGAGAGTCAGGGGTGCTGGGTTCTTGTGCTCATCCTGCTGGTGATTTGCTATGACCTCGGCCAAATCCCCTCCTCTCCTTAGTTTCCTTACCAGTAAAGCCAGAGGTTGAACCAGGTCACGTCCAGGGCTCTCTCAGCTTTGTGGTTCTCCATCTGTGAGCCCCTGAATCCCTTCACAGACCTTCTGGGAGCAACAAGATAAGAGCAGTGAAAATATCTGGTAAATTACGTGAATTATGCAAGATGATTTATAATACTAATCATTAGTAGCATGGTGGGTATCCTGCTATTTTAAAAAAAGAAAGAAAGAAAAAGAAGAAAACCCTGTCCTTCTCAAAATGTGGGGCTCTCCTTAGAGTGGTCCTGACCCCATGTTCCTCCAAGGATTCTGGACTTCGGTGGACTGTTACCCGGGGCCTTAGCATCTGGCTTAAGAAGACAGGAAAATGGGCTGCAAGTGGCTTGAGCCTCGGGTCTCAGCTCCTGTTACACAGATCCCAACCTTACTGGCTGTCTTGCTATTTCCTGGCATCTCTTCCAGGCCAGTTAGAAGGTTGTGGGGGCTATTTGTGGACAGGAAAGGGGATGATGAGGAGGAGATCTGGGTTTGTGGTGTGAACACTCATTTTGGTGATTTCATTGGCAGCCTCCAGTGGCGGCGGCAACAGCGAAGAACCAGTCACGGAGCCCCATCAAGCGACGGTCGGGGCTCTTCCCCCGTCTGCACACGGGCTCTGAAGGCCAAGGGGACAGCCGGGCACGATGGTAACTGTCCAGTGTGGGGTTCGTCAGTTTCCTCCACCACAAAAGCTGTAGGATGGCCACTTCGGGGAGGGCTATGGCTTCCTTCCAACCTGGCCCACACCTCAGGCCCCTGTTTCTCACTCAGCTCTCTATCCACCAAGGCAACTTTGGCCGTCTCTGCACTGGACTTCCAAAGTTGTTCTTGTTGCATTTGGACCCAAACTAGATTTTTCTCTTTCTTTGCTTCCATTTTCAAAACTCACTTGTATGTCCCCTCTTATGGAAGCCTTCCCTGATTCTGCCAGGCAGAGTTAATTGAACCTTCTTCCTTTGGGCTTCTAGAATGATTTTTTTTTTTTTTTTTTTTTTTAGCAATACTTGTATCATACTTCACCTGTTCTTGTTGTCTCTCTGACTCTTCAACCAGTGAGCCCATTTGTTGTTTAATTTAGCAAGCAGCATTTCTTGAGCGTCTGCCATGTGGTGGGCTCAGTGCTCAGACAAGAGCTACAGAAGACACAAACCTGCCTTCCAGAAGCTTATGGTCACGTGAGGGAAAGGGAGGCATTCAGGTTGACTTCCCAGTTTCCAACCTGTCTGCCTGTCGCCCTGGATGGGGGCACCAGTCCCTGAGCTTGGGCATGCAGGATGAGGGGCAGGTTTTTGGAAGAGGATAAAAAGCTCTGTTTGGAGCGTGGACATGTGAGTGAGTCCTGTGGGTCACTCAGTAGAGAAGCCTCGATTTCTGAGTGGTCAGAATTGCAGGAGGTGGGAGTCCCAGGGGTGGAGAGGGTGGGTAAAGACAGGTCAGTGAGTACAACCAGCCAGGGGTGTGTGTAGAATGCCTGGGGAACACCAGCATTTAAGGGCACGTGGAGAAAGGAAGAGCCAGTGAAGAAGCCTGGGAAGGAAGGAGAGCAAGGACGGGGAGAGCTTGGAGAGGCGACATTCCAGGTGGGAGGGTCAGACATGCAGAGAAGTCCAGCACAATGACCTGAACCCCTGCTTGGGTTGACAATTAGGAACTCATTAGTGACCTCGTTAAAAGGGCATGGAGGTACTTCATGCCTCTAGGATGACTGTAATTAAAAGGACAGATAACAACAAGTGTTGGCAAGGATGTGGAGAAACTGGAACCCTCATGCATTGTTGGTAGGAATGTAAACTAGTGCAGCTCCTTTGGAAAACAGTCTGGCGAACAGTTCCTCAGGGGGTTAAACATGGAGTTACCACATGACCCAGCACTTCCACTCCTGTATATCCAAGAGAAAGAACACATATGTCTGCATAAAAACTGGCATACAGATGTTCATAGCAGCAGCATTTGTAATAACCCAAAGTGGAAATGATCCAAATGCCCATCACTCGATGAATGGGTAAATAAAATGTGGTATATTCATAAAATGGAATACTATCTTGCAATACAAAGGAGTGACGTACTGATATATGCTACAGCATAGAGGAATCTTTAGAACACTGCTAAGTGAAAGAAGCGACTCATGAAAAGACTACACCATGTTGTATGATTCCATTTATGTGAAAGTCCAAAGTAGGCAAGTCCATAGAGATAGAAAATATATTAGTGGTTGCCAGGGGCCAGGAGCGGGAGGATTCAGGAGTGATTGTGAATGGGTCTGGGGTTTCTTTTAGGGGGGATAAAAATGTTCTAAAATTAGATTGTGGTGATGGTTATGAATATACTAAAAACCACTGAACTGTACATTTAAATGGGTGAATGGTATGTGGCTTATATTTCCATAAAGCTGTTAAAAGATAAAAGTGCCTTGAGGACAGGGCCATTATGTCCTCAACAGTGGGCACAGGGCAAATAGTGGGCAGCGGTACATGGTCTTTGTTAAACTGTAGCAGAAGAAGACCCTTGGGCCCTGGGCTGGGAGTAGCCCATTTACCCAGATGCCCTTCCCAGCACTCAGGGCTGCCTCGGCACATGCATCCAGGGAGCTCATTTTGTAGTCTGTGTGAGGGGGCTCCCTAGAGTTATGCAGCGGTGGCCCTGGCAGCACCCCGAGGAGTACATGTACACTGTTGTTTTCTGGCTGTGGCGGTAGATTTTCTAGACCCCACTCTATTCCCTCTGTAGCCTGCTCTTGACCTAGAGCTCTGCCAGGGTTTGCCTGCTTGGGTGGGGGGTGGATTTGGGCATGGGGGCATCGAGCCAGGACTCCTGTCTAGTAGCTGTTGACTGTCACTCAGGAACCTTGAGTAACCCTTGCAAAGCACAAAACCCTGTTGTCTGCGCCTGCAGTCTCTGAGGGGGGCTTGGGTGGAATGGAGGTTCTGGTGGCTGTGCTCTGACAGGGGGCGCTGTGACCCCACAGGCCCCCATGGTACTGAGAGCTGCTAGGGGCTTTGTCTCAGGCCTGGGGCTCAGGTGGGAGTTGGAGACCGGCCCCCTGGCCTCATTCCTCTTCATCCTCATTTCCTCAGTGACAGTGCATCCAGCAACCCCAAGACCCCGGATGGTGGGCACTCTTCTCAGGAGATAAAGTCTGAGACCTCATCGAATCCCAGCTCTCCGGAAATCTGCCCCAACAAGGAGAAGTAAGAGTGAAGGTGGGGGAAGGGATAGCTTTAGCCACTTGGCGTTCTGGGCTGTATCTCCGCTCCGGGCACCTTTTGCTGCGGGAACTCCCTGGAACACAAAAGCCAACAGGCAGGGTGATGGGGCTGCTGGCGGGCAAGCTCAATCTCTGTGAGGCCGCCCTGCCCTGCCCTCGGCCCCGGCGTGTGAGCAGGGCCTGCCTCCCTGTTCCCTCCAGGCCCTTCATCAAGTGGAAGGAGAATGGCCGGGCCAATATCTCCCGCTCCTCCTCCAGCACCAGCAGCTTCAGCAGCGCGGCCGGGGAGGGCGAGGCCTTGGAGGAGTGTGACAGTGGGGTAGGTGTGGCCCTGGCCAACGCTGGGGAGTGGGGAGGGCACCCTGGGCCCAGCCAGACACCCGCTCTGTGTATTAAAATAGCTACTGTGGGCACAGCCCCATCCAGGCTCTGCACATAAAGGGGAAGTGTGGAAACTCCACCCTCTGGGAGCAGGGCTTTCTGGGGTTGCCCTGGCGTGACATAGGAGCAGGAGCAAAGGGTCAGAGGCCAGGCGGAGTGGTGCCCCTGCCATGGGCTTCCTGGCTGGAGAGGAGAGGGGTCAGTGCTTCAAGGGGCTGGGTCGGGGGCACTTCCTGGGGGGTGGAGGGGAGAGTTGGAGGCAGCAGAAGGAAAGAGTGTGTCCAAGTGGGGAGTGGAGGGCAGGTGCTGTGCGGGGTCTGCCGAGGTGCCAGCCACTCTGGGGGCTGCCGGGGGTGGGGCTGGTCTCACTCACCCGGCCTCTCTCCCCAGAGCAGCCAGCCGTCCACAACCTCACCCTTCAAGCAGGAGGTGTTTGTCTACAGCCCGTCCCCAAGCAGCGAGAGCCCCAGCCTGGCAGCAGCCGCCACCCCCATCATCATGAGCCGGAGTCCTACAGGTCGGTGGCATCTGGTGGTGTGTCCACGTGACCACAGGCAGGCGCTGGAGCTGTGCCCTGACAATTGCTCGTGGGGCTTGTGCCCCAGGTGTACTAAACTGGCCCGTTTCCACCCCAACTCCAAAGCGAGAGGCCCTTGAGCTCTGTTAGCTCATGGTATCTGTTCATCAACCTTAAGAGGCCTGTGTTTTTGTTCTCTCCTTACTCATGGGGAAACTGAGGCTCAGAGAGTTCAGTGATTTTTTTCTGGAGGAATTGGGATTGTGTGAGTCGAAAGGTGAGGCTCTTTCCACTGACCCCGTCACTGACTCAGGGCCGCCCTGCCACAGTGATGGTCCTGAATATACGAGGATACGAGGTGGTGAGAGTTTTGCAGGTAGAGGGGACAGCACATGAAGCAAAAGCCTGGAGGGAATCAAGAGACTGTGTTCTGGAACCGCACATGCGTCAGTGTGGCTGAAGTTCGTGGAGGGGGTGGGTGAGAGAGGAGACAGCAGTTGGAACACCAGGCTGAGGCCACCACGGAGACCGTGGTGAAGCCACTGGAGGGTCGTAAGTCTTGGAAGGTTTTTAAGTAGAGAAGCATCGTCAGCAGTTGAGAAGGGCTATTTTGGTGGCGGCAGCTGGCTGAGTAGAAGAGGTTGGTGGGGAGCAGGTACAGGGAGTGAGATCAGTGCGGGGTCCCAGTGAGCGGTGAGGGGTGACAGGCCATGGACCTAGGGGTGTCTGGAGCAATGGGAGAAGCACGTGGATTCAAGAGCTGCCAAGGAGGTAAAATCTTTCGGGCTCAGTAGTGTGGGTTCAGGGAGAGCAAGGAGCGTGGGCCTCTTGGGGTTCTGCGATCCCTGCAGTTGGGCAGAGTAGTAATAACTGGCTCTGGGGAGAGGGTGAAGCGTTGGCACCTGAGGGGCATCCAGATGGATGTGTACGGTAGGTACTGCTGAGCACTGTGGGTGCCTAGAAATCAGAGCCTCGGTCTCGCCCTCGGGGAGGGCAGCCCCGTGTAGGGCACGCACAGGACTCTGGAGCCTGCGTCCTAATCCTGGATCCCCGACTTATTAGCGGTGTGACATTGGACAGGTTACTGAGCCTTTCTGTGCCTCAGTTTCCCCAAGCAAAAAATGTTGGGAGGGGAATCGTTTCTCCCTCATGGTTGGTTGTGGGAAGATTAAATGAGCTTATGCTTGTAAGAAACTTACAACTGTCAACCTAAGTGTTTGTTAAATAACCGGAATAGAACGATCGTATAATCTGTAGCTCTCACCTGGGAGCGATCTTGCTCCCCAGGGCACATTTGGCAAAATGTCCTTTTGATTTTCTCGACTGTGGGAGGAGGGTGCTGCTGGCATCTAGCGGGCAGAGGTCCAGGATGCTGCTAAACATCCTACAATGTGCAGAGCTGCCCCCACAGCAAACAATTATCTGGCCCAAATGTCAATAGGTTGAGGGTAGGAAACTCTGATCTAAATGATGGAGACATAGCCAGGGCCAGTTCAGGTGCGTCCTCTTGCTCGGTTCCCTTTGGCCGGGTAGCTGTGGAACTGGGTCCTCATCCTGGCTACCTGGACAGGCCGACCTTTCTGAGCCTCAGTTTCCTCATCTATAAAGTGGGGATAGTCATACAGATTCCATGATTAAAAAAATAAGGCTTAGTTAACTATTGAAGAAATGAATGAACGAATCCATAACCAAGCTCGGCTCCTACTTGGTATTAAATAAATTTCAAAATAAATAAGGTTTTGAGTAAAGGGAGGTGTAGAGAGTGTCTGCGACTTGCTGAAGGTCACCCGGAGAAGAAGGGGACCTGGGATGGGCCTGGTAACTCCTGCCTGGTGCTTACTGCATCCGCCGTGGCCCCCCCCCATAGTATTTAATGCTGAGCGGCCGCTACCTCTCACCCTCAGCCCCATGGAAGTTTTCCTGGGACCCACTGGACCATCCCTGCCCTGTGGAGACCTGGAAACCTGTTTTAGGCTGTCCAGTGGCATCTGGGAAGAGACAGGGTTAAGGGGAGGGAGGTGGCCTGGAAGGGCCTGACATCCGTCTTCCATGATCTCAGATGCTCCCACCATCCACCATCCGTCATTTCACACCTGGATTCCCTGGGGCCCTGAGAGGGGAGTGGCGGAGAGGTGCTCCTGGTGCTGGGTGGGGCTGCTTGACGGAAGCACGAGTAAGTCAGCGGCCTCCAGCTGGAGGGTACTGAGCTGTCGGCTCCCTCCCCGGGTCAGAGGAGAACCAGAAAACCAAGTGGTCCCCTGTCCATGGTGTGCTGGTAAATATCTAACAACGGGCTCTCTTGCCACACACACACACACACACACACACACACACACACACACACGTTTATGTTTACTGTAAATTTTACTGATGTAAAGGACCTGAAATACAATTTATAAATAATGGTAAAATATACAATATTCTTCCCTATAAATCCCACATAGCCAACTGATGCTTACAGACACTTTTATCGATATGTGCCTAACCTTTGCATTTGTAGACAACTTAGGTTGCAAATTACAAACAAGTGTTCCTCTGACCTCAATGGTGATTGATATTATTCTGTCAGTGACACAAGCAACTTCTTTGCAGAATCAGACAATAGTTTTCAAATATTGGAAGAATATTTAATCAGTTATTTTTGTGCTGTTCACAGTGTAATCGCTATAGATACAACACAGTTTCAAGTTTAGCCTATACTGTGAATATTTTCTCCGTTAATTTCTTAAGTCTAGACAACGAAACAATAAATGAAGCTCTGATTTGTAGTGTTTGCTGATTTCTGTGGCCTTAATACTCCTACTTTGGCTGATCTGTAGCTACCAATGTGACGTGGAGTTGGGAAGAACTACCAGACAGATACAATAAACACCAATAACTTTAAGAGAATAGATAATAGTAGAATGTAGTGAACTAATGAGGAAGTGATGACTTTTGAGTGTTTAGTACTCTTGAGGAAAATCATTTATTTAATTATAAGTTTACATAATTTAATTTAAAAATGTGTATATCAACCAGCTCACAACATTTCTAAAAATGTAAGAGTTGGCTCTCGTGCGAAGTGGAGGGGACGAGGCCCCCGTTTCCTGGCCTCCCTGTCAGGTTCCTCCACAGTGACCTCTCTAGTTCCACCCTCTCTTCATGGGCATTCCTCTTTTTCCTAGATGCCAAAAGCAGAAACTCCCCGAGGTCAAACCTGAAATTCCGCTTTGATAAGCTCAGTCATGCCAGCTCCAGTGCGGTAAGGACTAGGGGTAGGGAGGTGGCAGGGGGAGCCTCCTGCACCCAACATTCCAGCCTCTTCCAAAAGCCAGACTTCCCTCCTGGGGGCACATCCCACCAGGGGAAGGAAAGCTCTGGTCAGATCTGGGGGGATGCTGTGGGCCCCCACATAGTGCAGTCAGTCTGGGGGGTCGCCGGCCACTTCTGCCACACGTCCTGTGTTGGAGGCACATCCTGGGACACACACAGGTGTGAGCTCTGGACTGTTGGCTCTGGGGGCTTCCGGTCCCTTCCTGAGCTCACTGGAGAGCTGAGAGCTGAGTGCACAGAAGCTGCAGTCGGTGGGGATTCTGTCGTCTAGTTTTATAAGACGCTTATATGGATTTTTCTTGAAACAGGGTCACTAATATAGAAGAGGAGTCCTTCGCCTGTCAAAGGTGGGTCAAGTGTTTCTCCTGCTCTGGCCACATGATCTGATAACCTGAGAATGGCCAGAGATTCCCTGACAGCTGGGGAGGGTCAGTCGCCTCTTCCGAAGCCTATGATGGGGAAGAAGGCCAGTGGCCTCAGGTGTGGATGGGAAGCGTTGTCCTAAAGGATTGCCCAGACTCACTGAGGCCATCTGCCTGCCCCAGGGGAGTCTGGTTGAGGGGCAGGGGCCTGGAGCCCACCTTCCTCCCCTGGAGTAGGGAGCCCTCAGTTTGCCCCCTCGCCTCTCTGCTCCAGCCAGCCTTTCCCTCCTTGTGTTTTTGGCCAGGCTCTGGGCCGAGATGTGTCCTCCCTGCACATCCAGACATGCCTTACCCCCTACACATTGTGCGGGAAGACCCGAGGGAGGACCCCTGCTCCAGCCTCAGCCAGCGGAGCTTGTGGTTCTCAGCAGAGCAGGGAGCACGGGTCCAGCTCACCTCAAGGCCTGAACTCCTGCTAGTGAAGTTACTAGAGACCCATCTGAATTTCCACCCTGCCACGAGGCTCAGGGGTGTGAGTCGCAGTTGGATTCAAGGGGAAGGGCAAAGCTAAGCCCATTTTATAAATACCTGATCTATGAAAAAAACCAGAAGAGAAAATGGGAATGCTGACATGACTTCCAACTCTCATCCTGTACTTCAGTTGCCTCAGTTCACGAAATTCACATTTATGCCCAGCTTCTCAGGCTGTAGACAGTCTGGTACCCTTGTATTTGGCACTCTCCTGTCCTAAGCATCTTCAGTGGGCTTTGGCTGTGGACACATGGGTTCTCCCTTCCTCCCTTCACCCACTGTTTGGTTATCATCTTCTTCCTCTTTGTCTCCTCCAGGGAAGCTCTGATTCTGTCTCGGAGAAGGCTCCTATTCCAGCATTTGGGGGTGTCGTCCACTACTCTGACTGTCACAGGCCTGCTGCCCCACTGGCCACCTGCCCATCAGACCAGCTGTCTGTCTCAGTGTCCAGACCTGGCCACAGCCCTGCCTGCCTCTTCGCCAAGACACCCTGCCAGCCCCTCCCCATCTCTGGTCCAGGCCTCCTGCCTCCAGGCTCCCCTGCTCCTGACCACCCAATTTGCTATGTGTCTGGGTCATTTGTCATCTTGTTTTGTCTGCAGAGGCAAGAGTTGGGTAAGGGGGGATCTGGGTACTGGTGACTCAGAGACCGGAGAGGCAGAGAGAGTGGTGAGGTGGGGAGCAGAGGCTGGCAGCAGGGCTGCGCCCGGGAAGGGACAGTGCTGTATCCTGGAGGTGGCAGGCACAACGACTGAGTTTAGTGGTAGTGGAGGAAGCACTTTTCCAGAAGCCAAAATGTGTAGCTCCTCGAAGTTGCCCTGACAGAAATCAGCTCTGTTGCTCCTATCTCGGGAGGTCCCAGACATCCGTTTGCTTCTGTGCTAGGAACTGTGTACCCATTTGCTGACCTCGGGCCACAGGCAGCATCTGTGCCTGCCGCCAGTGTGTCTTGAGCGGCCCAGTGGTTGGAGTTGAGACAGAGCTGGGTGTGTGTGGGAGTGGGTGCCCCTCTCTTCCTTGACGGCCTGATTTTCCACAGGCTCCTGATTGTGGTCACTGTGGGACCAGCCCTGTGTCAGTCTCTCCCCTTTGAGCAGATGTTTTTCCCATGAAGGGATGGGCAGATGGGAGTGAGAAGGAATTCTTGGAGAGCAAGCCAATGAGCGCTGGGGCCTTGGCTGAGGAAAACCTCAGACCCGAGGGCTAGGCCGGGGTCCAGGTCTCTGCTGGCTGTGGAGGTTCGTGGGAGCGTGCCTTGAGCCTACCTCTTAGGTGAGAGCCGGAGACGTGAGGTGGGGATGGCTTGTCAGGTTTGGTCAGGCCCATGTGTGGGTGGAGACCTTGGCTGTGGTGAAGGAGCAGTGTCCTGCATTTTATGTTCCTGGCGTCTGTGGGGGGCCCAGTGCTGCCTGGGGGTGTGCCCTTTGGCTGTATCAAGGCTTGGTCCCCCAGTCCTCCTCTTCCCCTCTCCAACTGTGAGTCCACGGGCAGTTGTTACACTGGTGGGATTCCTGTAATCTGGGCCCCAGTGGGGTGCAGCTCAGACTGCAGACTGCTGCCTGCACCCTTGGCCGGGCCACCTTCGCTGGGATGAGCCAGCTCGCCTCTGAGCAGCAACCTGCTCCTCGCTTTTCACCCATCCGAGTCTGCAGGGCGTTTCTGCTGATGGGCCCTGGTGGGGTTCAAGGCAGGGCGTCCTCCAAGGAAAATATCAAGTCTGAAGGTGCGGCAGCGTCAAGTGCATATGGGGCCTCCATGACAGCGGGCTGCCAAGGTGACGCTGGTTGGGCCCCTGCTTTACTGAGCAAACGACAAGGATTTCCAAACCAATGCTTTATTTGCATTGGGAGCTGGGTCTATTCCCAAGCCAAGGCACATAAACATTATGCTTGTTTTTGGCTGATGTGACAATTTCCCTTTTGCTTTTGCCATGAGAGCAAAACCTCGATCCTTCATTCCCCACTCACCTGGACGTTGTGGAATCCTATTTGCAGGCCGGTGGACCTCTCCCCTCACACTCTTTGGGAAATGTGTTTACTTAACGTACTAGTCCAGTAAAATTTATTCTAGTTAGAAAGTCAACAAATGTCTGTTTAGCTTTTATGAAAAATCTCTAGAGCAGCACCCATGGCTGGAATGAGGCCCACGGATCCTGGCAGCGTCCTGTTGGCTGGGTTTCTGAAGGAACTTGGAAGGTCAAACTGTGTTTTTGTAAAAACAATTCCAGGGCTCTGGCTTGCTTCTCTGGGGAGCTGGTATTTACAGCTGCTTAGTGGTTGTGCTGTGTTGTGTTGTGCTCTGGGGGCCCCCTGGGGTTTCCAGGTTACCCCCACTCTATCCTACTTGGGGACCTCATCCCGATCTCCCCCTGCTGCTCTGGTCGCTCTCCCTGCAGCCCCCACCTCCTGGGAGGCTCTGCTCCTGCCTGTGAGCCAGTGGCCAGGATGGCTGGATATGGCCAGGGAAACCGAAAGGTGCAGGCTTGTGCCCTAAGAAGCAGCCCTGAGAGGTGGTGTCTACCTTCTGTTTACTCATGGGGGTACTCTGGGCAGGATCTGAAATGTCCCTCCCTCTGGGTCCTGTGTCACCATCTCTAGGAAGTCCATGCTGTGGCTTCCACAGTGTACCTGACCTGTCCCCGTGAGGTCCCAGGGCTGAATAGCACTGAGCAGTCTCCCCTCACCCTTGGGGGCCCTGGGGACAGGCAGCTAGCGTTCCTGGATGCTGCTTCCTCCACACTCCCTTTGCATCTTCTCTGGCCCTAAATGTCTTTCCTTTTATCGCTGTGCCCAGTCTTGGGGCTCAAGGATTTGCTCACGCTTCATCGGTCCTTGTGACTAGACTCATCCTGGTATTTGGTGCTCATGCTGGTGTTTGAGGCGTCCTGCACGTTATCTGGACACAGGAGAAGTGTTTACTGGACACGTCTCTGGCTCTGGGAACTGCCTGACTCACGGAAGAAACTATATTTGTCATCCTCTAGGGCACTCAGATGCTTCTGCTCGCTTGATGCTTGAATACAGATGCAGAAAGAGCTTGAGATAGAAGGCCACAGCTAGAGTTTCTGTCCACACTGATCAGTGGAACATGGTATTTCTTGAAAAGCATTTTGTGGTCCAGCCTTGACACCGGGCCTTCTGGGCCCCTTTGAGCATCTAATCCAACCACGTCATCTCCCAGATGAGAAATCTCTGCTCCAGTGAGGGGACAACAACTTGCTTGAGGTCACATAACCAACTGGTGGCAAAGCTGGCATTAGAACCCACAACCCAGGGCCCTTGCTTTGGCACCACCGACATGGTTGGTTAAACAAATGGCTGCATTTCTTGGGACCTGAGTTTTGTGGAAGCCAGTTAGCTGGTGTCTTGGCACTGACAGGGAGAGGTCAGCAGTCAGGGTGCTGGTGGGGCCTCAGTTTCTCTTCTTTTCATCAGGTCGGATATTCTCTCGGATTTCTTACTGAGGGCCCTGCGGTTTCGGATGCGGCTTGGGCAAAGGAAATGAGGAGGGAAAGAGATGTCAGTGGGTTGTGCCTCAGGGCTGTGGGCGCTTCCACTCTGGTCTATAGGGGATAGAGGCCAGGGCAGAGATGCAGTTAACCAACCCTGGGTTTCCCCTTTTCAAGTTAAAAAGTGTAAAAGAAAACTCTTTGGTTTTCCTAGATCCTTCAACAAGGGTGGTTAGGTTAGTAAAAATGTAGACTCAAGCGATGAGGTGGGACAAGAGCCTGTTTCAGTTTCTTACCCTGACTGTTCAAGGTGCCGACGCAAACACTACCTTTTTCATTCAATTCGGAGTCAACAGAGACAGGTCTGTTGTGGGGGAATGGCTGGGATTCAGGTCGATCTTACGGCTGCAGGTGGCCAGCAGGGTCCTGGCCAGTTAGCCATGCTTGGGACCCTCCGGTTCCTCCCCCAGCCTCTCGCCAGCCACCCCTTTCTCAAAGGCAAGGGTGGGTCAGTGGAGTTTGTCAAGGTGATCGCTGCAGCCTGCTGGGGGGCTGGTTGGAGCATTCTTCTACAAGCGCTGATGTCTGTTTTACCACCAGCCCCTTGCCCACCCCAGCCCCACGTCGCCCTGCTTTCAGCTTAGCCATGTGCCTCTTTGGGAGGAAGGAGACAGGCCCTGCTAAGGTCAAGGACAGTGGAGCCCCGCCTAGTGAGAGGCCGTTGGGGCAGTGGCCCTGTCCTGTGCCTTACCATCCCTGGGGAGAGGCTCTTTGTCCGGAAGACTGGAATTTAAATGCCATCGTCTTTGATATTGTGACATTTCCGCTTGGAAGGGTCAACCCCCCTTCCCGCTCCTTCGCATGTGTGCCAACTCCCCCCTGTCCTGGCGTTCTTCCACACTCCAGCCGGGAGTGCTGACATTTAAGTGTGAGGAGATTCCTCTGTGTGGTAGAACCTAAGAAGTGTAACTTGGAAATGACCCATGTGATGGTGAGTTTCTTTTTTCCCTCTTCCTGAGGTGATTTGTAGACCCTGACTGCCTATGTAATGTAAATAGTGTACATTTAATTTATTGCTATGGTAGCACATTGTATTTGTTAATGTATAAAACAAATTCTAAAAGGTCAACAAATGTATATTTTGTTGCTTAAATGTGTCTTTGCAGAAATTGACAATAAATAACATATTTTGTGTCCATCAGTGTTCAGATTTCTTTGCTTGGGGCCCCATCCCTGAGCTTCATCTTGTAGTTCCCTGGAGGTTGACTACTGGCCGCCCATGGGCCATAATGTTCCAGTTAGTTGCTGATGTTTAAAAACTGACCACAATTAAACTTTTTTTTTAAAAAAAAAACCTAGATACTTCACAGAAAATATGAATTTTCTGCTTCTCTTAAAAATCAGATGTTGGATCCACTCCTTAGGAGTGGCACTAATTGGTCAGAGTGCACTAGAGGATACCCTTGTGGGGGGACCTGAGTGCACCATTGTCCCCCCCCCATTCCCTGAGGGTTATACCTGGAGCATTTCACTCATACCTGCTATTTGCGTGGCCCCTGTGGCCCTCTGAGTTTGAGACGCCTGCTATTCACTGATTTGTCTGCAGCCGGGGATTTTCTTCCTTCTGCCGACTTTCTTTCCAAATTCCCGGTTCACTTCTTCAAGGATTCTTTCATGAATAAATGCCTTCCCTCCTCTCCCCTTTGCCTCCTGAATGGCCACACTCTTACGTATGGACACTTTGCTTTACAACATTTAGATGTAAATTTAGAAGTAATATCTGTATTATTTTTTCCTTAAAAAACTTGAAAGCAAGGACCAGACCTTTATTTGCTGGGACTTGCTTGTGTAATCTTGGGCAAATTACTTAACCTCTGGATTTGCATTTTTTTAAAATGTGTAATTGGAAAAATAATCCACATGAAAAGCATGAGGATAACAGTGAATTCATAACTCAGAAAGAACTTGGGAAAAATAATGGCAAGTGTTATTCAAGCACCAGAAGTTCCATAATAATTGTTATCATACTAACAACAACAACAGCTGACATTTATTCAATGCTTACCATGCGCGTACGTGTTTTACATATGCAGTCAGTTCTGCTCTAACATGATAGACTAGTTCCTAAAAAAATCACAACACTGCAAAGTTGTGCAAATGGAAAAAATAGGGCTAGGGACATATAACAAAGTTTGTCAGTGACACATAAAAATTCATTCACTACTCAGTGAAAATGGTAGCATAGTTTTACATATGTCAAATGATTAAGAAATACATAAATACTACAATAGATATGGCAATTTACTTTGAAACAGACCTGAAATTTGACTGTGGAAGTGGGCGTTGGAAGGGTTGCCACTTGTGAGTTATTGCGAAGAAGTGGAATGAGAGGTGTTCTGAAATCAGACAGCAGTAACACCAGGTATGGATGGGCGTAGCTCATAACTCACTGAGTGCCGAGGTAGCTGGTGGATGTTTGAGGTGTGTGCATGTGGGTTTTGTGTGTTCCTGTGCAGCTCAGTTCAGCTGGGTGTGGTTTTCAGCATTCACCTAGTGTCTCTCGTGGAAGAGTTGCATTATCAAATATGCAATTTGTGTGATATCAAATTTTCTTATATCAATTGCATTGGACCAAATTCCCATTTTCAAAACAAGTATTCCAGCAGAACTGACTGTATTATCTCATTTAGTCATCCAAACAACCCATTGAAACGTGTGGTTGTCTCTACTTCATTTAAAGAATCAGAATCAAATTGCGGCTTGGAATCCAAATTTGATGTAGATTTACATGGATATGCTGCTAACCTCAATATGAAGGTGTGTTTCAAACCATGGGGTTCCAGATGCACAGGGGTGTGCCACGTAAAGGGCATTCCAGCCCTCTTCGGTTTCTCTGCCCAGCTGGGAGCCGCAGTGCTGGAACCCATGTCTGCTGTGTCCTGTCTCAGCTGAGCCCATGGCTTTAGGTCTCCTGTTGCTCAGAGTTTTAGATTCCATTTGTTGAGTTCCCATGGCTGCAAGTGAAGCTGCATCTTTTACACAAACGGCCCAGGCCCATCTGAACCTCATGGTTTGGCTACTTCCTGGATTCAAGCCTTCTTCCCAGGAGCTGAGGGATAGCTGATTCCCAGGAGCCTTTGTGGAGGCTGAATGTTTTCTGCGTCTGTGGGAAAGTGCTGCTGGAGGCATGGGCAACCTTCAGCTGGGCTACTTCCTGTCCCTCCAAACCTGATTTCTCTGAAGGCCATGCAAGCTCACCTTTCAGTCTAGGTCTGTGTTCACGTATCTCCACTAGATGGCGCACTCCTCCAAGTCAGGGGCTCATCCTTGGGACTCTTGAAACCTCCCCACCTCAGTGCCCAGCAGCTCATAGCAGTCATTGAACTTGTGCGCCATTATTCTGCCTGCCACGTGGGGGAAAGGTTTTCCTGAGCAGATGCTCAGGCCGTGCTCAGTTTTTCCTTCAATCTCATTTTTCAAGTGCCTGCTGTGTCCAGTGGTGCTACCAGCTGTGCTCTAACCAACGCTTTGCCCATTGGGTAGCTGGCTCCAGGAACAATATCACAGTCCAGTTCTTTAACTTTGCAGTAGATACCCGTTATTAAAACAGTGTCAGTTCAGTTCAGACTCAGTCCTGTTTGTTTTAAACTTCAATTCACATTCAATTCAAAGCCCTCCCCACCAACCCTCTGGGGCAGGCTAGCCTGGTGGGTCCAGTGTCTGGTTTGTGGCAAGGACCCCCTCCTTGACCTAACTTTTGTCAAGTTCCTCTCAGCACTCTTTTCAACTAGGAGTCATCTTTGGCTTGTCCTTGTCCTGCAAAGCCCAGTTTTAGCAAAGAATCCCGTTAAACTGGTTTATCAAGGATCTCCCCCCACCCCTACTCATCACCTTTGATATCCAATCAAGTTGCTCTTCCCCCACTCTTGATATCTAACCAAGTTCCTCTTAGTAATTTTCCATCCAGTCCCTCATCCTACCTGGTGTCTAGAAATCCCCACTTGTGCCCGTTGTATTTGGAGCTGAGTTTAATTTCTCTCCCCGATTGCAATAGTCTTGAATAAAGTCTTCCTTGCCTATTGAACTCCTTCCGGTGTAATTTTTGTTTGGTAGATGGCTGGCCTACCCTCATGCCCAAGTCCCTGCTTCTCTGCATGTTCACGCCAGTGTTGGGGTGAGGAAGAGAGAGGCAGAAGAGACCTCTCATTTTGAGACTGCCCCTGAAAGAGCACAGTGTTAGTCTGGGTACTCTGAGAAGCGGACACCAAGATAGGAATAAGGATTTTATTAGAGGAAAGGGCTGTGAGAGGAAGTGGAGAGGGGACTGGAGAAGGCTGGAGAGCTGTCAGCCTCTGATGCAGGTCTGAGCCCAAGTGAAGGAGAGATGGCAGGAAGCAAGGTTGGGAGGAGGCATCTTTGATAACAGTCCATTTCTAAGAAAAATTCAGCAAGGCTGTTGGGGAGTCCCCTAGCCAAAGGTGCCTGCCAGGGGGGTGCTGCATATCACAACGATGGGCCTAAATGTACTCCGCCTGACACACCCAGTCATTGGGTGAGAGCAGCCTATGGGAAAACTGGCTGTGGTGCAAGCTGTGGAACAGTGATAGATTTCAAAGCAACTGGGGCCATTGGTCAACTATGCCCCCTGCTTGGAGACGTGAGAGGCACATTCTCATGGTCACCACATGAACTTGCCCCAATTTTGGTTGGTTACAGTTTCCTCTCATTTGCAGATAGGTCCACAGTAGCGCAGCGGGAGGTGGAAGCCCCCTTTCTCTTGGTTCTCTCTGCCTCTCTGTCTAATACCAACCCTCCAGTGGTTCATGTTGCTTGGCAGGCATTCAAATGCTGCTGTTTTGTCACAAGTCCCCTGCTGTGAGAGATGGGCTCAGGCTGGTCCCATTTCTCCCCCTTCCCCAGCTCCTTCGCAAAGAAGTCTACCTTGCAGCCTTTGGTTCACGGTGTAAGCACTTCAAGCCCCACCACCTCCTGGGTGTCCACTCAACTCTCAGGATGTTTCTTTACCCCAGTCATTCCAGTGGGAAGCAATGTCTGCTGCTCTGTGCCATAGCCTAGCACTCTTTACTCTGCATCTACCTTCTCCTTTCTCCAGACCCTAGCAGTGACAGGTAGTCTTGGCAATGTTAAGACAATCACCATACCGTGACGCATTGGAGAATGTGTTTGGAGGACCCTCAATCTTGTAGGAATAGACAGAGCCATGTCAAATGCTCCCCCTCCTTTGCAGAGCCAGTCCTCTCATTGGCTGGAGAATGAGGTGGGGTGTTGATTTTATTGCTGGTTCTGATGAAATGGCGCCTCTCGGCAAACCTGGTGGGGCTCCAGGGCTGGCTCCAGTGACTCCAATGTTTCTCTGAATTAGAAATGGGAATTTTGTGGATTACTGCTATGGCGCATTCAAAGATCTGCCCTCACACATTTAATGGTGCACATTGTGTTCCTATGGCGGACACCGTTTATGGGAGCCAAGGTTTAATTCTAGAGAGGAACTCTGAGACACAGCTGTGACACCTAAAGGCAGTGATTTTTGGAAGGGGACTTCTGGTCGCCATTTCTTCAGGCAGAGGTAATACCTGCTGGAAGTATCAGGGTCTGCAGAAACAGTGTAGATGGTCATTCCCAACTTCAGACCAGTCCTCTGTGCTCTCGGAACAGGATACGGCTCCCATCTGTGGAAGGCCATCTTCTCCAGCAGTTCAGCTTTAGGGTGCATAAAGATCACCTGGAGAGATTGTTAAATTTAACGCAGATTCAGGCACCATTCCACAGATTAGAATTCAACTGGGCTGGGCCCAGGAATCTGCATTTTAAACAAATGCATGTGGGATTCTGATGCAGTCTTTCACTTGGGAACCACTAGTCTAGTTTGCAGTCTCTTAGTAAGTCTCTCTTCTATTTCAGTCTCAGGCCCTGTGAGGAAGGGGTGGGGAACAGTGAGGGTGCTGGGGGTGACAGCTGCTGGTCCTCCACCTAAGGGGATGGTCATCACCATTATCCCCAATGTGGGGCAAATGTATGTTCCAGCAAGATACAAGATCTTGCAGGAAAATGAAAGGGAATCGCTAGAGAGAACAGAATAGAGAAATACACATAAAACATAAGCTTGTAAGGAGTAGTTTAGGATGAAAATGGATTATGGCCACGTGAACGACAAGGGCATCTGTAACAGGAAACACTGGGAGAAAAATGAGCATCATGCATGAAACAGATAGAAGGAAACTGGTGAAAAGAAAAACAAGATACAGAGAGAATTGAAAATTAAAATAAAAAATTGAAATACACAGCAAGAGCCTCTTTCTCCAAACCAAAGCAAATTATCAGATGAAAGATGTGACATGAGACTGTGGAAACCTACCAGCAACTTAGGAACAAAACAGAGCTGCTGGAAAGAGCTGAAGCGAACACCCAGAGGTGATGTGTTCCCTGTCACAAATGATGTTAAAGGCAAAATAATCTAGTAACTACAGTAGATAAAGAATGTGGTGGATGAATTGACTCCATCAAGTGGAATAATAACACAAAACAGCCCATATAAAAAAACTAATAAAAACAAGCTACAACATAAACGGCTCCACATGAAAACATAAAAATGAGTGATTAGACAGACACAAGTGAAACTGTTTATGGAAAGTTGTATTTCTGAGAAGGAGGGTAGAAAACCTGCTCAAATTATTGGATCAGATGAATTTTACTAATCCCCTGCAAGACATTACACTAAAAAATTTAAATAAAAGACTAACAAGGAAGTATTTATAGCCTTGCTCTAAAATATCAGATTGGTAGGTTTTACAAGAACTTACCACTAATAAGGAACCTGAGGGAAAATTCCAGGGAAAACGGACATTAAAGCCCAGATGAAATCCAGTTACACCACTTGAGAGTGCAGTAGTGAATATACTAGAAAAGGATTTTAACTTTTTTAAATTATAGAACTTTCCACTAAGGAAGAGAGTTTCCATAAACTGGAAAGGTTAAACTTCCAGCAGATACAAACAAGTAACCTATTAGAAGGACTCAGCAATGATAAAAGTATCTAAGATTTTCACTCAGTGACTCGCTCTTGCCAGCCTGTGTTGATTAGGAAGACTTTGTTGCAGGGTTGAAGCCAGCTCAAGCTAGGTTAAGCTGGAAACAAGTAGGCATTTATTAAAAAGGGACAGAGGTGTCTGTAAGAATCAAAGGACAGGGATGCAGGTGAGCCACCGGAAGGATAGCAAAGGTCGTCCGGCCTCTTGCCTATCTCTTGCCTCTGCTTTCTGCTTTTCTCTGTGCTTCTCTGCATTTCTTTTCTTTCTAGCGGGTTCTTGGTCTTTTCCTTACAGCTTTGTGATAATTTTTTGTTTAACGTTATTCTCTCCCTGAAGACCAGTGGAGTTGGTCCCAGCACCAAGTTTTCCCTTGGCTGCCTAGACAGTGAGATGGATCTGGTCCTTTAAATGCTTTCTTTGCCAGTTGGCACAGTGTTAAGCTTTGTCAGTAGAGGGAGCAAGAGAGACGTGGTCCTACTTTCTCATATCCTTGTATGTAGTCTTAGTTCTTTCCTGAAGTTGTATGGAGTCTCCTTTTATCCTGGCACTGAACCCTTTGCCTTTTGCTTCATCGGGGGTTGCTTTCTCAGCCTCCTGGGACTCCTGTAGCCATTGCCCCGGGACTCCTGTTTGCTGCTCCTCTGGGGTAAATCTGTGATTTTTCTGGGTCCCATGAACTCCTTGTTCTTAATTTCCTCTCTGATTTTCTGGAGCTGGTGCCCCAGCAGCTTCCTAAGTAAGAATGGGAAACAAACTTTTTGAGTCCTTTCTTATCTGAAATGTCTCTATTCTGTCTGTGCACTCGATTATTAGTTTGGCTGGAACTTTTGGGTTGAAAATATTTATTTCTCCAGAATTTTGAAGGCATTGCCCACTGTCTTCTAGCAACCAGAATAACCATTCTGATTCTGGAGTTTTACAGTTGATTATACTGTATTTTCTGGTCACATTTCTGATCTGCATATACATCTGATCTGAAATTTCTTGATATGTCTTGGTATGAGGTCTAAATAGATTACTTTCATTGTTTTGGACACTCAGTGAACTTTTTAGCCTTCATATGTGTGACCATAAGGTAGGGAAAATTTTACTTCTTTGATTTTATTGCAAATTTATAAATCCATGTAAATTTCAGATAAACTTTTCTAGTTCCCAAACACTTTTTTGGAATTTTTATGAGGATCACATTAAGGTTATAATTTATTTTAGGGAGATTTGGCATCGTTATTATATTGAGGCTTCCTATCCACAAAGCGGGTATATCTTTCCATTATTTCAAGTTTTCTTTTACACATTCCAGTGGCCTATAGAAGAAACTGAACGCTTCTTGTTAAATTTTTTCCTACTTAGTTTTCCTTTTTTTGCTGCTATTACACGTAGGACCTTTTTATTCCTATTATATTTTCTACCTGGTTCTTTGCATATGGAAACACTATTGTTTTGGGATATTGACTTTGTACCCAGACAAATCATGCTATTCTCTTACTGTTACTAGTAGTTTTCAATTGACTCTCTATTTTTTCAAGTATACAATCACATCATCTCCATGTAACACATTTTTGCCTTCCCTCTTCCAGTGAATGGGATCTTTTCCTCTACAACATCTTTTCAGTTTTTGATGCTAGCATAGAGGAAAGTTATAGTCTTCTTTCCTTTTATTTCTTTCCCTCTTTCTTCCTGAATACCCCCACACAACGCATTCCACACACATGTATATCTTTCTTCCAGATACCTTGCTGAATTCTCTAGTTTTTATTGAATTTTTTTGGATTTTCAAGTATAAATCTTTTCACCTGAAATTATATTTTGTCTTTTTTCTCCTTTCCCATTTTAACTGCCCTGCTCCCTCTAAGGCGTTATAGCTCAATCAGGCTCTACAAAACATTAAATGAAATGGTGAGATCGGGGGTATTTATATGCCCCTTAACTTTGCTAGGAACGTTTCTGGTGTTTCACACAGTGTTGAGATTGTGCTTTCTGAGTCTTTATTAAATTAAGGTTTCTTTAAATTCCTAGTTTACTGAGAATTTCATTTTTGTTTTTAAACTCAGTAATCGATGTTAAAATTTATCAAATGCCTTTGCTTGTCTAACGATCTGATTGATCATTGTCACTGTGCATTGTTCTCTTAATGTAATCCTGGACTTCACCCTCTGGTATTTCGTTTAGATCCTTGCATCAAATACCTGTCACACAAGAGAGAGCCCGGGCCGTGGGGAGCAGGTGCCTGGTGGTCGTGAGTAGGTTGGCCTGGGACTACTTTGCTCCTGGGTGGGCGGGGTGGGTAGGCAATGTCATCCTTTTTTCTGAATTAGGGGAACGCTAGGACGGTTGGAAGAGTAGGGTTTTTTTGCATGTAAGAACGATGCTTATTATCTCTGCCCATCCGCCACTGGATGGCGCGTGCACGCTGCGGAACTTGGTTAAGCTCAGCGGCGGACTGGGAAGGGTAATTAGAACGCCGACCTTTTCGGGCGCGAGTCCCGCCTTTGTGGTCTCCCCATTCGCTGTCAGCCTCCATTTTTCTTCTTACTTTCTTTTTGTTGACACAACTACGTTATCTTGTCATCCCAGACCGAGGTCAAGGGACATCTCCTGCCTGGCCCCTCCCCTTAGCTCGATTTGCTCCTCTGTGCTCTCCTACTGTGCTCTCCAGTGTTTACAGAATACTGCTGTACTTGGTGGGCGCTGTACAATAGTATGAAGTGTGTTTTGCACCCTGAGTGATGAACTCTAGAGCAGGAAAGGACTCGGGACTACCTGACAAGCCAAGGCAATTCATTGTGGTTTTGCAAGGGGAACACCAACAGCATAAATCCACTGCGTCAGATAGCAGTGATGGGGTTATTTGTCTACAGGTGGGAGGGAGAGAGTATGGAGGGTTCAGTTGGAGATAGAAGTGCCCTGAATATCTAGTGAGATCTGGGGAAAACTGGAACACTCAGGCCCAGAAGGCCAGCTGCTGAGGTCTCTTATCCTGGCCAAAATTCTTATCTAGACCCAACTCTTATGTAGACTCAACTGAAAACAGTGCAAAATGCAAGCCATATTAACTTCCACCCCCACCCAAGGGGTGATATGCAGAGACAAAGGACAACTAAATAGGGAATCGCAGCTACAAAAATGAGTATGTACATTAAGAATCACCAGCCCTTTCAAGAGAACGAAATCCGTGAAAGTGTCATGATACAGACAAACAAAAAGAAAGAACTTACCAAAGAAATAGACTTAATAAAGCATAAGAATAGGATTTTAATATAAGTATGAGGGTATCTTAAGAACAATATGGTAGGGTAACACATCCATGAAAAAAAGACAGTGGTGTGTAAAAGAATTAGTTAGCAATCTTGCAAATGAAAGATGTAATTGTTAAAAAAAAAAAGAATAAATTGTCCAAGTAGCAGAATGGACCCAGGTGATGAGTAAGTAGTGAGGTGAAAGATCAAGCTGATGATTTTTCCTAAGACGTGACACATAGAAGTAAAGAAATGTGAAATATGAAAGGTTTGAGGGTAGCTAGCTGGTTCACTTCCAGCTATGACCCTAAGTCAAAGGGTGGAAACTTTCTAGGCTCTACTCATAAATGAACAGAGCCTTCTCAGCTCTTTGTATTTTTTATGTACAGGAAGTCCAGTTCTAGATCCCACTGACATGAGTCCTCTGACTGCAACTCTTGTCTCTATGGGAGTTAAAATTCCATCTCCTAAAGTTCCCAGTAGTCCCAGAGGCCACACTGATTTAACTCCTTACTACTAAGGATTCACTTTCCACTTCTGGCAACTGGTCGTTTTTCCTTCCAGGCTTTCAAATTTGACTGTTTTTTAAAATTAAAAGTATATTATCCAGACTGTCTATGTGTTTGGAGGGGCAAGAAGTATGTTTCCCACATCTGATCATCCTTCCCGTTTGGAAGTCAAACCCAATGGCAAATCAAACTTTTGAATCATTTAAAAATTTTTTTTCAAACATACAATAAAATATGAGAAATAATTTTAGACATATAAGTACTCCCTACAAAAATTAAATGATATTAATTTGTTACCTTATTGTGTCACTTCTCTCTCAAAAAATGTTTAAAATGTTATAAATACTACTAGAGCATTACCCCAATTCCTCCCCCCGCACCCCCCCCGCTCCACTCCATTCTGTCCTCTTTCTCAAAGGAACCATTTTCCTGAATTTGATGTGAATCATTTTCAGGTATGTTTGTATTTTAGGGGACAGTTCTCAAACTTTTGGTCTCGGGATACATTTACACTCTCAAAAATGTTGAGGGCCCTGAAACCCAAAGAGCTTTTGTTTACATGGATTGTATCTATCAATATTGCCATATTAGAAGGAGATTTTAAATGTTTATTTATTAATTCACTTAAAAAACAATTATGTGCCCATTACATGTTTCTATAAGTAAAATTTTCAATGTAAAGTAATATACTTTTCAAAACAAAAATTTAGTGGGAAGAATGGCATTGTTTTACAGTTTTTTCAAATCGTTTTACTATCCGGCTTGATAGAAGAGAGATGGATACTCATATTCGCTTCTGTATTTATTCTGCAGTGATTTCTTATTTTGATTGAAGTTTATGAAGAAAATCCAGCCTTATGCAAACATGTAATTGGAAAAGGAAGGAGTATTTTAATACCTTTTCAGTTAATTGTGGATATTCTTATATGATACTACATCAAAACTTGACAAATGGTTTCTTAAAGGTCATTAGCAACGTGGAATCTGATACCGTATCAGTGAGCTTTTTATCCTCTATGACATTAAAGCCTATTGGTCTATCTTGCATTTTGAATTGATCTTTTATTCATGTGTGACTTTGCTACATAATATATTGGTTATTTGGAAAATATTGGCTTACTGAGTTATCTGAGTTATGAATATCTTCCAAATGTTGAAACGTTTTATTATATATTGTTAACCTGTTTCATTATATGTTGTTGATACCATATCTAGCTATAGCTATAGCTGTATCGCCTATATCATCTATATCTGTGTCTTGGATTGTATCTATCAATATTGCCATATTTAGAAGGATATTTTAAATATTTATTTAATAACTCAGTTAAAAAACAATAATGTGCCCATTATATGTTACTGTAAGTAGAATTTTCAATGAAAAGTAATATACTTTTCAAAACAAAGTTTTAGTGAGAACGTTTTATTATATATTGTTAACACATTTCATTATATGTTGTTGATACCATATCTAGTTATAGCTATAGCTATATCGCCTATATCATCATCATGGGTCTCATCAAAAAAGACTTAAAGTGTTGGGAAGCTGTCGCGCTCACTATGGTGGATACAAGTTTTCCAAAATTCTAGTATTGACTTGAAAGCTCAAGTATTATTACCAGTAGCGGATGCTGTCAGTTGTTTTCCTAACAGGGATAGGCTCATTTCCTTCGTTTTTTGAGACAATATCTGCCAAATACTCAAGCCTGAATAACTATTGTTTATCTGTCAGTTGTTCTTTCAAATAAAACCTGCCCCTGGGGCAGGGCACAGAGGTGTTGGTGCAGCTGGAGCGGTAGACCCCGGGCAGTCTGGCTGAGCTGGCACTGAAGCCATGAGGCTGCTGCTTTGGATCCTCATGGTGGATTTGCTAGACATGGTTTCTGAAGGTGAGGAGGCTGAAGAAAGATTGAGAGGCTGGAGGGTAGACCAGAGAGGAGGAGAAGGATGAGCTGTGCTTTCAGCAGCCGTTTGTATAGGGGGAAATGGACTGGGCTCAGTCCTGGAAGGCGATCTTGCAGGTTAGGAAAGGTTGGGTTTTAAAAACATTGAGGCCTCCAGTTATCTGTGACAAAGGAGGCAAGAATATACAATGGGGGAAATGACAGTCCCTTCAATAAATGGTGTTGGGTAAACTGTATAGACATGTGCAAAAAAATGAATCTGGACGACTTTTTTACACCATATAGAAAAACAAACTCAAAATGAATTAAAGACTTAAATGTAAGACCTGAATCCATAAAAGTGGAAGAAAACATAGGCAGTAAACTCGTTGACATCAGTTTTAGCAATATCTTGTTGGATATGTCTCCTTGGGCAAGAGTCACAAAAGCAAAAGTAAACAAATGGCACTACATCAAACTAAAAAACTTTTGCACAGTGAAAGAAACCATCAACAAAACAAAAAGAAAATTTACTTAATGAGAGAACATATTTGCAAATGATATATCCAATAAAGGGTTAATATCAAAAATATATAAGGAACTCATACAACTCAACATCCAAAAAACAAATAACTGAATTAAAAAAATGGGCAGAGGACCTGAATAGACAGTAACTGAACTCCTCAATTCCTCCAGAACAGCCCAGGTCTGTGGCCAGGTGTCTAAGGCCTGAGGATGCCTGATTCCCAGTAGACCTCCTGCTTCCCTGATCTTGTGCTTTCCAGTCCAGCAATGCCTTGCGGCTTGTATTTTTCCAGAAGGCCACAAAACGCTTTGCCTCCAACCTTCTCATCAGCTATTCCTTTTCACCAAATGTGCTTTCTCTACTCTGCTCTTCCATTATTGGTCTGGCAAGACCCCTTAAGCTCCCACACAAGAAATTCTTCCCGGTGACATCTCCTCTTGCCCCAGAGGTACAACTCTAGCCTTTGCCTTATTCTTGGTCTTGATGTTCTTTAATGTTGACCCTTAAAAGTCAGGTTACCCCTCCACCAAGACTGTGAAAGTCTTGAGAGCAGGGACAATATCATTTTCATTACTGTATCCCAGGACCTCTCACAGAGCCTGGCACAGGATAGGGATCAAGCAATGAGGGTTGAATGGAACTGGCTAGAATATTAGGCATTCCATGCATTTGAGATGGAGAAGAGTTATAAGTCCAAGAACCTAAATGAGTAAGTGACAGTACATAAAAATGCAGTTGTTTGGAAAATCAGCCAGTGTGCCATGGAAATGTGGAACCTGTTCTGAAAATTCAATCAGGAACAAAATTAATTTGAAATGGAAGCAGGATTACTTAAGGTAGGGGTGGGAACTGTGACTCACCTAGGAGATAGCAATTTTGAGCTCTAGGTTTTAGGGGAGAGGCCAGTCTAACCTTTAGTAAATGAATGGATTTGTTATTTCAATGAACAGAGTTGAATTCCCAGATACTCAGTGTCGACGGTCCAATGAAAGTACATCAGAAGTCTGAGTCCATGTCTCAGCTTAACACACATAACCATTTTTCGAGCAAATAACTACCCTCTGTTGAGTACTTGGTTAAACAGTGTGTTAAGAGCTTTTACATATGCTAGGATCTTATATTTATTCCCCACGACAGCACTATTTCTATTTTTTCCATTTTATAGGTGAAGCAACTGAGACCTAGATGGTTAATGAGTTTCTCATTGTTGCTCAACCAGTAACTCATGGAGCTGGTAATTGACCCCTGTTTTCTGCCTCCCAATTTCACACCCTAGCTGCTCTGCCGTGCATTAAACAAGAGTGATGATGCCTACCTCTCTGTGGGTTTACAGAAGAGCGGAAACGCTGGATGTGGAAGCACTTTTAAAGCTTGTGTAAATGGGAGGTGCTGTGATGGGGATCACAGCTGGAGGGAGAAGTGAATTCCCTACACAGAAGGCATTAGAACAGGCTGTACGATGTGGTGGGCTGAGTAATTATTGCAGAGTTGATTCAAGCTTTTAGTGGAAGTAGGTGGTGGTTAAGGCCTCTTTTAACCCCCCAAATTCCAAATTTGACAGGAACCATATGGTTCATTCGAATGAAAATAAGAGCGACTCTTGGCACAGGCACTAGAGACTTTTTGTATGTGCAGCTTCCCACATCTGTTATTTGTTACCCATGTAATTCTATGGTTCTACACCATGAATGAGCTCATTTATTCTCCCAGTATTAGGGAGGTTTTTAACTGAAGAAATCTGCCCAAGTGACCAAGTGATTTGGTGGCAGAGACAAGGCTTTGACCAGGAGTTCCAAGTGAAGTATTTGCTTTATGTGATCCTCGCACTGGGAGTACATAGAAAACCTAAACTTAGGCCAGTAAAAGGGAGGCTGCTTGCCTCTTAGAAAATCAGAGTTTCAGTGAGAATGAGAACTTTTGGGTTCATTCCAGAGACCACTCCAAGACCCCCAAATTCACCTGAGGGTAAAAATGTGCACCCTGAGTGACCCCAACCCTGAGCACACTCTGCCACCACCTTTTTCTGTCATGCAGACAATGGTTGTCCACTTCCTCAGACCACATCAGAAATGACTTCCTTCCATAGCCTGTTGCCTGGACTTACAGTCCCTTGGGAAGTCTGCCTGACAGGATGGAGAGAAGGAGGCAGGAAAGAGGACTGGGAAAGTCAGAGGACATCCAGAAGAATAGACACCTTTGCTTTCTAGTTCTCAAGCCATGTGTTTCCCACACTCCAGTGCCATCACAATCACCTGTGATGCTTTAAAACAAAAATCTGGTTCTTTTGACCCTCTTCCTTGAAATACTGGTTCTGTTCTGAGAACCAAGCTGTTTTCAGCAAACACTCAGTGATTCTGATGGTACACTTTGGGAAACACTGCTCTGAGTCTGTAAGAGTCTGAACATGAGTGTCCGATGGCCTCAGAGACACATACTCCTGGGCAGTGTGGCTGGGTGGAGAAGGGAGAGAGTGTGGGGACCGAATGGGAAAGAGTTTCCAACTCAGCATTGGAAAACTGGGCTTTTGTACCTTGTCTGTTGCTCCCTGGCTGCATGACCTTAAAGAAGGCATGCAATCCCCGGGGGCCTCCTCATCTCAGCCACGAAGACTTTCTTGCATGTTTGACAAGTGTGTGCACTGGGGCACTTTGAAAACTATAGAATGCTAAAACGATTGGAGTGATTGTTATATTACATTTAAATAATAAGGAATTAGATTATATGAACATTTTCAAAGTATGTGAGTGTGTTTGTCTGTGAGAGAGAGTAAATAGAGACTATGAGAAAGGGAGAAAAGACAGAAAACGTTAGCCAGAAATGTCCAGACCTTACCTGCTACTCTGTGCTGCGCTCAGAGCTCCCTGGTTCTGTTGCCTTCATTTTCATCCTGCAGATGAAATTTCAGTCAGGATATCAAGAATGCTAGACATTGCTTTCTGCATAGGACTTGATGACTTGTCCTTTTGGCTGACTGTAGGAAGCAGGGCAATTCGTGTTTGGATAGTCAGTCCTTGCAAAAGAAGGGGCAGAAGATAAGGCTTTTAATGCCCTGACGAGGATGGGGGAATCTGAGGACTGCTGATTCAATCCCAAGCTCATAAAGAAAGATGGCGCACTGGGACCACATTCAGGCCTGTTTATCAGTTTTGAAGAGGACTTTGGGGGATAATCCCAAGACAGCTTGTTGAGATAAACCTGGATAATTGCTCCAATGTTAATATATATAAGCAAGGTTCTTGAGAAATTAGTCTTGTAAACAAAGAGTAAACCACCTACAAATCGGGCAGCAATAGAAGATAGAGTAAACCAGAAATAAAGAAGACTTCTCATAGAGCTCAGCCTGACTTTGAGTCATCAGATGTCTGGGACATTTCAAGCACTAAACTTGGATTTAGATAATTCCAGATTGCTAGTGACTCTAAGTACTAAGTAAAAGAGATTTAAAGAAATCATGTTAGGAAGAAATAATACCAACTTACACGTCACATTATTTCTCTTCATCATATTTTCACATACAATATCCAGCACAAACTCAAAGGTAAATAGACACACAAGGAAATAAGATTCCAAAAGCAAGAACCAATAGCTGCAGACATACAGGGACATTAGATAACATAATAATCAGACACAGAATGAAAAACAATGATGTTTATGATATTTTAGGATATAGAACCAAGTGTGAACATTTTGGCAGGACTTTTTACAAACTGAACTAACGTGAGTAACCAGCAGTCAGGTAAGAGACACATTTCTAGTCTTGCAGAAATCCTCTCATGTTCCCTTTTCGTTGCTGTTCCTGAAAGGGCAACCACTCCCCAGACTTCTAACAGCATAAATTAGTTTTACCCATTTTTTTACTTTGTATAATTGGGAGTATACCTTTTATACTCTCTCATCTGCTTCTTTCACTGACTGTTGTATAGATGAGGTTCATCTATATTGTTGTATGTGTTGTAGATTGTTCATTTTTATTGCTGCAGAGTGTTCTGTTGTGTGAATATACCATTAAAATTCTTTATACCATTGATGGGCATGTTTAATTTTCATTTGTTTGGCTGCTATGAATGGTGCAGCTACACAATCCTCTTGGGCATCTATTTGTAGGAGGATTTTCTGGATGATAGGTCAGGTCTATGTCTAGTTTAGAAGATAGTGCTAAACAGTTTCCCATAGTACTGGTACCAGTTTACCGTCCCTGTAGCAGTGTATGAGAGTTTCAATATCTCCATATTCTTAACATGATTTTATATTTTTCTGTCCTTTTCATTTGAGCTTTTTGGTGGGTATGTAGTGGTATCTCATTGTGGTTTTAATTTTTCATTTCCATGATGACTAATGAAGGTAAGCACCTTTTCATATGGTTATTCTTCATAAGTAGATCCTTTTGTGTTCATTATCTATTCAAGTCTTTTGCCCAATTTGCTACTGAGTTATCCTTTTCATGTTGATTTGTTGCAGTTCTTTATGTAGTTTTGTTATGAGTCCTTTGTCAGATGTATGTAGTAAGACTATCTTCCCCAACATTGTGGGCTGACTTTTATTCAATTAATCGTGGGTATTGAGAAACAGAGATTTTAATTTTAAAATAGTCTGGTTTATCAATTTTCATTTTGTAATTACTGCTTTATGTCTTGTTCTTTTGTTGTTTTCAGTTTTATATACCACATATCAGTGAAATCATATGGTTCTCTGCTTTTTCTGTCTGACTTATTTCGCTTAAGCATTATAATCTCAAGATCCATCCATGTTGTCACAAATGGTACTATTTCATCTTTTCTTACAGCCAAATAGTATTCCATTGTGTATATATACCACATCTTCTTTATCCATTCATCTATCGAAGGACATTTTGGTTGTTTCCATGTCTTGGCCACAATAAATAAAGAGCTGCAATGAACATTGGAGCACACATGTCTTTATGGATAAATGTTTTCAGATATTTTTGGTAGATGCCCAGGAAAGGGATTGCTGGGTCATATGGAAATTCTGTTCTTAATTTTTTGAGGAACCTCCACACTGCCTTCCATAACGGCTGCACCAGTCTGCATTCCCACCAACAGTGTATGAGGGTTCCTTTTTCTCCACAGCCTCTCCAACACTTGTTACTATTTGTCTTGTTGATGATAGCCATTCTAACTAGGGTGAGGTGATATCTCATTGTGGTTTTTATTTGCATTTCTCTGATGGTTAGTGATGTTGAGCATTTTTTCATATGTCTATTTGCCATTTGTATGTCCTCTTTGGAGAAATGTCTCTTCAGGTCCTCTGCCCATTTTTCAATTGGGTTGTTTGTTTTTTCGTTGTTGAGTTGCATGTGTTCCTTGTATATTTTGGATATTAGCCCCTTATTGGAGGTGCTGTTTGCAAAAATCTTCTCCCATTCAATTGGTTGCCTCTTTATTTTGTCGATGGTTTCTTTTGCTGTGCAGAAGCTTTTAAGTTTGATATAGTCCCATTCGTTTATTTTAGCATTTACTTCCCTTGCCTTTGGAGTCAAATTCATAAAATGCTTTTTGAACCCAAGGCCCATAAGTTTAGTACCTATGTTTTCTTCTATGCAGTTTATTCTGTCAGGTCTTATGCTTAAATCTTTGATCCATTTTGAATTAATTTTGATACATGGTGACAGATAGCAGTCCAGTTTCATTCTTTTGCACGTGACTTTCCAATTCTTCCAGCACCATTTATTGAAGAGGCTGTCTTTTCTCCATTGTATGTTTTTAGCTTCTTTGTCAAAAATTATCTGTCAATGTTTATGTGGTTTTATTCCTGGGTTGTCAATTCTATTCCATTGGTCTGTGTGTCTGTTTTTCTGCCAATACCATGCTGTTTTGATTATTGTTGTCCTGTAGTACAAGCTAAAGTCAGGGAGTGTGATACCTCCAGCATTGTTCTTTTTTCTTAGGATTGCTTTGGCTATTTGGTGTCTTTTGTGGTTCCAAACAAATCTGATGATTTTTTGTTCTATTTCTTTAAAAAATACCATTGGGATTTTGATGGGGATTGCATTAAATCTGTATATTGCTTTGGGTAATATGGCCATTTTAACTATGTTGATTCTTCCAATCCATGAGTGCGGAATATCTTTCCCTTTCTTTGTGTCTTCTTCAATTTCTTTAAAAATGTCTTATAGTTTTCAGCATATAGGTCTTTCACATCCTTGGTTAAGTTTATTCCTAGGTATTTTATTCTTTTTGTTGCAATTGCAAAAGGAATTGTTTTCTTTATTTCTTTTTCTGAGGTATCATTGTTAGTATGTAGGAATGCAATGGACTTTTTGTACATTGATTTTGTAGCCAGTAACTTTTCTGGATTCATTTATTGTTTCTAATAGCTTTTTGGTTTAGTCTTTAGGGTTTTCTATATATAGCATCACGTCATCTGCAAAGAGTGACAATTTAACTTCTTCATTCACAATTTGGATGCCTTTTATTTCTTTCTCTTGCTTGATTGCTCTGGCAAGGGCTTCCAACACTATGTTGAAAAGCAGAGGTGATAGGGGAGAGCCCTGTCGTGTTCCTGAACGTAGAGCAAAGGGCTTCAGTTTTTCACTGTTAATTATGATATTAGTTGAGGGTTTGTCATATATGGCCTTTATTATGTTAAAGTATTTTCCTTCTATACCTATTTTATTAAGTGTTTTAATCATAAATAGATGTATCTTGTCAAAGCTTTCTCTGCATCAATTGATATAATCATATGATTTTTGTCCTTTATTTTGTTTATGTGATGTATCACATTGATGGATTTGCATATGTTGAACCATCCTTGTGCCCCTCGGATGAACCCCACTTGGTCGTGATAAATAATCTTCTTAATGCATTGTTGCATTCGAATTGCTAGAATTTTGTTTAGGATTTTTGCATCTGTATTCATCAGAGATATTGGTCTGTAGTTTTCTTTTTTTGTGTTATCCTTACCAAGTTTTGGTATCAGGGTAATGTTGGCCTCATAAAATGAGTTAGGGAGTACTGTCTCTTCTTCAATTTTTTGGAAGAGTTTGTGCAGAATTGGTATTAGATCCTCTTTGAAGGTTTGGTAGAATTCACTAGTGAAATCATCTGGTCCCAGGCTTTTGCTTTTGGGAAGGTTTCAGGTGACTGATTCAATTTCCTTACTGGTGATCGGTCTGTTTAGATTTTCCAGTTCTTCGTGATTCAACATAGGAAGGCTATATGTTTCTAAGAACTTGTCCATTTCTTCTAGGTTATTGAATTTGGTGGCATATAGTCCTTCATAGTACTCTTGGATGATTCTTTGTTTTTTTGTGGCATCATGATAACTTCCCCTCTTTCATTTCTGATTTTGTTTATTAGTGTCTTTTTTCTTTTCATCTTAGTGAGTCTAGCCAAAGATTTGTCAATTTTATTCACCTTTTCAAAGAACCAGCTATTTGTCACATTAATTTTTTCTGTTGTCTTTTTGTTTTCTATTTTAGTTCAGCTCTGAGTTTTATTATTTCCTTTCTTCTGCTGACCTTGGGTTTCATTTGTTCTTCTTTTTCTAGTTCTTTAAGGTGTAACGTGAGTTTATTTATCTGGGATTTTTCTTATTTCTTGAGATAGGCCAGTAATGATATAAATTTCCCTCTTAAAACTGCTTTCGTTGCATCCCCAAAATTTTCGTAGGATGTATTTTCATTGTCATTTGTTTCTATGTATCTTTTGATCTCTCCTCTTATTTCTTCTTTGACCTGGTCATTCTTTAAAAGTATGTTGTTTAATCTGCACATATTTGTGGTTTTTCCTGCTTTCCTTTTGCAGTTGATATCCAATTTCAAAGCCTTGTGATCAGAGAATATGCTTGGTATGATTTCAATCTTCTTAAATTTGCTGAGGCTAGTTTTATGTCCCAATATATGGTCTATCCTTGAGAATGTTCCATGTACACTAGAAAAAAAAAGTATAATCTGATGTTTTAGGATGAAATGCTCTATAAATGTCAATTATGTCCATTTCATAGAATGTGTCATTTAGGGGTGCTATTTCTTTCTTTATTTTCCATTTGGATGATCTATCTATAGCTGTCAATGATGTATTTAGGTCCCCCAGTATAATTGTGTTTTGGTCAATTTCTCCCTTTAGTTCTGTTAGTAGTTGCTTGGTGTATTTCGGTGCTCCCTGATTGGGGGCATAAATATTGATTACTGTTATGTCTTCTTGTTGTATAGTCCCCTTTATCATTATGAAATGTCCATCTTTGTCTCTTGTTACCTTTTTATTCTGAAGTCTGTTTCATCTGATATCAGTATGGCTACTCCTGATTTTCTCTGGGTTCCATTTTCTTGGAGTGTCAATTTCCACCCTTTCACTTTGAATCAATTTTTATTCTTGTAGCTGAGCTGTATCTCTTGGAGGCAGCATATGGTTGGATTTAGTTTTTTAATCCAATCTGCTACTCTGTGCCTTTTTATTGGTGAGTTCAGTCCATTTACATTTAGGGTGAATATTGATATGTGAGGATTTCCTATCATTCTATCTTTGGTAAGACTGTGTCTTTATTGTTTCTTTGCCTTTTTGTTGTTGTCTATTATTTCTGTGTGGTGGTATTCTATGATTTTTCCCTCTGTTTCTTCTTTTATTACATTATATATTTCAGTTCTGGATTTTTTTGAGTGGTTACCATTAAGTTTATGTAAAAGAAAGTTTCATATTTACAGTATTCCATTTTTTTCAGCATACTTACTTTCTCCATTCCCATATTCCAGTTCAGGTCTTTACTCTCCCTCCTTTTATGTTTTGGTTGTCACAGATTACCCCTATTTATGCTGGTTGAATAGCCTCCTTCAGTATTTCTTGTAGCACAGGTCATGGGCTAGAAAATTCCCTCAGCTTCTGTATGTGTGGAAAGGTCTTTATTCCTCCTTCATAGCTAAAGGACATCTTTGATGGATATATTATTCTTGGCTCATAATTTCTCTCTTTCAATAGTTTGAATATTTGATTCCACTCCCTCCTGGCTTGTAGAGTTTCTGCTGAAAAATCTGATGATAATCTAATGGGTTTTCCTTTGTAGGTTACCGTCTTCTTTTCCCTGGCTGCCTTGAGGATTCTTTCTTTGTCATTAATTTTTGACAGCTTCAATACAATGTGCCTTGGAGAAGGCCTATTGGGGTTGAGGTAATTAGGTGTCTTATTTGCTTCTTGGATTCGAGGATCCAGTTTTTTCCACAAGTTTGGGAAGTTTTCGTCGACTATTTGTTTGAATATATTCTCTGTTCCCTTCTCTCTTTCTTCTCTTCTGGTATTATTCTTATATTGCTCTTTCTGATGGAGTCAGAAAGTTCTTGTAGAGTTCTTTCATTTCTTTTAAGTCTCAAGTCTCTTTCTTCTTCCATCCGTGTCATTTGCAGATTTTTATATTCGATGTCACTGATTCTTTCCTCCATCTGGTCAACTCTACTACCTAAGCTGGCTATTTCATTCTTCATTTCTTTTATTGAGTTCTTAATCTCCAGAAATTCTATTTGGCTCTTTTTTAAAATTTCAATCTCTTTGGTAAAATGTTCATTTTATTCTTTGATTGTGTTTCTTGGTTCATTAAACTGCCTGTCTGTGTTTCCATTCATCTTGTTGAGTTTTTTCAGAACTGCAATCTTGAATTCTCTGTCAATTAAGTCACATATTTCCATGTTTTTAAGTTCATTTTCTGGAGACTTTACATTTTCTTCCTGAGCTGTCTTGTTACCTTGGTTATTCATGGCAATTAATGATTTATTATTTCTCTTCCCAGACATCTACAGGAGTGGGTTCTGTAACAGGTTGATAGAAAGGTCTTTCTTTTGTTTCCCAGTAAATGTTGGTAGAATGTTTTAGTTTCTCTCTGACTGTAGCTTTTTATTCTCTCTCATACTGCAGTGTTATATTTTCTCTGCACTATTCTGGCTTCTCACACAATGGGGGTATTCCCTGGAAGGCAGACTTCTCCTCTGTGAACAGTTTGCCTGGGTCATAGGGCACCACCTCTGTGGAGGGATGTGGAGAGTTTCTGAAGTTCCAAAACTCTTCCTGCACCAGATTCAGAGCCCATGTTTCAACAGCTCTGTTTACTCCTGCAGGGATCCGGCCCAGATAGGTGGGGACAGGGGAGGGGTGGGTTGTGAGAGGTGACACAGAGCAATGGCAGTGACCACCACCACAGCCAGTCCTGCTTCCACAGCTCCCTCCTCTTTGCTGGAACTAGTCGGGCTACGAGTCCGTGTGTGCGGACCACAGTTCTCAGAACTGCAAATATTCTGTTCTTTTGATCTGACACTGCTACTGTTCCACTTCTAGCATTGGGCACGTGGAGGTGGAGCAAGCTCTGGAAGCATAGGGAGGGGGTGGCTGGGCTTAGTGCCTAAGGCTTCCACTCTCTGCTCAGCAGTGAGGGCTTAAACCACTGTTTTCAGCCTTCTTCCCTCAGTCTTTGCTCCTCGGTCTCTTCTGTGAGTGTTGGGCTCAGCCGTGTTATATGCTGTCCCCTCAGCCCTGTGGGCCATAAGTGGAGCCCTAGCAGTCCGAGTTCTTCCCTCTCCCGCAGCTGCGGTGGTTCCGGGATGCAGCGAGCTCGGCACACTGAGCTAGGTCTGCGTCCTGCGCCCGCGCAGCTCCGTCTCCACCCTTCTCCCTTCCCTCCTCCCCTGCTCACGCAATTTGCCCACTTTTAGATGATTTCTGTAATGCGCCTCTTAGTCTTGCCTGTCTGCTCTGCAGGGAGTCCTTTGTGGAGTTATAGTTGTTCAATTTGTTGTAAATTCCAGGGGAGATTTCAAGAGGCTCCCCTCACACCACCATTTTTATGACGTCTAATTACTGCTTTTAAAATCTTGTTTAATAATCTTTGCCAATGTTCTCCTATAATTTCCTCTAAAGGTTATACTGTTTAACCTTTCACATTAATATCTGCTATACATCTAGAAATTATTTTTGTATCAGGTGAGGGAGAAATCAAGGTACATTTTTCTCCCACAAGTATGGATATCCAACTAGTCCAATCCCACTTACTGAAAAGACCATTCTTTCCCCACTGCATTGCTCTGTAAATCTTTATCATTAGTTAGGTAATGTATATATGTGAATTTGCTTCTGAACTCTTTATTATATTTTATTTGTCAAATTTTCCACCTTTGCATCATTATTCTACTCCACTGTGTGCTTATTTTTATCTTGCCTGTAACACCCCATTTAGTATTAAATTTTTTTGTGTGGCACATTCCACAGTTTTGTTTATCAGAAGATTCCATTCATTTTTGAAGAATGTTTTAGCTGTATATAGTCCATATTAATTCAACAATTAAAAGATGCAGAGAACAAACTGATGGTTGCCAGAGGGGAGGAAGGGGGAAGGATGGGTGAAAATGGTAAAAGAGAATAAGAGGCACAACATTCTAGTTATAAAATAAGTAAGCCATGGTAGGGGGGATATGATGTAGAGCACAGGGAATATAGTCAATAATATTGTAATAACTTTGCATGATGACTGTTAGTTACTAGACTTATGATGATTACATCATTAGGCATATTAATGTCAAATTACTATGTTGTACGTCTAAAACTAATATAATAGTGAATGCCAACTATACTTTAATAAATATATTTTTAAAAGATTGCATTGCATTGTTTCTTTTTGTTTCTATCATTTCTGTTATGAAGCTAATTGCCATTCTAATTGTTATTTTTATGAAGATAACGTGCCCCCACCCGCCCCCTCTGGCTGCTTTTACGATTTTTTTCTTTGCATTTTTTCCATTTATTTTATTTTATTTTAAAGAGATTTTTATGAAAATATAGCTAATATACAACATTATATTACTTTCTTATGTACACCATAGTTACTCAACATTTATATTCCTAAAGAAGTGATCACCATTATAAGTTCAGCAACCATTTGACACTGTACCATGCTATCACAATATTATTGGCTATGTTCCCTATGCTGTACATTATATCCCTATGAGTTATTTGTTTTATACTTGGAGATTTGAACCTCTTATTCCCTTTCACCTTTCCTCTCCTTTAAAAATTTTTTAATTACAGTTGACATTCAATATTAGTTTATATTAATTTCAGGTGTACATTTGTATAATTTAAGAAATGATCCCCCTGACTAGTCTAGTGCTCACCTGGCACTATACATAGTTATTACCGTATATTGACTATATTCTCTATACTTTGCTTTACATTCCCATGACTATTTTGTAACTATCAGTTTGTACTTCTTACTCCCTTTATCTTTTGCACTCTGCCCCCAACCCCCTCCCATCTGTCACTCCAACAATATAGTACCCATCTGACACCATACATAGTTATTACAATATTATTGATTATATTTCTTATGATATACCCTACATCCACATGATTACTGTGTAACAACCAATTGGGGGCCCAGTGGCACAGTCTCCCTGGTCACCTGCACCAGGTACTCCAAGAGTGTCCCTTGTGTGGGTTGTGTATGCCTTCCTGTTATAGTTGAGCCGTGGTTGCTATTGGCACTTCAGTGAGTGGGATTGACCCTCAGGCTGATTGGCTGTGAGGTTTGGCCACATTCACAGCTTACAGGCTGCTGTGCAAGGGGCTTGCCCCACTGAGTGGAATTTGCCCCAGTGGGCTCTGATGCCTCTTGAGACCACTCTTTGGGTGTGCCACTTATGGGGCTAACTGAGCTGTGCTCTGCTGTGGTCTGAAACCAACCTCCAAGTATGTTGGCTATGGCACCTCTTGCTAGGGGCTCTGGTGCAGGCCCAGGTCACCCGTGGCCTGTGACCAGCCCAGGACTACCTGGTAAGAACTACAAAGTGATCCACAGTTGTTTCCTGCCTGTGCTAAGCCTGGAGGCATGTGGGAGAGGCCACTCTGTGAACCAAGGATGTCTGTCACCAGTACTGGGTGTGGGATAGCTCGGCAAAATGCCAGGACACCCTGAAACCTGCTGCCACTTGCCAGCTCCCTTAAGGTTCAGCCACTGATAAAGCCTCATGTGGTATGGAAGTTGGGTGAAGCAGGGTCTCAAGGAGTCACTAGAATGGGAAGAGTTGTAGTCACCAGGTTAACGTAAATTCTGGTTTGGTGCCAGTGCTGAGCCTAAAGCTACTCAGCAAAAGTCTCAGAGCACACCAAGGCCAGTCGCTGCTGGCCTGGGGTCTATCGGACTCTGATAGTTTTCCAAGAGTGCAATCCGGGCGGGGCTGGCTGCTCTTGGAGAAAGTGCCTCTGGCATTGGGGGACTTGGGTGGGGCAGGGTCCCAGTGAGTCAGCAGAAAGGAGCTGTGGAGATCACCAGACCAATCAAATTCAGATTTGGCCGGAAGTGTAGGGGCGGGCTCAATACAGGAAAGATGGCGTCAGCCTGCCGGCTACACAGGAGGAGAACTCCTCACTGGGAAAATGCTGACTGTCTTCCAGCCCTCATTCTGAAGCCACAGAACTCAGTCTGCCCCCGAATGTCTCCGACATCCTCCGAGTTACTGTCCCTCCGCTGGAGCCCAAGGTGAGTGCCTGGAAGTGAGAGAGTCTGTGCACGGTCCTTTTAAGAGGACTCCTGGGTTTTCTGCTGTCTTCCATCCCATTTGGATGGTCAGAGTCCCCACTGTTTTTCATAGCCAGATATTGTGGGGGCTCCTTTTCCCAGCACCAGTACTCTGGGCTGGGGAGGCCACTGTCGGGCTGGGGTCCCTTGTTCCTCTGAGGGGAATCTGCGCGGCCAAGATTTCCCTCCCGGTTCTCAACCACCACACGAAGTTTTGCGTTAGCTAGTTCTGTGTCTCTGCCCCTCCTGCCAGTCTCAATGTGGCTTCTTTTTTATATCCTTAGTTATAAAACTTCTGTTCAGCTGGACTTCGGATGGTTCCCAGGTTGATTTTTCTAGAATTTAGTTGTAATTTTAATTTGTTCATGGAAGGAAGCAGGCAGTGTCTATATACTCCGCCATCTTGGATTTCCCCTCTTTGTATTTGGTTTTAAGAAGTTTACTATTGTATGCTTAGATTTGGTTTTGTTTGATTTTATACAACTTGGTGTTTGCTGAACAACCTAAATCTGTAGTTTCATGTTTGTGGTTATTTGTTTTGAAAATACTTGGTTATCTTCTCCTTTTCCATTTTCTTTCTCCTGTCCTTTTTGGATTCCAATGATGTATATATGTTAAACCTTCTGTGTATGTCCCATATATCTCTTATAATCTCATTTGGGTTTTTTCCCCCTTTAATTTTGGGATTCAGTTTGGGTATTTTTGTATTGTGATGTCTTCTAGTTTATTAATCCTGTATCCTGCTATGTCTAGTCTGCTATTAAACACATCCACTGAGTTCTTAATTCCAAATACTCTTACTTTTCACTTCTAGAATAGCCATTGCTTTATTTTTATTTATATGATTTGCTGGTGAAAATTATGTATCCTTTTAATTATTTTCAGATATTAGTCATTGCATTTTAAATTCCTTATCTGCCACCTCTAACATCAAGCTTATCTTTGCTCCTCCTCCTCCTTCTTCATTGTTTTTTTTTTATTGTTTTGTTTTTCTCTTCATATGATTTTGCCTCTTCCCTAGCCTAGTAATTTTTTATTGTATGCTGGATATTATTAATACTGGTATTATTCTGGCTCCAGGTAATGTCATCTTCTAATGGCAACTGTACTTTCTTTTCTGTAATACAGATATGGTAAATGGGTTGATTAATACAATCAGGTATTGATTTGGTTTAGAGTTGGGTTGCTGTCTTAGGAAGAGTAAGTTTAGTGCTTCCTAATGTGTGGTCCTTCTAGGCTTTTTTTGAGAAGCTGATGAGTTCCTCAGCTCTGTAAAATAATGGGGAATTCTCTTTAGAGGTTGTTTGTTTGTTTGTTTGTTTGTTTTTTCTTAGCTCTTTAACATTTTACTTCATGAAACTTCAAAATTTGACAAATAATCGTAAGGGAAATATTAGACTTGTGTTTGAAGAAGGCCTCCGCCCTTGATGAGTCTGATTCTTAGTCCTGAAAGACAGCAGGACATTTTGCTCTGCCTTTGAGAAGACTCCACCTAGCTCCCTAGAATTCCACCAGAACCAGCAAATGTCCCATGAGGAAAGCCATCAATGGATTTCTGTCCTTCAGGTTTCCAATCTCTTTATCCAGTACATATGACTGCTACAAGTTTTGATGTGTTAAAATAACCCACAGTTACTTTTCTTTAATGTAGTAGGGATAAATTATGGGACTAAATGATTGAATAAGTTGATCAATAAGGAACATTTCTTTCTCTGTTTCTGGAATTATATTTCTCAAGCAATAATTGGACTACACAGTACAATAGGTTATCAGTCTTATACACTTCAGAGGGCAAATATTTCAGGAGAGAAAATAATGAAGTCAGAGAAGGAAGAGATCTGGGCTGTGGAAGCCAGGGTAGTATTCCTGGTGGAGTAAGGCATGAGGTTGCTTCCTGTGCTGCCTGTTCCACTACCCAAAGGATGGCTAGTCATTAAGAAGTCCCTGCCCTAGACCTCCTAGTGGATTTGTTTCAGAGTGGCTTTGAAATTTACTTTGTTTGTTTTTCGAAGACCTAGGTTCCACTAGGACCCAATATCCCTTGGCCTAGGAAGACAAAATGAGATAAATGAGAAGGGATGGGAAAGACTCAGGTGATGACTACAGAGGCTGTATCTCCATGTGCCTATAATGAATAAAAAAGTGAAGGATCCTGGGCTAAAGCCCTGAAGTCATCTTCAGACACACTCAGTAAGTTAGGCTGGAATGTACATGCCTTAGGGTTCTCTTCCAACCTTAGTATCCAGATTACTGAAATTCTATGATGTGACTCTGTGGAATTGTTCTTCAGGCAGTGTAACATCCAAGTAACTGCTCAACATTCTAGAAATATCTTGATTACTGTCTACCAGACCCAATCTCTTTATTTAAAATAGTATTCATATGTATTTCATAATGGAATCCTATATATTTTGCAAGGAATTCTCATAAGAGATTTCAAGTTTATAGTAGCTTTGTGAGGTAGGCAGGGAAAAGTCAGTAATTTCATTTTAATGCTGAAGAAAATAACACATAGAGAAACGAAAGAAGTAGGTAGGCTCAGATGTCTCCTCAATGGCAGCATATGTGATAAGTGATATCTGACTGATGGCAGCTCCCTAATCAGACATTTTATTTCAAGGGATGAAGCCTACTGGCTTCTCAGAGCACAGAAACTCCTGGAGTTCTCTACTTCCAACACACCTTACTCTTCACTGGGAATAGAAACATCCCTTACTACCCTCTCTGCAGCCATATGTTCACTTTATTCTATCCTTTAATATTTATTTGACTTTTTGGGGCTCAGATCCGAGCAACTTTCTTTAAAAGAAATAATAAATAGCAAGCACTTCCTGGGTGCTTTTGTACTTGTTATCGATAAAGTGAAATAAAGGTTAATTTTCTGTTTAACATCACATAAGAAGTAAGTTTGCATTTTAGATTTGAACTCAGGTAGTTAGGTGCCACAGCCCAAGATCCTCAACTATACTAGAGACTATAGAATCTTACTCCCCTCCTTTGTAATGGTGCATTCTATTCCATTTCAATCAAGTGTCAATTAGTCATTCTAATGTCTTTCCTGTCTTCTCTATGTTTCTCATTGTGGTTTTGAATTATGATTCTCTTCGTATACAATTAGAAAGTATAGAACAGGGTTGTGTGCCCATATTTTTTTGGGGTATGGGGCAAGCAGGTAATGTAAATGAGTGTAAAGCGTGCCAGATTTAAGAAAAATCAACTGTGGAAATTTGATCAAAGATATTTTATTAAAATATGGATGATGCCTCTATTGTAATTCAAAAAATGTGCTTCTGAAGATGATGTTTTAATTTTGACGTTGAATAAATTCTAATGGAAAATAGAAATACTTAGTCATTAAATACGTTTTTGTATTTTGTTACTCCTTTGATTTGGGACTGGAAGTCTGGCACTGTTTCTTTTGACAATATGTCAGTGTGAAGTCCTTTGTTTTTTCTTGAATTGTAGAGTAGAGAATTCAGGCTTGAGTCCACTATATATATATATATATATATATATATATATATATATATATATATAGTAACTCCAGTCTCGCCTTTATCCGAGATATGTCTCGACGTCCCACTCAGACAGAAGCAGCCTCAGCCCACCTGTGTCTGCAAGGAATGACCCAGGATGTCCAGGGGGAGACTCATTTGTGGCTAGTCCCTTTGGACTATCTAGATGGAGATGAGAAGAATGAGAGAATGTATTATTATGGGCTTCACATGCAAAGAGGCTATGGATTGTCCAGGTCAGGAATTAGACTATAAAAGAGAGATAGAAAGATGAGCCAGGCTATCTCCTAGAAGACAAGTGCTGTAGGGCGTAGGGGTGGGGAGTGATTTCCCCATCACAGAAGGCATTCAAACAGGCTGTATGAAATAATAGGCTGAGTGATCGTTTTAGAGCTGATTCAAGCATTCAGTGGAGATAGGTGTTGCTTAATTTCTCTTTTAACATTAAGATTCCAAATTAAAGAGTAAACATGTGATGATCCTTTGGTATTTGAGTTAAAATGAGAGTAATCTTTAGGACATGCTCTAGAGACTTTTTTGTATACAGCTTCCCACATCTGGTTTTGTTACTCATATAGTTCTCCCATGGTGCTACACCATGAATGAGCTCATTTATTTCTCATAGTACTTAAGTGAGGCTTTGAGATAAAGAGGCATCTTAGAAAAGCAAAGAGTTTCAGTGAGAAAGAGGAACTGATAGGCTCATTCCAGAGACCACTTCAAAACCCTCAAATTGACTTGAGCATGAAAAAGAGCAACATGGTGACTCCCTGAGTGACCCCAACCCTGAGCACACTCCACCACCACCACCTCTCTTTCTGTCGTGCAGACAAAGGTCATCTACCTCCTTAGACCACATCAGAAATGACTTCCTTCCACAGCCTGTGTCATCAACAATCACTTGTGATGTTTTAAAACAAAAAGCCCATTTTCTGGCCCTCCTACTTGAAATACTGGTTCTTTTTTTAAGAACCAAGTTCTTTTCGAATTCACCTGGCGATTCTGACTGTACACTTTGGGAAACATTGCTCTGAGTAAGAGTCAGTGGGTTCTGAACACTTGTGTGGTCAGTTGGTCTTAGAGACACAAAGCTTTCGATAGTGTGGCTGGGCGGAGAGGGGAGAGAGTGTGTGTATGTGTGTGGGGGGGAGGTGTGGAAGAAAGCTCCATTCTCAGCATTAGAAAACGTCCTTTTCAGACCTCCTGTGTTGCTCTCTAGCTGTCTGATCTTGAGGAGGTCAAACAACTTCCTTGAGCCTCCTTATCTCACCCATAAAGCCTCTCTTGAAGTTTGAGAATCACATGCAACAGAGTGTGTGACAGCACTTTGAAAACTATAGAATGCTTAAAAAGATTGGAGGGATTGTTACTTTTCTTTAAATACTAAGGAATTAGAGTATATGAAGATTTTCTTTTTTTTTTTAAATTTAATTTTATTAAATTTATTGGGGTGACAATTTTAAAAAAATAGAACAAAAAATCATTAGATTTGTTTGGAACCACAGAAGATTTTCAAAGTATGTGAGTATGTTTGTGGAAGAGAGAGCAAACGGAGAAGAAAGAAGATAAGAAAGGAAGGAGGGGAGAAAGGGAGACAGAGGGAGAGACAGAGAGAGAGAGAGACAGAGAATGTCTGAGATGTCCAGACCTTACCTACCATTCTGTGCTGGTCTCAAAGTTGCTTAGTTCTGTTGCTTCCACTTTCCTTCTGTACAAGATGAAAACTTGTCAGGACATAAAGAATTGTAAGTCATTGCTTCTGAGTAGGATTTGGTGAGTCAACCTATCGGCTGGGGTTAGGATGGAGGGGAATTGGTGCCTGGATCTTCAGTGCCTGCTACAAGGAGAAGAATGTAAAGTTGTGGATACTCTGATGGTCCTGGGGAACCCCTTGATACCAAGTTCATGAAGAAAGAGGCTGAACTGGAGCCACATCAGGCCTATTTATCAGTTTTGGAGAGGTTTTGGGAAGGCAATCCCAAGAGAGCTTGTTGAGATACGCCTGGATAATTGATCCAATGTGAGTAACTATAAGCAAAAGTCTTGGGAAATGAGTCTTGTTTATATGGAGTAAACCAATTCCACATTGGTCAGCAACCCAAAAGGTGCCCTAGGAGTTACTCTTACTAATTATGATTAAAGAAGGCATCACACACATGTTGCAGCCTGGCTTTGAGTCATCAGAGGACAGGAAAAACCTCAAGCACTAAATTTGGGTTAGGATGATGGCAGATTGCTAGTGAATCTGAGTACTAAGTAAAAGAAATTGAAAAAACGTCAAATTTGGAGAAAAATAATGTCATCTTAGACCTCCAATTATTTCCCTCAAATTTTTTTAAACACAACGTTCGGCACAAAACAGACATACAAGGAAATAGGATGTTGAATGTAAGAACCAACAGATGAAAGCATAAAAGGACTCTAGATAATGTATTAGGTTGGTGCAAAAGTAATTGCGGTTTAAAAGTTTAAAAATTGCAAAAACCGCAATTACTTGGGCACTCACCTAATAATCAGACATAGACTGATAAATAATGATGCTTACAATATTTTTGGTATATAGCCAAGCCTGAAAATTTTGGCAGAAATTTTTACAAACTAAACAAACGTGAGTAACCAGCAGTCAAGTAAAAAACATTACCAGCGCTGCAGAAATCCTCTCATGTTCTCTCCTAGACACTGTTCCTGCAAGAGCAATCATTCCCCTGACTCCTAATAGCAGCAATTAGTTTTACTCATTTTTGTTCCTATTTAAATGGAAATTTACCTTTTTCACTCTTTTCTGTCTGCTTTTTTCATTCACTGTTATATATGTGAGGTTCATCTGTATTGTTGTATGTGGTTGTAGATGGTTCATTTTCATTGCTGTGTAGTGTTCCGTTGTGCATTCTACCACTCATGGACATGTCTAGTTTCCATTTTTTGAATGTTATGAATAGTTCAACTACACATTCCTCTTGGGCAACTATACATAGGAGCGGAATTTTTAGATGATAGAGTAGGTCTATGTCTAGTTTTAGTAGATCGTGCTAAACAATTTTCCATAATACTTTTTTATGTATATACATACACAATTATATATACATAATTACATAATTATGTATATATAATTATGTAATTATATATAATTCTTACCTATTTATCCAACCTCTAGCATTATAAAAAAGTTCTAGTTGCCCCACATTCTTACTGTGATTTGGTATTTTTCTATCCTTTTCATTTGAGCTTTTTACTGGGTACGTAAAAAGTATTGTGGTTTTGTGTGGGTGTTGTGATTTTAATTTCCATTTCCACGATGACTAATGAACTAACCACCTCCATAAGTATATCCTCTTGTGTAATATATCATTAAGTCTTTTGCCCATTTTTCTATGGGGCTGTCTGTCTTTCATGTTGACTTGTAGGAGTTCTTTGTGTATTCTCGTTATGAGTCCTGTGTCAGATGTATATAGAAATATCATCTCCAACTTTGTGGGTTGACTTTCATTCAATTAATAGTACCTATTGATAAACAGGACATTTAAGTTTTAATATAGTCCAATTTATTAATTGTCATTTTATAATTAGTGCTTTTAAAATATTATTTAATAATCTTTGCTAAATCTTTGCCAATGTTCTCCTGTATTTCCCCCTAAAGCATATATTGTTTTACCATTCACATTTTGATCTGCTATCGAGCTAGAATTGATTTTTGTATCAGGTGAGGGAGAGATCAAGATACACTTTTCTCCACAGATGTGCATATCCAACTGATTCAGTCCCATTTATTGAAAATATCATTCTTTTTCTACTGCATTCATGTGTAAATCTTTATCATTAGTCAGGTGACTGTGTACTTGTATGTCAGTCTGTTTCTGGACTCTATTCCATTTGTCTGTTTGTCTATCTTTGCCTCAATACTCCGCTCATTAATTACTGTATCTTCTGCTAGGATCGACATATGGTTTAAACCCTATTCTCTTCTTCAGTATATCTTTGGCTAGTCTTGGCTCTGAATTTCCCATATAAATTTTAGAGTAAGCTTGCCAATTGTATCAAAAACATCTGCTGGGATTTTGATTTGTGCTGTATTGAAACGAGATAAATTTGGGGGAGAATGGACATCTTTGCAATACTGAGTCTTCTAAATCATGAATTTGGTGTATTTCTACATTTATTTTATTAATTTATTTCAGAAACATTGTGTAGAGTTCTTCAGTAGAGTTCTTCCCCATCTTTTGCTAGATTTATTATTATGTATTTGATGCTTTTAGAGTGCTATGAAATTGGTGACATTTTAAAGATTTTGTTTTATACTAGTTTACTACTTGTATGCGGTAATACAATTACTTTTTGCATATTGATTTTGTATCTGGTGATCTTGCTAGGGGCACCAATAATTCCATTGGTTTGTAGACTTTTGTATTCTTTATGTTTACACTCAGGTTTGTGAATACTGACATTTTTTTCTTTCGTTGCAGTCCTTATGTCTTTTATTTCTTTTTCTTGTCTTACAGCACTAACTTGGTCTTTCAGTACAATGTTGAACAAATGTGATAAATGACCCTCACTTCATCACTGATCTTGAGGAAAGCTGCAAATATTTCACCATTGTAAATGTTTGCTTTGAATCAGGGTCAACAGATTACACTTTATGAGTAAAATCTACCTGCCACTTGTTTTTGTAAGTAAATTTTATTGGAATACAACCTGGTCCACTCATTTACATATTGTCTATGACTGCTTCTATGCTACAGTGACAGAATTATGCAATTATTTATTTATTTGCATGTGAACTTTTTTCTTTTTTTATTGTGTTAAAAAACACATAACATAACTTTTACCATCTTAACCATTTTTAAGTGTACAGTTCAGTGGTATAAATCCATTCACATTGTTGTACAGCCATCACTACAATCCATTCCCATACCTCTTTTCCTCTTGTAAATCTGAAGCTCTATACCTATTAAGCAATAATTCCCCATTTTTCCCCTCCCCCAAGCTCCTGGCAACTATCATTATACTTTTTGTCTTTATGATTTTTTTGGACTCTAAATACCTTATACAAGTGGAATCATGCAGCATTTGTCTTTTTGTGACTGGCTTATTTCACTTAGCATGATGTCCTCCAACAAGGTTCATCCATGTGGTAGGATATTGCAGAAGGTGCTTCATTGTGAAGGCTGTATAATATTCCATTGTATGAATATACCACCTTTTAATCATCCATTCATTGGTTGATTTGACACTTGGGTTGCTTCCATGTTTTAGCTATTGTGCATAATGCTGTGAACACATATTGCTTTGAGACCCTGCTTTCATTTCTTTTGGGTATATACCCAGAAGTGGAATTGCTGTGTCATATGGTAATTATATTTAACTTTTTTGAGAAATCTTCGTTCTGTTTTCCACAGTATCTCTACCATTTAAATTCCCACCAACAGTGCACAGGGTTCCAATTTCTCCGTATCATCACCAACACTTTTTTTCTGGTTTTTTGATAGTAACCATCCTAATGGGTGTGAAGTGTTGTCTCATTGTAGTTTCTATTTGCATTTCCCTAATGATTAGTGATGTTGAGCATCTTTTCATGTGCTTGTTGGCCATTTGTATATCTTCTTTGTAGAAATGGATTTTTGTCCATTTTTGAACCAGATTGTGTGTTTTGTGTTGTGGAGTTTTAGGGGTTCTCTATATATTCTGGATATTAATTCCTTATCGGTTATGTGATTTGAAAATATTCTCTCCCATTCTTCTCTTTATCTTTTTGTATCTACTGTAGGTTTTTTTCTTTGTGGTTACTATGAGGCTTGCATAAAATTTCTTATAGATATAACGTCTCTTATAAGCTGACAAAAACATGACTTCAACCATATGCAAAGACTACACATTTACTCCCTTGCCACACTTTGCTATTGATGTCATAATTTACTTCTTTTAAAATTAACAAATTTTATAGTTATAGTTATTCTTAATACTTTTGTCCTTTAATTTTTTATACTGTGGTTAAATGTGATTTTTGTATCACCATTACAGCATGATATTGTTTGGTGTTAGTTTATATATTTAATTTTAACTGTGAGATTTATACTTTATATACTGTTGGAGTGATGTTAGCATCTTTATTTTTAACTTGAAGAACTTCCTTTAGCATTTCTTGAAAGGCAGGTCTAGTGGTGATGAACTTCCTCTGTTTTCATTTGCCTGGGAAAGACTTTATCGTTCTTTCCTTTTCGAAGGAAGGTTTTGCTGGGAATAATGTTCTCGGTTGACATTATTTTTCTTTCAGCACCTTAAATGTATAATATTACTCTTTCCTGGTCTGCATGGTGTCTTCTGAGAAATCAACCGATAGTGTTATGGGGATCCTTTGTATGTGATGGATTACTTTTTTCCTGATGCTTTCAAAATTATCTCATTGTCTTTGACTTTCGGCAATATTATTACAATGTATCTTTGTGTAGACCTCTTTAGGTTCAACCCATTGGGATATTTGGGCTTCATAAATCTGGAAGTCCATTTCCCTTCCCAGATTTGGGAAGTTTTCAGCCATTATTTCTTTAAGTACATTCTTACATCAGGTAATGATGGGAGTATGTTCTAAGAAATGAGTCATTAAGCAATTTTATTTGTTTGGACATCATAGAGTGCACTTGTACATACCTAGATAGTATAGCCTTCTACACACACACACACACACACACACACAACACACACACACACACACACATATATATATATACACATATTCATATTCTATTGCTCCTAGTCTACAAACCTGTACAGCATATTACTGTACTGAATACTGAAGGCAGTTGAACACAATGATAAGTATTTGTGTATCTAAACATATTAAACACAGAAAAAGTATAATAAAGATATAGTATAAAAGATAAAAAATGGTTGGCCTGTATAGGGCACTTACAACAAATGGAGCGTACAGCACTAGAAGTTGCTCTGAGTGAGTCAGTGAGTGAGTGGTGGGTGAATGTGAAGACCTAGGACATGACTGTACATTACTATAGACTTTATAAACTCTGTACACTTAGGCTACACTAAATTTATAAAAAATATTTTTCAGCTCTGCTATAATTTTATGGGACCATCATCATACAAGTTCAGACAATTAAGCTCGCGAACTCACCACTGTGCGCTTACAGTGGCAGCACTGTACAAACAGCTCAGTAAGGTTTCATAACGTTGATATATCAGTGTCTCATAGCTGTGTTTATGTTGACATGTGGTGGTATCTTGCTGAGTGGCAGTCATTATTGTTGTTGCATGTTTTTATGTGCCATTGCGAGAATGTCTGGAGCTTGAATTAGAGCATGGAACAAACATTACATTTCTTGTTAAACTTGACAAGAGTAGAAGTGAAATCAGGGACATGTTAGTCCAAGTTTATGGGGATAATGCTATGAAGAAAACGGTAGTGTACAAACGGATTAAATGTTTTTCTGAGGGAAGAGAATGTGTCTGATGAAGAGAGGTCAAGGCAGCCAGTAACAAGCAGAACTGATGAAAACATTGCAAAAATTCATCAAATTGTGTGTCAAAATTGTCGGCTGACTATGAGAAGCACAGCAGACCAAGTAAACAGTTAGGAAAATCTTAATTGAAAATCTTGGTATGAGAAAGGTGTGTGCAAAATGGTCCTGAAGGAGCTCACCGATGAACAAAAGCAAAGGAGAGTCGAATTTTGCCAAGACCTTTTTGAGAGGCAAGACGATATTTTGGGCTGTGTTATCATTGGTGATGAACATGGGTGTACCAATATGACCCTGAAACAAAGCGTCAAAGTGCACAATGGAAGTCAGCCAATTCTCCACGACCAAAAAAGTTCCTTCAGTCCAAATCAAGAGTCAAAACGATGTTGCTAACCTTTTTTGATATCAGAGGGATTATTCATTATGAATTTGTACCAGCTGGACAAAGTTGGTACCAAGTTTATTATGAATATTTGGAAGTGCTGAAAAGGCTGTGTGAAAAAGTTAGACCTGAACTTTTCGCCAACAATTCATGGCTCTTGCATCACGACAAGCATATGAGCACCAGCTCACATGGCACTGTTTATGAGGGAGTTTTTAGCCAGCAAACAAATAACTGTATTGGAACAACCTCCCTACACACCTGATCTGCCCCCCAATGATTTCTTTTTTTTTGCCTGAAGATAAAGCAAATATTGAAAGGAAGACATTTTGATGGCATTTAGGACATCAAGGGCAATATGACGACAGCTCTGTTGGCCATTCCAGAAAAAGAGTTCCAAAATTGCTTTGAAGGGTTGACTAGGCGCTGGCATCAGTTCATAGCTTCCCAAGGGGAGTACTTCGAAGGTGACCATAGTGATATTCAGCAATGAGGTGTGTAGCACTTTATGTAGGATGAGTTCACGAACTTAACTCAGACAAATTTCTCTTTTTAAATGCTCTGATGAATAAGTAGTAATAATATAGAAAATTTGTTATAACCCTAGATAATAGGAATAATTTTTAGTTTTTAATGCTCATGGAAAAATTATCACCCTTATCAATAATTATATTGGTTTATTGTATATTTATTAAGTAAATATAATAAAATGCTAGTAGATTTGTTGCTAGTAAAATGAATAACAACAATGAAACAGTATTGATGCAACCTTGGGGAAACAGTTACATTTTCATAACTGTTTGGCAGATAACTATTTGGCAGTATAGAACATGACCTTTAAAACTATCCATAAGTACAGGTGATGTCATTATTTTTAAGAATGTAGGCTAGTAGAATAAATCACATGAAAAAGTAGTGCTCATCATAATGTTGTTTTTTTAATATTTAAAAATTTGAATTAATCCTTAAACAGCATAGTAGGGCAATCTTTGACAAAACTATGGTGTGAGGGTGTATTGGCACACCTTAAAAAGTATGATTATGACAATTGTGTAAACTAGCTTGTTACAGGGACATTCATATACAAAATATAAATATTAAAGAGTAACATAATTTAAGATAAAAGGTAGAACTAAAAATATTGGTGAATATTAATTTAAACAGTGAAAATTGCATGTCTGTTAATTAAAAGGGAATATGGGATGATGCGGACCTGTGTATTATAAGTTTAAGTAAATTTTTACTTTAAATTTAAGTACTTAGTAAGCATAGTTTCAAAGATAGACTGAAATCTTCCCAGCATATGAATCCTGGTAAGTGGATGATGCTATATTAAACCCCACAATGTCCTCCAAAAGAATGATTTAAGCACAAGCTCCCTTCTAGTTTCACAGGGCAAGCTATAGGCAATTCCTTCTCGAGAGTGAATTGACATTATCTGCTGCTGCTCAGCTTTAATTTTAACAAGGACCACCACCACAATAGCTGACATTTATTGAAAATGTACTGTATACTAGGAATTAACTCTGTGCATGTTTACATGCATGTCTAATTTATCACAAACAATGCTTTACATACATTACCATATTCAGACTTCCTGACAACACAATGAGGTAGGTTATACTCATTTTGAAAGTAATTTCCCAGGGTCACACAGCTTACAAGTGGCAAAGTCAGGGTTGGAACTTGCTTCAGTTTAACTCTAGAGCCACTGCTGTCTACCACTTTGCTGCACTACTTTTTATTGTAAGGTAAACAGGGAACAGGTGATCTGGCTGTCAACAAGTAACTTCCACTGGCGAGATATTATCTTCAGTAATCACAACCTGCGTCACTGCATCAGGCAACCAGATACTTAAAGGGAAACAGACAAGAATGAAAAATAGTACCCAGTAATAGTTTTTATTTTCTTATAGAATTTAATTGATTATGGTGAACCTTATTGTACATACTCATATATTTGCCCTAACTTTTACTGACTTATATTTCCAACAACTTTTACAGAGTCAGCTTTTTGGTAACCATCAGCAATAATCAATGTATTATGAAGATGTTGACCTGAGTTGATCTTGAGAGAAATACAGGACAGTGGGCTAACTGTGGACCATATAAGTTATGAACAGGTGATGGTGGTCCTGAATGCTAAGATGAATAATTTGAACTTTATTCTGCAGGCAGTATAAAGCCGCTGGAGATTTTTTATAGGTTGGTGGTCAGGGTGATATAACCGTATTCTATGAAGATTAATCTGATTGTGGTGTGAAGAATAGATTGAATGGGGAGAGAATGGGGACCAGAGAACTTCTAGAAGGGTGTGTCAATCATTCAGGTAAGAGATTATGAAGTGTCCATAAAAATCATTCTTTCCTGGCTCCTAACTTTATGATTGCAATTATGCCAGTTTTGTATAGCACATATTAATGATGCCAGGCATTATGCCAAGTGGTAAGCACTGGGGCTGCAAAGATGAAACTGACATGGAAGGAGTTTCCCTAAAGATGAAAATGATGTTTTCACGTGAAATTTAAGATGTTAGGAAAAATGGGGGTCTTAGATATTCGGTAAAATATTGCAGTAGGTCTAAAAGTCTTGGGCCCGGCCCGGTGGCTCAGGCGGTTAGAGCTTCATGCTCCTAACTCCGAAGGCTGCTGGTTCGATTCCCACATAGGCCAGTGGGCTCTAAACCACAAAGTTGCCAGTTCAATTCCTCGAGTCCCGCAAGGGATGGTGGGCAGCGCCCCCTGCAACTAAGATTGAACACGGCACCTTGAGCTGAGCTGCTGCTGAGCTCCCGGATGGCTCAGCTGGTTGGAGCGTGTCCTCTCAACCTCAAGGTTGCCGGTTTGACTCCCGCAAAGGATGGTGGGCTGTGCCCCCTGCAACTAGAAATGGCAACTGGACCTGGAGCTGAGCTGCGCCCTCCACAACTAAGATTGAAAGGACAACAACTTGACTTGGAAAAAAGGCCTGGAAATACACACAGTTTCCCAATAAAGTCCTGTTCCCCTTCCCTAATAAAATCTTTTTTTTTAAAAAAAGAGTCTGGCCATTAATCTAAGAAAATAAAATTCCATTAAAAAAAAAATTTAAAAGTCTTTAGTACCTAAAGACTCCATCAAATCCTTTGCAGTCCCAGTTTCTGTTCTCTCAGCATAGGGCCTTCACAGACATGGGGCGGCCCCCCTGAGGCACAAATATTTCAAGTTCACATCACAGGTCCTGGAAGTGAGGTCTCCACTTTCTCTTCCTCTCTCACTCTTCACCGCTTAATTGTGGGGAATGCAATTGGGTGGAGACCTTTATATTGGATGTGAAGTCAGTACCTCTGAGCAGAATGAATTTTCCTAACCCAAATTAGTTTCCTCAGGGAAGACTTGATATCTCTGTTCCTCAAACTGTAGATAAAGGGATTCAGCATTGGAGTTACCACTGTGTACATCACTGATGCCACTGTGCCTTTCTGTGCCGAGCGGGTTGAGGGGGGACTGAAATAAACACAAAAGGAAGTCCCAAAGAATAGGGAGACCACGGAGAGATGAGAGCTGCAGGTAGAAAAGGCTTTCCGCTTGCCCTGAGCTGAGGGGATCTTCAGGATTGTTGAGAAAATATACGCGTAAGAGATAATCAGGCAAAGCACACAAACCAGGCCTGCGAGACCCCCGATGGTGAAGATTACCAGCTCATTGATGAAGGGGTCTGTGCAGGACAGACTCAGGAGGGGGTTGATGTCGCAGAAGAAGTGGGGGATCTCATGGTCTGCACAGAAAGACAGGCTGTTCATCAAGAGTGTGTGCAGGAGGGAATGGAGGGCATTCACCGTCCAAGAAGCAGACACTAGGAGGACACAGAGCCCCGGGCTCATGACCAGGATGTAATGGAGTGGGTGGCATATGGCCACATAGCGGTCATAGGCCATGACAGCTAAGAGGAATGCCTCCAGCATCACAAACAGCATGAAAAAATACAGCTGTGATAGACACCCTGCGTATGAGATGGCCTGATTCTGGATCCATATGTTTGCCAGCATCTTGGGGACTGTGGTGGACACAAAGCAGGCATCAGCGAGGGAGAGGTTGGCCAGGAAGAAGTACATAGGAGTGTGGAGTTGAGCATCGGTGACGATAGCCAGGATGATGAGGAGGTTGCCCGCCACGGTGATCAGGTACATGGACAGGAACAGCCCGAAGAGAACCTCCTGCTGTTCTGGCTGCTCAGAGAGCCCCAGGAGGAAAAATTCTGAGCTGCTGCTCAGGTTTTCCCATCCCATTTGTCTGTGAGCAGCAAGTCGGGTTAATTGAATGAAGCTGATAAGCCCTGGACTGTGAGCTCTGAAAATTACGCAGTATTCCAATGTTGATCTTCTAGTATGAAGTGGAATCATTGGAAATCTCCAATATTTAACTGCTTGGGACCTATAAAAATGATAGTTTCATATAGTTCAACTGAATATTTGCAAATAATATTGCATGGTACCATGCTTGGTACCATGGGAAACCAAAGGTTTGTTTGGAATGGGAGAGAGGTGTTTTTTTGTTTGCTTTTTTTTCTTTCTTTTTTTTTTTTTTTTAAATTTCAGGTGTACAAAACAATGTAATAGACACAGAGTGATAACCTCCTTCCCCCAATCTACTACCCCTCTGATATCATATACAGCTGTTACAACTCCATTGACTCTATTCCCTATGCTGTACTCCACATCCCGTGAATATATATATATATATACATATATGGCCAAAAAAATGTATACACATTTTAAGAAAGGAAAAAACTGTATTAAAATTTTAATACTCAATATATACCGATAACAAAAGATGAATACAGTCACATTTGACTTCTGCAATTATAAGAGGTGCTCAAAGTGGTTACCATCAGCATAATTTTAATAGCTTTGAGTTAATGGAGTGCTTGCCATAGGAATACGTAGTTAACATTATGGTTACAGAGGCATAAAGATGTTAAACAAAACAGATACACTCTTCCTAAGTGAAATTCTGGGAATGGAACAGTGTTTCAGTTGAGGAATTAACCCAAAGAATCAGTTTTCTCCTGTGCTACTTTTTCCCCTCTGAGGTTAAACATGTCCTACAAATCTGTCAGCCCCAACTGCACCACTGAAATTACTACTCACCAGACAATAGTGGCATCTGTGTTATTCTCTTACTGACCATGAGTATCTCTCAGCTAACTATCTTCCTCTTGGATGTAGATACCCCAGCTCATGCTGCATGCTGCTATCCTCTCATTAAAAAACCCAACAAAGGGAAAAAAAATAGGAAGCCCAGAAAGAGAGCACAGTATATATCAGATTTTGGTCTGGTAAAGGTGACATTGCCCATTGGTAGGAAAGGGAAGAGGGATGAAATCAATGGTGCTGGGATAAGCTAGTTAAGTCTTTGGGGAAAATTAACTTAGAGTCACACCTCACAGTGTTTACTGAATAAACTTCAGGTTGCTAAGGCATTATATCTACAGATAGAGCTATAAAGCAACTGCAAGAAAATATTGAACAATAACTATTTGAGCTCAGGACAAGGGTAGCACTTCTAACTAAAAGGAATGGAAGCAACGATGAAGGAAAAACATTGGTTTAATCAAATGAAATAAAAAATTTCTCCCTTTAAAGGAAAAGATCACACACAAAGTAAAAAGGCAAGCAAAAAGTTGGAAGCTCTTTTAACATACATTATAGAAAGAATTAACATTCTTAAAGAGTAATTAATAATTTTAATTAATAAATAAAGGACATGCCCCCAATAGAAAAATGAATAAATAATCACTAAGCCTTAAATCACATCCAGCATGGGTAGAACTGGATCTAGTCTCAATCATTTAATTCCAAGACTTGTGCTTTCCATGCTCTACGTGGTCTCTCCATAAATCACCATACTTTGTCTGCTAGCAGCTGAAATCTCCAAGGTTGCCCACTTGTGTGCAATTGGCCAAAACATGAACATAATGGAGGGTGGCTCTTCCACTTTCTCTCAAGAGTCCCTACACTACTCAGGGCTGTGTTTATTAGACGTTGTATTCCCCACACCCCAAAGACCTAGCTCTAGGTGTAGTGTGGGGCTTAGTGCGTATTTGTACATGGCTGCTTTAGTACACCTTTCCTAATGTTTCTCCTGAGTACAGTCATGTCTGCGGTTCCAGGGCCCCAACAGCTATTGCTTTTTCCACTGCCCAGAGCTGACTGTCACTTCTCCTTCACTCAGAGCAGAAGGCCTCTCATTGACTTATGGAAGATCAAAAAGGCCCCAGAATCTTGTCTCTTGACCATTTCTGACTCAGCAGACACAGAACCCTCAGCCCTAATTACCCACCACTTTCCCTTTTAGCTCCCTGAGTTACAGACCAGAGACCTTACTTCCTCTTTTCTTTTCCCATTTGCTACTGTTTAGCCCCAATGTTTAGGCTATCTTTTGCCATATGAATACCTAGTACTTTATTGAAACATAAACTCATTCAGTGTGTTGTCCTTTTCATATGGGGTTAGTGGACATTTTTCCAGGCTTGTTATAAACTATAACTCCTACCACTCAAAACAAATTTGTTCTTATATTTTATATTAGCTATGTGCTGTTTTAGCACATAAATTTTCTGTGGTTGATTATAATTTTCAGTGAACTTAACTTGGATGCTTTCTGGATTCAGGTTCAAGTTGAAAACAGAAACGAAATTTAGAGAACCTGTGTTTTCCACTGATGAGGAAAAAGCATCCAGAGGAAAGAAGTAAAACTAATAAGGTTAAAAACAGAGGGAATAAGGTGGTGTTGGTGTTGGTGGTAGGGGATGGGACTGAGTGATCAGGACATTTCTCAAACTCCTATTCCCATATTCATTCCAGATATAAACATTTTAACCCCACCTCTCCAGATAATATATATACTTTGTTGACTAGTATGTTTGTTGAAAATCTCTGGAAGAATAAACAGGAAACCAATAACAGTGATTACTTATTAGAGGTATGGGAATTGGGTGGATGAGGCACAGGAGAGGGAAGGAGATTTTTATGTTTACCTTTTAGTACATTTTTTTTAAGTCTCATTGGTGTGTTTTCTTTTAAAGTATAGTTGTTAGACAATCTTATAATGATTACATTAGTTTTGGGTGTACAATACAGTGAGACATTTAAGCTGAGTGAATGTACTACTTATTGAAAAATAAATTAAGGAAAACATTTCCCCAAACCAAACCATGGGTTCATAAAATGTATAAAATGAAAGACAATGCAGAATAATGCAGCTTCTCTTTTCTGGAGATTCCATAAATAGCAGAGAAATTTGTGTGGTTGGGGCCACATCCCTGTAATGCCTTAATGCAGTGTGGGGTCATGAGTGTACACATTCGTGTATTTGTGTGTGGGTGGGTGTGTGAGTGTGTATGTGTCTCCTGCAGAGGCTGGAGGTTGAATGAAAGAGATCATCTCAGAGACCTATTTGAAGAGAAGTCACTGTTGATTCCTGTTCCCTGTTCTCCTTATAGCATATTCATATGACTCTCGTTGTCTGTAAGATTTTAAAGACCTGGGTCTCTGCCTCTTTTAGCCACTAAAGTAGCCCAGTATCATCAATGTTGTTACAGGACTATCTGTGAAAGCTATGCTCCCAGCTAACCACAGAGTGAGATGGGCAGAGGCGGAAGAGGGAGAAAAATGAAGCAAAATGGAGTCTTGTATCCTCTATCCTACTACTTACCCTGCTGTTCTTACCAGTTGCTGAGGGTGCTACTGGCAGGCTTCTGTCTGCTTCACATGCATCTCTCCCACTGGATGGCCAGAAGAAGGTGACAGGAACTTCTTTTAAAGGCACCAAAAGGAAATTTGCTTCATGCTCTGGATATATTGAATAATGATTTTTGTCATCACTGTGTCTGCTCAGTTTCCCCCTTTTGCCTTACAGTATTAGAGAACTTATTTTTGTCCATTCTGAGAAAAAGGGACAAGAGAACCAGGTTAAGAGTATGAGCATGCCAGTATATGGCATCCTGGGAAGCTGCATTCACAGAACACATAGAGCCTAATAACCAACGCACAGTGTCCCTTCTCTAGTTATTTTAGAATTTGCTGCTAGTGTCTGCCCCTTTTACTTGTTCATAGAACCCATGAGAAATACATTCTTGTCATTTCATCAGCACCCTTAGAATTAAGGTTCTGCTATTCTTAGCTGTCGGTTGGAACAGGCTCAAGATCTGTTAAATTGAAGATAATTAATTCTGGGAAGTACCCAAAACCCAAGAGGATAGAGAATCCAGGGCTGTGTCCCTGCTGTGAGTTGGTCCAAGAGAGACTAAGGCATTAGGGACCTGTCTATGACATCTCTGTGGTCCTAGCAGGATCCTAGCATTGCATTCACTAGCAAAGCAACAAAGTAAGCTTTGGTTGTTTCATTTAGTCTTGTGATTTCCCCCCTGGAACTTTTCAGGGGGTTGTAAACAGTGGCCTTCAGCACCATGAAAAAAGGCCAGATGAGGTGAACCACTTTTGGACTCAGAGAGTACTTTACCATCTTGTCATCTAGACATGAAAATCCTAGTTCAGGTTGGTGCAGCCCCACTTGTACTATGTATACCTTCTTTGAGCTGGGGAGATCCAGGGTAAGAAGCTGGGCATTCATCATCATGGCAGGTGCAACCTGAACCCTACCCTTGTAGATGTTGTATGAGCAGACCTATGGGGCAGGTGAAAGCTGAAATGACAATCAGCAAATGGAATCTCTTCTTTCTCCTGTAGAAATGGTCTCATAATAGCACCTCTTCCCCAAGTTTATCTAATCAAGGACACAGAGAATAGAAAAGCATAGCATATGGGAGACCTGGGAGTATGGCTTATTTTGGGGGTCTCTTTGGGACAGTGGCCAATTTCTTGTGTGTTCTAGAACTGCTGGCCTGATATAACCTTAAATCAGTAGTCCAATGGTTTAAATATACAATTTCATTTTATTGAACACAATAACAACCACATAATTCCATACTAAAAAAAATCTAATTTAATTTCTTTTCTACTGTGAGCAAAAGGAAAAGAGCGAATTAGTCCTATAAGAAGAACATGTAACACAGCTTGAAACATTGGTATTTGATATTCACAATCCATTGACCAAAGTGGAATGGCAACTGGCACAGCTGAATGGACAGTGATTGGGAAGACAGCAAGGAAGGTGTTGGAGCTCGGAAAATATCTGTGCTGAGTTCTTCTTCCTATACCACATCCTCTTCTCTTAGAATCTAGAGAGGCAGAACATAAAGAGAGCCCATATGTAACCCATGTTGCCTCAATTTGACCAGATTAGCATCTCCAAAGCCCCCCTTTATCTTTTGTTCCTCAGTCCTGTACCTAGAGATGTATAGCATCTTGCAAGTTATCTAAAGATTGAAGTCAGGTAGTCTGGGACTGAATTCCAGCTGTGGGAACCTGCACACGTTTCATAAGTTCTTTAAGCCCCAGTTTCCTCATCTTAATGATCCCTGAATCAATCGTGCATGTAACAGATTCCAGCTAGTGATAATAGAATTGAACTGTTGCCCAAGAGGAAGAGTTTTTAGTTTGATTTCAGCCACATTATGTGCCTGCTGAAACAAACAAGTAAACAAACAAACCTTGACATTTTGGAAAAATATTATATAACCCAAAGTCTGCATAATATAATATCCACAATGTCCAGGAATCAATAAAATTACTGGACATATGAAGAAACTGGAAAACAAGAGCCATTCTCAAGAAAAAAGACGTTCAGTGGAGACCAACCATGAGATAATTTAGTTGTTAGAATTATCAGATAAAGCTTTTAATGCCACTATTATAACTGTGCTCCATGAAGTAAAGAAAAATATGCAATCAATGAAAAAATTATAGGAAATCTCAGTAGAAAAATTAAAACTATAGAAAGAACCAAATAGAAAGTCTAGAACTGAAATTTACAATTATGTGAAATACAAATACTCTGACTAGCCTTAATTACACAATTGAGATGGCAGAGGGAGTAGGAGAACTTGAAGATAAATAAATCTCTATAATCTGAAGCCAGAAGGAAAAATTATTGAACACAAATTAACAGAACCTTAGGAACAAGTGTGACAGTGTCTAAAAGTTTAATATATTTGTAATTACAGTCTAGGAAGCAGAGAATGGAAGTAATTAGGAAGAAAAATTATGACCAACATTTCCCCAAATATATAGAAGACATAAACCTACAGATTCAAGAAGACCAGTGAAACTGAAATAGGATAAATTCAAAGAAAAGTGCACATAGGCAAATTTTAGTCAAACTGCTGATAAAGATAAAGAGAATATTCTGAAAGCAGCCAGAGAACATGACAGTTTACATATAGAAGAACAATGATTTAAATTACTGTGTAGTATCAGAAGAAATAAAGGAGGCAAGAAGACAGTAGAACATATCTTTAAGTGCTAACAAACAAACAAAACCCAAGCCATCAACCAAGAATCTATATCCAGAGAAAATACTTTTCAAGAATGAAAATAATTTTGAGATAGAAGAATACTAAGAGAATTATTTGCCAAAAGAACAAAACAATGAGAAATACTTAAAGAAAATGTTTCAGGCTTAACGGAAGTAATATCCTACAAAAATTTGGATTTTTAAGAAGAAATGAAGAGTGTTATAAATAGTAAAAGTCTAGGCAAATATAAAAGTCAATGTTTTCTTATTAATTTCTTTAAAATACGTATGATCATTTAAAGAAAAATTATAACATTGATTTGGCCACTTGTAATGTATGTAGATGTCATATATATGACAACTATAGCAAAAGGCAGGTGGAAGGGTAAATGGAACTACGTAAATGCAAGAATTCTGCATTTTCCATGAAGTGGTATGGCATTCAGTGCAAATGGACTGCAAAAAGTTAAGATGTCTGTTGAAATCCCCAGTAACAAATGAAAAATAAGTCAAAGAGGAATAACTAAGAAGGCAACAGATAAGTTAAACAGGAATATAAAAAATGATCAAGGACAGTAGCCTCCCCCTGCCATCTGAAGTTTCACTTTCTGCAGTTTCAGTTACCTGGGGTCAACTTGGTCTAAACACATCAAATGGAAAATTCCAGAAATAAACAATTCATACGTTTTAAATTGTGTACCATTCTGAGCAGCGTGATGAAATCCCATACTGTGGTGACTTATAGGATGGCGATGGGTGAGGCAGAGCAAGAAGTGTCAAGGACGATGCCTAAAGTCCAGGAGTAATTTTATTGGTTACTCTGGAAGACCATCATTTTCCCCACTATTTATAATATTTATTTAAACTTATTATTATATAATATTTCAAATATATGAGTATAAAAATAGAAAGATACAACAAAACTCCTTTCTTATTTATATTTTTATATTATGTATACATACATTTTAACATACATGTTTTATATTGTATAATTCATCTATTATAGTTTAATTGCATGCCCGCTCCAAATTACTGTGACAATACACTCTGCTATGTGCTTTGGCTGATTAAAAAAAGGAGACAAACATAGTTTGATATCAATTCTAGATTGTACTTGTTTTACTTCCCCAACTAGAATCCTCATTCTGCATCATGGCCTCCTTTCTTAAAATTTAGTCATTTTACAAGAGTCTCAGCCTTTAGTCTCATATTCTTAGATGACTTCATCCATTTCATAACTTTATTTATCAACTCCACTCTGATCCATGCTCTGTTAATTTTATTCTAAAGTTTCATGTCTCTCATTCTACTATTTGTTTGGATACCTCCTTGAAATCATGCCCAAAAAGGAACTAATTTTTTTTTAATTACACTCTTGTTCACTATTTTCATTACAGACATCATTCTTCTTTTAGTGGCTCAGCCTCAAAACCTAGAAAACACCCCCTTGCTTACTACTTTCATACTAATTACCACGTCCTATTGTTTCTTTTTCCACATTACTTTGGCATCTAGGTCTTTATATGTTCACTATTTTTCATATTGTTCTAAATTCTTTAGAGCTTTTTAGATTCTTTAGAGTTTCCTAATGAACCTCCTGGTCTCACCACTCTTCCCTGCTCCCTTTCTTCCCTCTCTCTATTGAATCTTAATTCAACACAAACTCTCATCATTGCTTCACACAGAGCTGTTATTATCTATCTGTTTATCTATCTATCATCTAATCTGTCATCTATCTAGATAATATTGTAAATACCCCTAGATCTACCATGCAACCTCAAGGTTAGGTCTTTAATAATAACTTAACATCTAACTACATTGTAACCCCAGTTGCATGCTCCTGACTCTCCGCTCTTGAATTTCTTCTCATTCTGAATTCTATGCTCATCTTCGCCTCGCTTTTGTTTTTAATGCATTTTTATTACATATATATCTGTTCCCAGAAAGTTTATGTTTTGATTTCTTTAGCTGTTTATAACCTTATAAAAGGGTATCAATAATCTTTTGGGATTTACATTTTAAAATATTACTATTATGTTACTAAGATTCAGTCACATGTAGCATATCTCTGTGGGCCATTCAGAAAAAGAGAGATTTCTCTACTGGCTGGAGTGACGGGCCAATTACCAAGGACATTTTGTTGCTGCTACACAATGGGATGGGGTAAGGAGGACCATGTGTAGAACGATGTCTGGCATGCCTCTTGTATTTCCATATGCAATAACAGAGACTAATAGCAGCTACAGCAAGCGCCCCCCCCCAAAGGGGAGTACTATGGAGGACTCACACCCTCCAGGAATGAAAGCTTGTGTCACCTCAGTAGGTGAAGACCAAGTGGCAGCAGCTCCTCTCAGAGATCTGAGCGTTAGATATGTGATCATACCTCTTCTGAGCTCCTAGGTCCTGGTAACACCACATTTCCCTTTTGTGATGAGGGCATGTAACTTCTTCTAGCAGTTTATAATTCTGGGGTACGTTGATATTGTCTTTTTTCTCCTTTAGTCTCTTTTAGGACACACCTATATATCTACTTCCCTGTATTAAGTCCTCTCGGTTTAAAAATACCAGATGCGATTTCTGTTTCCTGAATGGAGCCTTACTGACCTGAACTGACCTCCCAGATATAAACACTTTTCTACACTTAGTCCATCCCTGGGCATTGGTACATGAAGTAATTTAAATTATAGTGTCAAAATTATTCCGGGACAGCATGTTTGACAGAATCAAAGAGAGATGGCTGAGACCATGACTTGATATATAGGTGTAATGACTTTTATTTGCATTTAAAGGTATAAACATATCGATTCTTATGATTGTTGTAGGAAATACAGTAGGGGAGGTCAACTTCTCTTGTTTAAATGTAAACAGAGGAATAATGTCAGATTGATAGAACAGTTAAGTGGTTTGGAAGTCTTCTAAGAGTTTACATCTTCAGCTTTTTTATACTATCTTTTGGCACTTAATATTTCACTATGGGAAATAGTTTAGCTATCTCATATCATTTGGCTTTCTTGAGTTCACCCATAACAAGAAAATTAACCTTGCTGCATTCCATATTTAAACATAATGTTGCAGGATTCATTTATTAATTTAATAAAAACTTATTAAGTAGTTACTATATGTCAGCACTGCCTAAGTGCTGAAGATAAAGCCGTGAACAAAACAGATCCCCAATCTTTACATGCTCATGGGGAGAGATAGAATAAATTTATGTAATGTTTTCATTGGCCAACTTTGAAAATTCCTTAAATGAGGTACTTTTTTTTTTTTTTTTGGTTTTTAGGGTTTTCTTTTTTTCTTTTTCGCTTGTTCTCCACAGCTGCTTTTCTTAAGAACGACTGAAAAAAACCTACTTCATATACAGCTCCCATAACCGCGATTTGCACGTGGGTGTGATATTGGTTGGGTTCTGCTTCCGAAATGCCAAGGTGACTCACGCGGGGACACCCCGGGGCGGGGCGCAGGAGTTTCTCGGGTGGCAGGCGGGGTCGCTGCGCCATGTCGCTGCGCCGCTGCGAGCCGACCCGAGACATTGCAGGGAACGTGACCTGCCGAGTGCAAAGTCCCTGGGTTTCGGAAATCCCCGGCTGGCCTGGCCGCGGCGGTAAAACAGGTAGGGAAAAAAGAGAACTGGCAGTCTGCAGCCTTGGCGGCGGGCCAAGTGCCGAGTGCTCAGAGCCCGGGGGGCGGAGCCGCAAGAGAGGCCGCAGGAAACCGGCGGTGGCAGCTGCCGTCGCAGGCGCGGTCCACACCCCCGGCCCGTCCAGCCAGCGAGCGAGTCTGGAGCCCGGGCATCCATGGGGCGCCGCTTCCACCCGGCTCCGACCCCGACCACAACCACGGCCTGCGGCGTTCGCCTGTCCTGACCTGGTACTTGGGACTTCGAGAGAGAATCGGGCGGCCGGGAGAGGTAACCGCTGCATCCCGGTGCAGTCTGCCCGGGGCTCCTCGGGGCACGGGTTGTGGATGCGCTTTTGGCAGTGACTTGCGGGCTGGACCCGTCGACTTGGCATTGGTTTTGCAGCGGTCCTGGAGGGCAGTGTGTTGGCCGTTTATGCTCACTGTGTAGGTTTTGAAATGCTGGGAGTTGAGGTTGCCGCGCCAGATGTTAAGGTGACAGCCCTGGATTCCTCCAGCCCGAGGTACCTTCATTTTTTCCATGATCTGGTCATTCATTCACACAGATTTATATGCATTTGTAATCAAATCCTTTTTGCTTAAAAAGAAGATCATTGGGATTGTTCTCATCCTTGGTACATTTTAGAGACCCAAAGCGCATCAAAAGGTGAATTATATCATCTTCCAACATCCATGGACAAATTCTTGGCAATGTGAATTATCTGTACAAGATAATAATTTTATATTTATTTTTACTGGCAGTTAAAAATAGTAGATAACAAAACAACTTGCACACTGTTCTAAGATACATTCAATCAGCCTCTTCAAAATGTTATGCTGTTTAGAAACACGATATTTAAGGACAATATTATATATATATATATATATATATATATATATATATATATATATATATATATATAATATATAATATATTTTGGGTAACTGTGTTTATTCCAGGACCCATCAGCTCCAAGTCAAGTCATTGTCCTTCAATCTAGTTGTGAAGGGTGCAGCTCACTGGCCCATGTGGGAATCAAACCAGCAAACTTGTTGGTAAGAGCACTGGCTCTAACCAACTGAGCTAACCGGCTGCCCCAATCATTTATATTTTATTAATATTTTGAAAAAGTTTTATAATTTTCTCATGAACAGAATCAAATTATAGGTAGTGGAGTTCCTTAATGGGAATTTAGTGACCTGCTGGATTAACTGCCTCTGTTTTGGTGAATATCACCTACATAATCAGGGTTGGCCATCCAAAATAAAAGTCTCCTCTTCCCTGGCCGTGCTGGAGAAACATGGTCACATCATTTTCAGTACTTCTCTTTCTTCACTTGTTATTTGGGATCCAAATTTTTTGTCTCTGTGGCTCTATTTCATGTTATAATTAATTAAATCAGCACTTCTGCATTAATTAAATCAGAATATTTATTATTTAAAAATGCAACAACTCTATTGATGAGTATCATTTTAGTAAGATTTTAGGGAGAGTCATATGCTTTTTAGAAACAGTCTAGTTTAATCCACAATATAGCAAAAACAATAATATCTCCCCAGGTCAGTTCCATTAAAGATTTTAATGGATGGCTAAATATTGTCTAATCTGATTATGTCTGATAATTCTCAGATTACATTTCAGAGACTGATATTTTCATTTGTTCATCTAACTTTCCACCAAGAATTATTGGATACACTTAATAAGACCAAGATTATGAAAGGTACAGTGATGTGTTAAGACTTGCCCTCATGAGGGATATAAATGATAAATGTTTAACTATGACATTGTTTTGTACACCTGGACTAGTAAAAAAAAAAGTGAAAAAAAAAGACTTGCCCTCAGAAGATTGCAAGCATAGTAGGGGTAGTTAAACATGATATAGTTCAATAAAAATTGATATTTGATTAGTGATTTATAGCTTCAAATAAAGAATTATCATTATGCTTACATCCTGTGATAGGCAGATGTTATTTTTTCTAAATATAGATGTAGCAGCTGAGTCTCAGACCTTCTCAACATTAGTCTGATAGTACAACAGCTGGGACATGAGCCCAACAGTCCAGTGCTGCCATTCTGCCAAAGGACAATCATGTGTACAGAGTGGTAATTTCAATAAGATGTCTCATAAATTGTTATATAATTTTAGAGAAGACTTCCTAACTGGACATATCAAAGGTGGCTTCTTGGAGGGGGAGGACATTGGGGATAGATTTTCAAGTGCCTCCTAATTAGTAACTGCAGTCTCCAATATGAGCTCACATTGGTAATGAGGAGATTCTCTTGCTGAACAATTTCCTCAGGGCAGCCTTCATGTCCCTATTTCTCAGACTATAGATGAAAGGATTTAACATCGGGGTCACTGCCATGTACATTACACTCATCACAGCATCCTTTAGATTGTAACTAGTCAGGGGACGGAAATACATTCCCATGACTGTCCCATAAAACAAAGAAACAACTGTGAGGTGGGAGCCACAGGTGGAGAAGGATTTGAGCACACCCTTGCTGGATGAAACACGTAAGACCACGGAAAAGGCCCCAACATAGGATATGACAATGCATAGTAACGGCACAGAGAAAACACCAACCCCTAAATACATCATCTTCACATTAAAGTGGGTGTCAGAACAAGACAACTGGAGCAAAGGGGTAATATCACAGTAGAAGTTGGCCACTTCCTGGTTGCCACAGAAGGACAGACTAGCTGTAAGCAGAGTGTGAAGGAGGGCATTAGCATTTCCAACCACCCAAGACCCAACAACTAGCAGGACACAAGTCGTTGGGCTAATTATTGTTGTGTAATGAAGTGGGTGGCTGATGGCCATCGCACGATCATATGCCATTGCAGCCAGAATATAGCTATCTGTATTACCCAAAGCAATCATGAAATACATCTGTGTTAGGCATCCCCCAAAGGAGATGATATTGGTGCTCAAGATATGGTTGGTCAGTGTCTTCGGGATGGTTACAGAAGAGAGGAAGATGTCAACAAAGGAGAGGTTAGCAAGAAAAAAATACATGGGCTTGTGAAGGTGAATGTCAGAGCAAATAGCCAAGATGATGAGCAGATTTCCAATCAGTGTGATGGGGTAAATGAACAGGAAAAGGATGAAGAAGAAATCTTCCTGTTTCCGCTGACCGCTAACTCCCAGAAGGATGAAATCCAGGGTAGAGGACTGGTTTTCTTCCCTCATGGTTCCTTTATTAAGAAAGGGGAGAAGAATCCAGAATTATTAGGGAAGTTACTGTGTATAATGATCTTCCTTAGCCAACAGTTTGTCTCAAGTGATCAGCCACCTCTACAATTGAGTTTACTAAATCCAGAGAAAGCCAACATTTTGGGGAAATATCTTTGTTCATCAGTGGGACTAAATGATAGCCCTGGACACTCATGTCTAAGAAGTGAGCAATCTTTGAATCAGAAGTGCCCATCCTCCCCCATCCCAACACCACCATCCAAACACCTAGCATTTAATCAATTAACAGACACTTAACTTTCATATTGCATGTGCTTCATACTTTGAAAGGTTTATGGAAAAATAAAAAAATATGTGAAAAATAAAATGTGTTAATCTATTTATTCAACATGTAAGGCATAGTCTCTGCTCTGAGGGACCTTACAACTTAATGGAGAAGCCAGAATTACATGTTAATTTCATTACACATGACCTGGGAAGGACAGCATTTTGGAGTCTTTGACAAAGTACTCCAGTGCAAAGGTTATATTAGTGCAAGGACTAGCCTGGAATCAGGAATTGTTCCAATGACCAAACTCATAATGATCCCAAATCCCAGGAAATAACAGGTATTGACACTGACATTGAAAGATTATAAATCACAAAGACCACTGGGCTTATGACACCCTAGCGAAAACAAGCCTACTGAATTTTCTACCAAGTGTCCCATTCCCAAAGAAGATTTTAATCTCTTTGGAAAACTCTCTACTATAGATAATTGTAAAGCTTTTCTCTTCAGGCTTCTCTTTCCTTTGTTGTTTATTTTGGTGACTCATCCAACTCCAGAGTCACTTCAACTACTGTGTAATAAACTCTTAGGTCCGTATCTGTAGGCTTGATGTCTCTTTCCCATATTTCTATCTTTAGGCATCCTGCCAACATGTCTGCACAAACTCCCTACTCTGCACATCCCTACCTAAGTAGTTTGAAGATTTTTTGAGGAGGAAAACCATACTTTATTTTAATCACCCCCAGAGAGATCATTGTGAAATATTGTTCATAATATGAACCAATGAGTTTGCACTCAATGTTTTTAAGTTAAATCCAGGTTTATTTCTTGGTTTCCCCATATCTGGGATGCTTACAGGTACACTCACCCTGTTTATCCTTCACTTCTACATCTGATCTTATTGATTCTTCATTTAAAATAATTCTTAACTAATTCAACTTTCCTACTTATCTCAGAGCTTTAGCTTAGATCATTGTCATTTTCTACCTGAAATGTTAAAATACTTCCTTAACTGCTTGAGTATAGATTCCCTCCTCTTTAATCCACTTGTACTTGAGGCATATTAATTATGGCAGAGACTACTAGCTACTCCTCCAAGCCCATGTTGTTCTCTGCTTCCTGGACATACGTTAGACTACATTTCCAGGTTCCCTTGTACTGAGGTGTGGACATGTGACTGATTTTACTCCCATCCATGTGTTCCAGTTCTGAGCTTCCTCCATACTCTTTTTGCCCTCGAGACAACTAGATGGAAATGACCAGGAAGCTGAGTGGGATGAGGAAATCACATGGGGAAATGTGCTTGTGTCTTTAGTTCTCTACACCCAGCAGAGCCACTTACCACCAAGGATACCCACTGGGACTTTTACATAGGAGAGAAATGAACTTTTATTCTGTTTTATTTATTCTGTGTAAACTATTATGCATCTTGAGATGTATGTATTACTGTAGTCCAGGATATCCTAAATAATTCACTATTCTAAAGAGAACGCTACTCAAGAATTAATTTAATCTATAATTAATTCAATCACTAATTCTCAATATCTCCAATAGTATATGTGTGAATTACCTGCTAGGCATAGGGGATGCAGATCTAAGTATATTTTTCCCAAATATGATGTGCTTTTCCATCTCTGAACCTAAAGGAGTTTGGTATTCTTTCTTGAAATACTTTTCCTTGTCTTTGTATAGAATCATAATATCTTAAGGTTGAGAGGGCTCAATAAAGCTACAGGGCTCAGGGACTATGGTTAGTTCATATGGTATGGAAGCGTAATATTTTAGAGGAGTGGTTCTTGGCAACGTGGCATACTAAGCCAATGTCAATAGGTCCTGTTCCAATTAAAACATATAAAAATTCTAGACAAAATTTAAAACTAATAAAATATGCATATAACCAAATTTAAAAGAAAGAAATGGGAATACTTAGGTGTGAGAAACAAAAAGAATACTCAGAGCAAGAGTTGTAAGACAGCTGAATGTGTTGTGGACCCTTGGGTTTTCCAACTACAAACAAGACCCAAAAGGCTGGGGTTTGGTGTGTAATTCCCCTTTGGTACAGGAGATGTGGCCACAGGCCTGTATGAAGTAGACAGCTGATTTGAGTCCTCTGTGTAAAACACGTGAACTATTGCCCTATTCTATTGTGAAATAACACTAGAACTTATTTTTGCTGAATTAGAATTGGAAAGGAAAGAACAAAAGAATAAAATTTACAGAAAATCTGATTGTCTACAAAGAACCCAAAGGAATCTCTAGGTCAATCAAGGATTCCCAAGGGAATCTCCAGAGATATTAGCAGGTCCGTTTGATGTAGACCGATATTAATAACAATAATACTGTTCTTGTTCTTGAATAATAATAAATTAGAAAATATAATTAAAAGAAAGACTCACACTAGTAATAAAACGTATTAAGGAATCTGGAAATAATTCTAACAAAAGAGGTCCAATTGGTTTCAAAAATGACAAGACTTTATTGAAGGAAGGACAAGAAAAGAACACCTAAGAAAATGAAGATAAGCAATGTTAATGATGAGGGTTACTGTGGTAAAAATGTCAGTTCTCTTCCAATTAATCTATGAATTTGATGCAATCCCAATCAAAATACTACAGGTTTCTTTTAAACATGCAATTTAGCATGCAGAAAAATAAGGAGCCAATAAAAGCTAAGACAACTTGAAGATAGAAAATGAGGAGAAAATAATGGCCCCATCAGGTGTCAAAATAATTTACTATGGCAGTTCAAATAGCAGAGTAGTACTGACGTAGGAAATGAAAAATAGACGTGTGTAACAGACTAGAGAGATGGATCAGATGAAGCATTTATTAGCAGTTGGTACATGACATAAGTTGGTTTAGAAATGGCAGGGAAAGGATAGACTGACCATTTAGTAAAGAGAATGGGAACAACGGGATACCCATATATGAAAAATAATATTGAAAAATAACCCCTAAAGGATTAATTGTGAAAAGCAAAACTTCAAAAAACTTAGAGGAACATATAAACATCTCAAATCAACACATAATCCTTAAACCTTTACAGTATTATATGTCAATTATATCTCAATAGAGCTGAAAATAATTAGAGGAAAATATGTTTATGATATCAGGAAAGGGACTAATTTTTTAAACCAGCACAAAACACACAAAAAATAAGAAAAATCTATTACACTTTGACTATTTTAAATTGAAAACATTGGCATGAAAAAGACTATAAAGAAAGGGGAAAGAGAAATCATGGGCGCAAAAGAGGAATCTGCTGCACATATAATCAATAAAGCATTAGTATTAGAATATGTAAGAGTCCCAGATGCTCGTAAGAGGGTCAAAAAGGAAACTATGGGCAACTTGTTAGAATAGATCAATCATAAGAGAAGAAGCTGTTATGACTAATAAAAGAAAAGAGGTTGAAGTAAATTAAAACAAAATTTAACAAGGAATAGTGGAGAAAACATACAAAAGTGGGAAATCAGCCTGGAAAAGAAGTTTGGGGTTATAATGTGGAGAATTTTGAACCAACATAAAACCTTTGTACTGGATTTGTTACATACCAAAAATTAGTATAGTGGATGTAAATTGTACTACCCTTTTTGGCAACAGAAATATGCAACCTTTTGTAATACAAGCATTTGGGCATATAAAAGGGCTGGTGAATAAGGCAGCATTTTCAATGACAATCTGGTGCAAGGATTATCACAAATTGATTAAAAAAAAAAAAAGAGTTAATAAATATAAGAAAAAGCTGCACCAGAGAAGAAGTAGTTGGTTAAATCAATGCAACATAGGAAATATAGTCAATGGAATTGTAACAGCTATACGCAATGCCAGATGGGTAGTAGATTGGCAGGGGGTAGAGCAGGGAGTTATCACTTTGTGAGGGGTGTAAATGTCTAACTATTACATTGTTTTGTACATCTGAAACTAAAAAAATTTTTATAACATCTTAAATGGATTATATGGCTAAATTAAACATATGCTCTAAAAATGCAACCATTGAAAAGAGAGAGAGAGAGAGAGAGAGACAGGAAAGCAGAGAAGGGAAGTTTCTGAGCACAGGGACTTCGGAATCCTCAGTGTTAAATGTCACAGGGAGAGATGATTTCTGCTGAAATCTTGAAGAGAGAGGTAAAAGAACTGTATATCCCCGGAGAGAGGAGCCAGGAGAAGCATCAACATGAATGCTAGAGACAGAGTAAGAGCCTTGAGTTCACTGGAATTAATCAGAATTCCAGGCAATGCTGGGCTGCTAAAATCCACTTTCCTGGCAAGTGTTGGTGCTCTGAGATATCTGTCACATGAGTGTGACAGTGCTGAGGACAATTTTCCAGGGACATAAGAGGCCAAATACACCCCCTTGCCATTGTGGTTAGCAGACAAGGCCAAAGGAATGTCCAAGTACTTTGACCCATCTATGTTTTGATAATTAAAATAACATAATTTTCTGAAGGGGCCTGTTAGCATACACTGTGAATGTGGGAATACAAGGTGGGTTAGTAGCAGCTCCTCTCTAAGAAAATGGGTTTGTGCTAGTGCATGCACACACACACACACACACACACACACACACAATATTAGTTCATGAGGTGGAGAGCTTAGGACTGAGATAACCAAATCAAAATTCCTCCTTCCTCATCTGGTTTTCATGGATAAGGGCCCAAGAATAACAATTGTCACAAGGAGAGTTCCTCCTCCTCCCTTCTCCTCCCCTTTTCTCCCCTCTCCTCTCTCCTCCTCTCCTCTCTCTCTGTTTTGTTCACGCAATCTTGAGAACCTGGGTTCTGGAGTCAAGGTTTGAGTCCTAGTTTTGCCAGTCCTTCTCTGTGTGATTTTAGATAACTCAGTTCACCAATTTTTTCTTTTGATAAAATGACAAAATAATTCTACTTACCTCTTGTTGTGAGGCTCAAAAGGGATAAGACCTGTAGTGCAGGTGCTGGCTATCTGTCCCTTGATATCACTGTCATAGAGATTGTTCTCCACTGTCCACGGCCCCTACGTGCGGAGTCAGCTCAGATGTTGTCAAAAAGCCTTTGGTCCTGTGCCCTTCACTCCTCTTCCACAAATGGGAAGTTTACAGCCAATGGGCCAGCACCCATTCGCATTCTTTTTCGGGGGCAGGCATGTTGGAGAGCAGGTCTTCTGTTCCTGAGGCAGAGGAGACAGGACTTGGATGGCTTGGAAAGAGGAACCCCAAGTTTCCCAACTGTGGAGCAGAAGGGATGGAGGGAACTTGTCCTGGATAGAGCCTGAAAATGAGTACTTTAGTTTCCTCCTCTCAGAAGTAGGATAGAGAAAAGTATGAATGATTCACTAGGTTATAAAGTCTCTTGAAAAATGATTTCCCCATGTTCATTCAGGTCTTAGTCAGAGTAATTGTTGAGACTCATTACACACTTCTACGTCTGTGCCCTGAGGGGACAGTGGTTCTCAAGAGTAATCTTTCCCAGAGTTCTAGAAGGAAGGATAGGCAGCAGAGTTTTCAATATGGTGTGTCTCCAGGGTCTAAGCACTTGGCTGACCTATTCTAAGCTTTTTCTCGGAATGTGGGCTCCTCTCTGCTGTTCAGTACAAACTTGAAACCATCCCTTGAGATACAAGGACTATGGTACAAGCGCCTGGTTTTATTTCAGGCTATACTGGAGGCTTTTTGGTATTAAAGATGCAAAACAGAAGAATTATATTTCACCTTTTGTTTATGATTTCTCTTGAGGAGGGTTATGGTGATAGTTCAGCTTTCTTTTTTCTAGTATTTTAATAGTAAGTCTCTGAATTTTTTAAATTCTTAGATATGGAAAGGGCCTAGATGTTGTCTAGTCCACCTCATGTATGCGTCACTTTTATAACAGCCCCATTAATGGTCAGTAGGTTACTATGACTTAGCACCTCCTGTGGCAGAGAGGTCACTGCTTTCTGTAGAGGACCATGGTGAAGCTCTGGCTGGGTTTCATTCCAGGCTCTGCCACTTACTGGCTGCAACTGACCTCAGACAGTTATTTAATGTACTTACTCATCTCTATTAATTAGAATAACAACAGCAATAACGGCATCCTCATAAAGTTGTTCTGAGGATCAAATGAACAAATATCTGAAAAGTTCTTGAACTAGAGCGTGGCACAGAGTTAGCACTGTTATTTGACTAACTCAATACTTTACTACCTCTATGCTATTAGCTTTACTACCTATCATGCTACCTACTGACTACCTATTTTACTCCTGGTCATGTAATTATTAGACAACTCTCCAAACTCTTCTTCAGATTTTGCATATGGGACATATCCAAATATTTGTTGAATTCCATTTTCCTTTAGGCGTACACATATTTTGAGTCACACCTTCCTATTTGCTCTCTCATTACCTGCCCTGTGTTTAGATCATGCTCCAGCGTCCAGGACGTGGGTTCCTGAGACACAGATGATATCTCATCATAAGTATTTTCCTCCTGGTAATCATATTTGTCTCTTTATATATATTTTTGAAATCTCTTACTATTTCCATGTTTTATTTTCTAGGTACCAGTAGGAGCAAGGAATTACACAATGCCATCAAAGAGAACTACGAAGAAAACGATACTTTAATATCAAACATTGCAAATATTTCTGTCTATAGTGACTACACCTTTCATTAGCCAGTGAAAGGGATTTCTGACTTTCTGTGTCCTAAAGAGACAATCCTGTGGATGGTAAAAGAAGCTAAATTTAATTTTCTGTTAGAAAATTTCAGGCTTTGTTAAATCCCTTATAGTTTAAAGACACTTTAAAAAAGAATGATCTATATTTGCAGAGTAAGAGAAGAACAGTCCCTTAAGTACGTGGAAGAGAAACTTGTGTTTGAATGCAGTTAAGGAAGGAAACAGAATTTTTTAAAATTATTTTTTCATATTCTGAAGACATTTAAAATGAGAGTAGTAAACAAATTCAGATGAAAATGAAATTGACATAGAAACAGCAGACAGAAGTGAATAAGGAGCAGAAAAATGATTTTAATTCCATTTTAAGGCAGAATTGACATTTCAGAAAATAAATTAGTAATAGTCAGGACAGAATTCAGAAGTTGTCTTAGTCTATTTGAGCTACTATAAAAAAAATGCCACAGGCTGGGTAGTTTATAAACAGTAGAAGTTCATTTTTCACAGTTCCGGAGGCTTGAAAACTCCAGGATCATGCCACTGGCAAATTTGGTGTTTGTTGCGGGCTTCCCAGTCCATAGAAGACCCTTTTCCTTGTGTCATCATGTGGCAGAAAGAGGGAGAGAGCTCTGTAGGGTCTCTTTCTAAGAGCACTAATCCTATTCATGAGGCTCCATCCTCATGAACTCCCCAAACGCCCTGCCTCCTAAACCATCACATTGAGCATTAGGATTTGAGTGTATGAATTGTGTGTGTGGGGGGGTGGGGCTGCAGGTAGGGACAAAAACATTCAGACGGTAGCAGAAATCCTTCCTTAAGGAAAATTAAAAGGACAAAAATTTTTAAGCAATAAAGAAGTTTTGAGTGTTGAAAGAAAATGAAGGTCATGCTGGGGAGCCTGGTGTGGGGCTGGGACCCCTCGCTCCTCGACGTGGGGAGGTGGAGGGGGGAACCTCTGCAGCTGAGATATCCCTCCCTATTTTTAATGGTCACATGAGGGTATGGGACCATCCTGTTCCTCATCTCTGCCCCTCTTACCAGTCTTGAGCTGGCTTCTTCTGTATGTCCGTAATTGTAGGGCGTCAGTTCAGCTAGACTTCAAGTGATTCTCAATAATGATTTTTCTGTGGGTTAGTTGTAATTGATGTTGTCCTGAGAGGAGGTGAGCACAGCGTTCACCTACTCTGTCATCTTGACCGGAAATCCAAATTCAATCTCTTTTCTCCACCCTGCTCTGCACTCAGGGAAGCTGATCAGTACGAACGCAACAATAGGCTGCCTTATCCTCTGGCATTTGGTTTGGTTTAGCCAATGGAGAGCTGCCGCGGAGACTGGAGGGAGGGAAGAAAGAGAGGTTGGAGAATTTATTCCTAAAACTACTAATCTGTGACTCCTGCATCCCTGTGTAAAAGTCACAGCTCCTGCGAGGCAACTATCTATGCACATCTCTGTTTCTGTTCTCTGCCTCTCTGTATTTTGATGTTTCCTCACTTCCCTGCCTTCAGATTTGGGGTGTAAAGTCCTTCCTGATATTTCAAAACTGATTTCTGGATGATAAGTGTGCTTGTTGCTATGGAGATGTCATTGCTTCTAGGTCTGCTCAGTGGACAGAGTTAAGAAATACAGGTATGTGTATATACACATACACAACCCTCTATATCCATCTATCTATCTATCTATCTATCTATGTAACTATGTATCTATCTATCTATCTCTCTGCCTATGTATTTATCATCTTTTTAAAAGATTTTATTGGGGAAGGGGAACAGGATTTTATTGGGGAACAGTGTGTACTTCCAGGACTTTTTTCCAAGTCAAGTTGTCCTTTCAGTCTTAGTTGTGGAGGGCGCAGCTCAGCTCCAGGTCCAGTTGCCATTGCTAGTTGCAGGGGGCGCAGCCCACAATCCCTTGCAGGACTCGAGGAATCAAACCGGCAACCTTGTGGTTGAGAGCCCACTGGCCCATGTGGGAATCGAACCAGCAGCCTTCAGAGTTAGGAGCATGGCGCTCTAACCGCCTGAGCCACTGAGCCGGCCCAAGTCTCAGAATTTTTTATGAAAAACAATTTATCCACGTTTTCATTTGTTTAGTGCTTTTTGCATCCTAAGAAAGCTGCTTACCACAGGCTCGATAGTTTTGGCTGTCATACTCAGGTCTGTGACACATCTTGAATGAACCAGTTGTTACAGCCCCATTTTTATTTTATTTTATTTTCTCAAAACTGTTCAGTTTATTAGTATATTATGGTATAATTTGGCAACTTTGTAATATACTTAATAGCATTTTCCTCTCCACGTCACCTTAAATTTGGGTGTTTACAAATTTTAGTTCCATTTCATTTTATTCTTTTTTTTTTTTTTTTGTATTTATCATCTTGAGAACCATGAGTTTACACGCATACCTCTAGTCTCAGCCCAACACACAGGGTTCATTCTAGCCTTTTCACTTTCTGTGTTTAAAATTCCCTTCCGCAACAATAAGAAACCTGGCTGTTATTATCCTCATTAGAATTACTTATTTGCTCAATTGTAGGACACACATCGTTTCAGAATCACTAACTCATTCTATAAAATAAATTTCTATAGTTAAATGTGTCATTAGCCTGAGGGTAGTAAAAATACCATGTTCAAAAGCTACTTGGTTTAATTTCCTTCCTCCTTTTTAATGTGATTCTATTATTCATTTGAAACCCAGTTAGATTTGTTTCTGTTTGTATTCTATCTGATTTGGTTTTCTCCTACCCTTGATTTTATATCTATACCTGGTAACTATACCATATCTGAATATATATATATATATATATATATATATATATATATATATATATATATATATATATGATGTGTTTATATATATGGTGTGTTTTATAACCTGGTAAAATTATTTCCACCCCACTCCCATGGTATTTCAAACAAATAACATAACCACACTGAAAGGGGGCAGGAGGAAGTAACCTAACCAATTCTTGAACATAGTATTTTGACTATATATAGCCTCATACTAGGTTAAAAAAGGAATTGAAAACATATTCTCTAGTTATTTATTTGTTTTTCTCAGTGGTATGAGTTAGCAGTTCTATGACAGCTTTAGGATATTCTAAGAGTCTAAGCTTTTCTTCTCCAGTGTTTCCCTGAGGGAAGAGCAGGGAAAGCACTGGCCACAGAAATGCTGGTGGCACAAGATTTCCTAATTTTAGCAGAGACCTTTTATGACTTCATTAAAGAGTGCCGCTTCATTGATGAGCAACCAAAGGAGATGTTTTTGGATGGATCGGGTGGTTCTCTCGTTCAACTCAAGAGACAGGCAGTTAATAACTCTTCTTAAAGGAAATCACAATATGGCTGGATGACATCCGTCCAGTAACTGCTCCTGAGAGGCTGTCAAGGGCATGGGACAATTACTAAGCTGCAAACTCCCACAGGATCCCCGAGAGAACTCACACTGAGGCTGCCTGGGAAATAAATAGCACAGGTCCCCTTATAGCCCAAGGCTGAGACCCTAGGGTTATTCCACAGGTTCTGCTGTCATGAACAGAACCCCGTCTGCAGCCCTGCTGCAGTTGGGGTGTAAGAGGGGCTTGCTGCAGCAGAGGCAGGCTACCTGGACATGAGCCTGTTGTTATGTTCACATGTGTCCCTGTGTCTTGCCTCGGAGTCCACAGCAGAATTTTCATGTTAATCTCCAATGACGTAGAGGATTGAGGAAGAGGCAATAGGTCATCGGTGATGGTGGCAGAGATGGACACTGGCAGGAAGGTAAGCTTGACAGCTGTGGTGACACACGTGTCCCAACACAACTCCCTGTGCAGCAGCAAACATGGACCAGCACGTCCAGGGGCAGTGAGGATATACAGGTCACTACGGCATGCTGTCCATCTCTGAAGTGTCTGAGTCAAGTAGGGAAGAAAAGACCTCAGCATTTGATAACGAAAGTATAACAAAATCTCAGCACTGGCACAGTTTGGGAGGAAGGAGGATGTTAAAGTGTAAAAGTATTTCAAAAATAATGTAACTACACTGAAAGAGGGCAGGAGGAAGTAACCTAACTAATTCTTGAATGCAGTATTTTGACTATATGTCCTCATGCTAAGTTCAAAAAGGAACTGTAAACACATATTCTCTGGTTATTTGTTTTTCTCAGTGGTAAAGATTAGCAGTTCTAAGACAACTTTATGTATATTCTAAGACTGAGCTTTTGTTTTTCCAGCATACTATTGTCTGTGTCCATGAGTTTGTTTTGTTTGTTGCTTTCTATTTTATATCCCACATTAGAGTGAAATGACCATGCTTTGCCTCATTTAATGCATTCCCGTGTATAATGCGCACCCACGCTTTTGGCTCACACTTTCAGGTAGAAACTCTTTCATTTTAATTTCTTCATTCAAATTTTTATTTGTTTGCATTTAGGTACTTGTTTTTTTGTATTATAAAGGAATTCTAGCATTTGTATTTTAATATATTATGGTACGAAAAATTTTATGTAACAAATAATTGCAAAACAAGAACAGATACAAGATACACGAAATTTTATGTACTGGTAACAAATTTACGATATTTACGCATCATAGAAGGCCAACTCTTCGTTGTTGCAAGTTTGTCCTAAGTTCAACAAAACCGATTATCACATTCCAGGGTATTACACACACACACACACACACACACACACACGCACACACACACACACCAGTATACACATATATATACATATATGCACACATATATACATATATACACACACACATATATACGTATATATGTGTATATACAGAGGGTGCCAAAAAATACACATTTTAAGAAAGGAAAATTGTTTTAAATTGTAATACTCAATATATACCAATAACAAAAGATGAACACAAGCCACGTTTGACTTCTGCAATTACAAGAGGTGCTCAGAGTGGTTTCCATCAGCGTCCGGAGACTTCTGATTACGGCGAACTACTGCTTGAGTGACTTTGAAGTGTCCACTTGTATACTTTTTTTTGGCACCCCCGGTATATATGCATATATACACATATATTAATATATATATACATATGTGCCACATCTGCTTTATCCAGTCATCCGCTGAAGGACACTTAGGTTGTTTCATGTCTTGGTTATTGTGAATAAAGCTGCAATGAACATAGGGATACAGATATCTTTACGAATAAGTGTTTTCAAATTCATCCTTCTTTTTATACATAATTTCTCTCTATCCTCAGAAGTTTACACCATTCCTAGCACTTAGTTCACCCTTAATATTACCCTCAGTAATATTGTTGAATAAGTGAATGTCGTACCGTTAGTCCTGGAAACAGCATGTCTTCTTGCCTTATGGCAGAGTTCTTTGGAGGGAGAGAAAGAAGCTTTGAGCTCACCTAGGAAATCAGAGGGAGAATCAACTTGGTGTGGTCAAAGATAAGAGCTGAGGTTTCAGATTTTGAGAGAATTTGGCTTGTCTTGATTCTACCACTTAAAAACTGTGTGGACTAGGCTGGTTATTTTGACTTAACTTGTCTGACCATCACTCTTCTATGTAGCTGGAGCCAGCTAACGGCTTCTACTTCATGGTGTACTGTGAAGGTTAAATAAGATGGTACAAGTAAACTTTGGAAAGGGTTCTGGAGAGTAAGTTCTCAATATATGTTGATTACTATTTAAAATTATTTGGTATATGTTTATCTTTGAAATGTAAACATTCCAGGATATGACAATGTATGTTCTTCTATCCTTCAAAAATTATGTATAAAATTCAGAGAACCATTTGGATGTCCAAATGCAGGACTCTTTCCATTTTAGTACAATTTGATTCAGATTCATATATTTTGCTTTGTTCCTTTGGAGTGTCTCATGATATTACATTCCTAAATACTAAGCATATATCTCAAAAGTAATCTTTTCCACACGCCCTAAATAACATTTTCACATCAACCCAAGTAATAATTTCTTATTATTATCCACTTCTAGTATATAGTCAAATTTCTCCACTTATCCTCAAAAGTGTTTTTTCAGTGTCTTTGGTCTACCAAACTAGGAATTTAATCTAGGACCTTGCATTGCATCCAGTCATTGAGAATCTTGTTGAAGATTTTTTTTTTTTATGTCTAAGGATTCATTTTTTCACAACAGTGACTAATTGAAGAGATTGCCTCAATCTCCTCTTTCTCAAATTTATATTCATTGATGGCAGCGTCAGCAACACCTGGAGCTTGTTAGAAATGCAGAGTCTCACAGACAATAGTTTAGTGGTTACCAGAGGGTAAGGGGGGTGGGGGTGGGAGATGAGGGTAAGGGGGATCAAATATATGGTGATGGAAGGAGAACTGACTCTGGGTGGTGAACACACAATGGGATTTATAGATGATGTAATACAGAATTGTACACCTGAAATCTATGTAATTTTACTAACAACTGTCACCCCAATCAATTAAAAGAAAAGAAAAAAAAAAAGAAAAGAGAAGAGACCATGGGAGGGCACAGCGAAGGGGCAGCTGTCTGCAAGGCATGAAGAGAGTTCTCACCAGAAACCAACCATGCTGGTGCGCTGGTCTCAGACTTCCAGCCTCCAGAACTGTGAGAAAGTAAATTCCTGTCGTTAAGCCACCCAGTCAGTGGTATTTTCTTATGGCAGCATACTAATATACTCTCCTCTGTTCTTATTCTACAATAATAAATAATTAGAAAAGAGAAATTAAAAAAGAAAAGAAATGCAGAGTCTCAGGCCCACGCCCAGAACCACTGAATGCAAATCTGCATTGACCTGTGTGCCCAGAGTGGCTTATATACACACTGAAGTTTAGGAGGCACCGCTGTAGTCTCCTACCTTTACAATTTGTGTGATTCTTTGCTCTTGGTGGAGCTAAGGTTCTCCTTGAGATCATGTATTCCTGTAACTGGAAGTTGCCAGCAATTTTATTACATGGATATTAAACATTTTTAACTAAAATGCATCACATTATATTGCATGCCATGATTGATCTCACCATCTGGATTTGTGAAATGATAGCCTGATCCCTCCATCGTGAACTCACATTTTCTTTCTTGTGTCCAGGAAGGATTCTGTGAGGTGTTAGTTTGGCATCATATAAATAGAAAAAGAGATTGTCTACTTTTTAAAGGCTTGGTGGGAAGCCCTGTGAAACTAGGTGATCCTGGCACTTCTTTAGGGAGTAGCTGTTTGACAAATATGCTAGACTAGATTTTTGTTGTCAGTTATCTACCTTCCCAGAAGGAAGATTATACACTCCCACTGTTTGCTATGTCATTTTCACTGCTTCCCTGTGGGAGGTTATAGTTCTGTGTCTCCCTGGCATCTAGTTAGCCATGTTACTTGTTTTAACAATGGAAGTGAGTGGACATGTGTACCACTTCCAAGCAAAACCTTTAAGAAACATAATGAGCTCTCCATGTCTTTTCTCCTTTTCATCAAGAATGGCATGTCCCAAATAAGGGCTGCTTTAGTCAGAGCTGCATACAACTTGCAGTTGACATATAATATAAAAAGAGGAAATAAATCTTTGTTTTTGTAAATCACTGAGATTTGAGAGTAGTTTCTATCACAGTCCTACCAAGAGAAAAATGATTAATGTAACATTTTTTTGTTATTGTTTGTGAAATGTGGTTGGCTTAGACTTTCTCTCTACCAAAGTTATTTTGGTACATTGTATTCTCCAAAGGTTATTCATTTCATCTGAAATTACACATTTATTTGCATGGGCTCTCTCTGATCACATGAGGTTTTCCATTATGTTGATACCTTTATATAATATATACTCTTAGTCCCTTCTTTCTTTAGACAATATCTTTTGTTCCTAAAAACAACAATAAAATTAACTTATAACATTTAATTCTCCTAAAAGTACAGCTGAAGAAAAATACATTATAACTAAAGAAATTTGGGACAGAAAGAAGAGCAGATAAATAAACCAGGAAGTCTAGTCTAATTCTCTTAAATTGTGTCTCCCATGCTTCCTAGTATATTCTATTTTATAGGTTTCAATAAAAATACACAGTGTACATAGTATGTGATCAATACAAATCCACTGAAATAATTCTTTCCTCTTCTTCTCTAGAGTTCAGAGAATGGCACATTCATCAATCATCTACAGTGAAATATGAGAGTTTTAATGGGTCTCACTCAAGGTGTCTTTCTCTGACTTCCAGGCTCATGGCAGGAGGGAACCGGACCAGCATCTTTGAGTTCCTCCTCTGGGGATTCTCAGAGAGGCCAGAGCAGCAGTGCATCCTCTTCCTGCTGTTCCTGTGGATGTATGTGGTCACTGTGGCTGGGAACCTGCTCATTGTTCTGGCCATTGGCACCAACACATGTCTCCACACGCCCATGTACTTCTTCCTCGCTAGCCTGTCCTGTGCAGACATTCTTTTCACCTCCACCACCGTGCCCAAGGCCCTGGTGAACATTCAGACCCAGAGCAGATCCATTTCCTATGCAGGGTGCCTGACTCAGCTCTACTTCTTCTTGCATTTTGGAATCATGGACATCTTTCTCCTTGTCACAATGGCCTATGACCGCTACGTGGCCATCTGCCACCCTCTCCACTACACCATGGTCATGAGCCGCCAGCGCTGCACACTCCTGGTTTCTGCCTGCTGGGCCCTTCCGAGTCTCGCTGCCATGACCCACACCTTCCTCATATTCCGACTTTCCTTCTGCTCTAAGAAGATCATTCCTGATTTCTTCTGTGATCTGGGCCCCCTGATGAAGGTGTCTTGCTCAGACACTCAGGTCAACGAGCTTGTGGTCCTCGTCTTGGGGGGAGCAGTCCTTTTAATCCCCTTTATGCTCATCCTGGTCTCTTATATCCACATTATTTCAGCCATCCTGAGGATTCCCTCTGCCCAGGGAAGGCGCAAGTCCTTCTCTACCTGTGGGTCCCACCTTGCTGTTGTTGCCCTGTTCTTTGGGACCACGATCAGAGCTTATCTGTGCCCATCGTCCTCTTCCTCCAACTCAGTGGAAGAGGACACAGCAGCTGCTGTCATGTACACCGTGGTCACTCCCTTGCTGAACCCCTTCATTTACAGCCTCCGGAACAAGGACATGAAGGGAGCCCTGGGGAGACTTTGCAGGGGCAAAGTCTCCCTCTCGTGGGGCCGGTGACGCCTGCAGAGAAACTGCAGGTGTCTTCTGTTCTTTCGTGTGAGGAACGTCATAGAAATTTCTACTTCAAGTGTCTCATTTCTGAATCCCACATGTGCCTAATTGCCACTCCTCTCCTTGACTCCTACCATGAATTTGATATTACTGAGGAAAATCTCAAGATTTCGCATTGTGCTTTAAAGTTAATCTGTTAAAGAGTTACTTATTTACTCATTTTTTACTTATACAATAACTTCACGAGGATGAATGTCTTTTGCACTGTTCATAATTCTAAAAGTTTGTGCAGCCTTTTATGCTAGTTCATCAAAACTCAATCAGTGAGGTGATGGACTGTGGGTTAATTAGCAAAATATTAGCAAGGAAAGTCAATATTTGATTGCAAGTGCTGATTTTAAGTGAACAAGTATATTTTTTCCTACAAAAATAGGAAACTATACAAGCACTTGTTGTCTCAAGGTTATGAGTCTAAATCTTTGTAACCATTAAAATAATGCACAGTTACCATTTTCATCTCTGTGTGTATGTGTGGTGATAGCACTTAAGATGTACCCTTTAAGCAAATTAGCAAATTACAAGTATACAATGGAGTATTGTTAACTATAGTCACACTACTGTACATTCAATCTCCAGAAATTATTCATCTTGCAGGACTGAATTTTGTACCCTTTGACCAACATCTCCCCGTATGCCCTGCCTTGCCAAGAGGCTCACGGGCGATGCTGTTGCTGGTGGTCTGAGTAGTACGCTTTGAGTAGCTGGGCCACTTGCTTGGTAAGGTTCCATCAGACAAGGAGAGAAAGTAATAGTAAAATGGAATCGTGGTAGAAATATCTCCGGGTGTAAAAGAAATAAAGCCAAAGATAAGAAAACGTATGAACAGACTTGAAATGGAAAAACATAAGAGGTAGTTAAAGAAAGAAAGATGATAAAAAGAATTTATAAAGATAAAAATGTCAAAGGAATTTTAACTATATTAGAACTAGGTGGGTCCCGTAACCTGGAATCTGGTTAGCAATACTTGTGGAGACATCCAAAGCCAGCTGCTCTTGCTGGGGCCAGCAGGATGATAGGGACAAATATTGACTCTGACAGGCAAGATCTTCCTCACCAGTCCTGATCACCTGGTCACTAAATCTTTCAGAAGGCAGATTAGAGAAGGTGAATTGAAAACCTCTGCAGTAGAGGCACTGATAGTGATTTTTAAATAAGTATGGAAGCTGGCCAATCTCTTGTCATCACATCTACAAAGCCACATTATATATTCAATCTGGCAAATAGAAACGAAAGAAAAAATTTTCTGAGACCACAATTTTTAAGATCTTGAAGGGTTACGAGGGCCACAAGAAGAGTGAAATAGAGACTGATTTATTCACCTGGAATTTATCATGACTCAACTAGGTCGAGCCACTTTTAATAAGGTAACTTCCATAGGGCAATAGAGAATTTCCGCAACAAGCTTAACACTGAAAACAACGACTGTGTATCTTGAAGATGCTCATGGGATAATGGCTTTCTAAACTGGACATTTGGCAATCAGCAAAATTTACTTAGATTTTTGTAATGATGTAAACAAACAGTTACACATGCTTAGTTTGTAATTTTATTTGTGGTTTTACATAGGATATACCTTCATCAGGAACTGAGCGCAGGTCTAGACTTCTCTCAGAATTTGTCTTCCTGTAACAACAACAAAAAATATTTGTAACTATTAAAACAAACCTCTGAACAATACAGGAATGGTCCATGTTATTTTCAGCGAACAGATTTATGAATAATTTTTAATGAGACGATAAAATATACAAATGTAATATTCTCTAACCTTCCTTATCTGCTTAAGTCATGGCTGATTGCAAATGCTGATATGCAGTAAAGGAATCTTGTATCTTCTCAAGGTTCTTTCCATTGAGACTTGTGGCCTCTAGCCTCAACCAAGGCTGCATCAAAGATAAGATTTTCATTTCTAGAGTATAAAATTCACATTTCCATGTCAAGATTGAGAGTAAATACAAAAATCATTGTGTGAAGTTGAGGACTTGGAACAAATTTATTGAAGAGCTTCATGAAGAAAAACCTCTGGGTTGGTTCCCAGGAGTCCCAGATGCTAACCTAAGGGCCTCCACTTATTTGTATGAGTCTAGTCTTCTCTTCTGTGAAACAAAATTCTTGATAACTGAGAATTTTAGGGAAAATGTCTACAGTTTGGCTATTATAGTAGAGAAACTCTAGTCAACTCCGGGGTGCCACAGAGAGCTGACCTCCAGGCTGCTCCACACCTCCATGCTTCCAGCTTACAGGGCACACAGATTGATAGGGTGCAGACGTTACCTTCAGACGCCCAATAGTGCCTGCTGCTTCGTCCATTGGGATACAGAGACTTGTATGTTTTAAAATGGAAAAGCGTTTTACAAAGTATCATTCATTGCAGTTAGCAAGATGAAAAAGTTGTTCATACTATCAAATAATTACCCTTCTGAGATAGAAGTGACCTCAGCAGCTCCTTTAAGGTGGAAACCAAGCCCAGCATTGTGAAGGGGTTGAGTGAAGAAACAATGGGGTGCTCCCATGCTGGATTTCCTGCTTCAGAATTCTGACTCCTGCAGGGGGTCGCTGCCTTCTAATTCTAAGTTCAATGACTTCAAACTCAGTGACTTCAAATGCTTGACTATTTTAAACAAATGGAAAGCTGTTATTCTCTCCACTTCCTAAACATATTCTTAATATACAAACTAACATTTTTCAGTTTTCTTTTTTAAATATTTTTTTTTAAATTGGGGAATATTGAGGAACAGTGTTTCTCTCCAAGTCACTGTCCTACAATCTAGTTGTGGAGGGCGCCGCTCAGCTCCGAGTCTAGTCGCCGTTTTCAATCTTAGTTGCAGGGGGCGCAGCCCACCATCCCATACTGGAATTGAACTGGGAACTTTGTTGAGAGCTCAGGCTCTAACCAACTGAGCCATCTGGCTGCTCCCATTTTTCAGTTTTCTTAGCATGAGATTTCTATTCTGTTTCTGTGATAAAAACACAGGGCACTTTACCAGTATTATTTCCACTTGTGACTGTTTTGTATATTTTTACTGATTAAAAATGTTCAAGGTTACTTCCGACTCATATATACATAGTATGTTTAAAATGTGTATATAAAAGAATTCATCTGTTGCATTTAGGAAACTGTTGCATGCAAATTATTTTAATATTCTTAACTCAATAGAATTAAGTCAAAAGGCATGATTATTAGTGGTCAGAGTTTTCAGTGTAATAAAAGAGGTCAAGACCCTGACACTATTCAAGAAAATCCAAAACCCAAATTTATTTACTGAGGAAGCCTCCTAGGCTGTAGTAGTTTCTTAATGACTTACATCTGAGCCGACGAGCATGCGGGAAGCTAAACCTTGCTGGACCCTAAGCCATATAATCTCCCAAAAGGCAAACACTATTCATGTCTTCTGGGCCCTAAGTCCTGGGCTGGACCCTTGGGACATTGAGAAGAATGAATAAGTTTTACCTAAGAGATGGAAGCACTTTTCATGAATCGGGATTTAACATCCAGGCAAGGATGCCTGGAGCTGGTCCTAATTATCTGCTGAGATGTCCTTTGAAGCTGGATATTGATTATAGGGCCTCTTAAAGATCCACAGTCAGACCAAGTTTGGCAGGAGCGTGTCTTCTTCCAGGACCCTGGGTGGGCAGGAGTGTTCCCAGCCCATGGCTTCAAGGGGGAGAAGCTGGGTTATGATAGGAGCTGGGGCCACTTCAAGGTCTACAGGTGAACTGAGATCAGTGGGCCTACTTCTGGGGCCACAGAAGAAGAATGTGTCTTCTGGCGGGTCTCTAGACAAGCAAGATTGTTCCTGGCCCATAACTATGGTGCTGGAGCCAAGTCACAGGGCCGTTTCAGTGTCTGCAGTTGGACCAAGGTTGGAGGGCCTATCTTAGGGGCATGGATGGGTGTCTCTCCTGCCTTGTCCCTGGGTAGGCAAGACTAGCAGCTAATAGGGGCTGGAAGTCAGTCACGACCCCATTAGCATTCACAGCCATGGCTGAGGTTGGTAGACCTATTACCAGGGCACAGGTGGGCATGAATCTCACTAGGTCCCTTGACAGATACTGCTGGCAACAGGACCAAGGCCAAGTGGGGCTGTAGTCAAGCTCACAGGGGAGCCAGTCTGTTACCAGGTTTGTGGCCAGGACTATAGTCAGCAAATCTGCCACCTTGGCATAGGCCTGCTTTAAAACAGCCCTCCTCGGTCTTGGGCTCCATCAGTCTCACAATCTCTTACCTAGGTCTCAAAGCTCCCACAAAAGCACTTTTGTCCAAGTATGGCTGCCAAATATTATTGCTGAGGGGGGAATATGATTGGGACCCTCCTTTTCTGTCATCTTGCTGACTATTATAATAATATATACTACCACATACAGTGTAGATATGATCAAGCTTACATTTTATGGTGTTGGGGCAATTTTTTTCAACTGGTGGAAAAAGTTAGAGCATACACAAAAATAAATTCTTTAAAAATTTTTTTAAAATAATTTTTCAATTTTTCAATTACAGTTGACATACAATATTATATTATTTTCTGGTGTACAGCATAGTGGTTAGACATATATATCATTTATGCAGTGACCCCCCCCCCCACCCTGATTGGTCTGTTGTCCACCTGGCCTTATACATAGTTGTTGCAATATTATTGAATATATTCTCTAAGGTATACTTTATATCCTTGTGACTATTTTGTAACTACCAATTTGTATTTTTTAATCCCTTCACCTTTTTTACTTAGCTCTCCAATCCCCCACCCCTCTGGCAACTATCAGTTTGTTCTCTGTATCTATGAGCCTGTTACTATTTTGTTTGTTCATTTATTTTGTTATTTAGATTCCACATGTAAGTGAGGCCATACAGTATTTGTATAACCAGTGTTTTGAACTTTGTGTCTCACACACACACACACACACACAAATTACTTTTATAAATTTAACCAGTGAAAAGAATTTCAGATGTATGGAAAGATATATAAATAAGAATATTCTAGTATTATTAGCAATTATTTAAAAAAAGGAAAAGAAAAAAGAAAAAAACTTGGATTACATTAGTAGATGTTTGGATAAATAGGTTCTATATTTATATACAAATAGGTTATAAATATAGTTTATACATTAAGTTTATAGCTTGTCTAAGTTTTGTTTAGTTCCTTTTCTGGAGCTTTGTTTTGTTCTTTCACTTGGGATGTGCTTTTTTGTCTCTCCATTTTGGCTACCTCCCTGTGTTTGTTCTATGTAGGGCTGCTATAGCTCATGGTCTTAGTAGAGTGGTCTTATGTAGTAGGTGTGCTGTTGGGTTCAGTGACACATTCTCCTTGGTCACCTCAGTCGGATATTCTAGGTATGTCCCTTGTGTGGGTTGTGTTTGCCCTCCTGTTGTAGTTGAGTCTTGGTTGCTGTTTCCATGTCACTGGGAGGGATTGACTCACAGGCTGATTAGTTGTAAGGACCTACCTGGACTACAGTGGAGGAGCTGTTATGCAGGAGCTTACCCTACAAAGCAGGATTTGCTTTAGTAGGACTCTGGTGTCTGCCTAGTCTGCCCTTTGGGTGTGTCATCCTTGGAGGTGGAATGGTGGTGCTCTGACTCAGTCTGAAGCTGGCCACTGGGTATGCCAGCCCCAGGGTCTCCTGGGAGGGGACCTGCTGCAGGCCAAGTTCAGCTGCAGCCTGTGCCAGCCCATGGCCACCTGGAATGAGCCACAAAGTAATCTACAGATGGCCACCACCCGTGCTGGGCTTTGAAGTGGCTGGGAGAGGCCAAGCCTTGAAAGAAACAAGGCCAGCTGCCACTAGTGCTGGTCTTGAGGCTACTAAGCAAGAGGTATGGAGCACACTGAGGCCATATGCTGCTAGTTTGGGGTTTGTGAACATTTGAGAGATTTTAGGAAAATCCAAAGCATGAGCCAAGACAAGCCATTTGTATGGAAAAGCCACTGGAAATGGCTTGGGTGAGTCTGCAAGTTGGGTGGGGCGGGGTCTCAGGGAATCACCAGGGTGGAGAGAAATGTTAGCCAGGTTGACAGAGACTCAGATATGGTGACCACCTGAGTCTGTATGCTGGGAGGAGGGAAGGCTAAACAAAGGACAATGACTTCTGCCAACACTTTTGTCTGGGAGAAAGCTGCCTCTCCAGTCCTTGCCCTGAAGTCAGACAATTCAGTTCCTCCTAGTATGTCCCTGGCACATTTTGAACTGCTGCCCCAGTTTTGGAGCTGAGAACAAATGAGTCTGTCAGCATAAACCCACACATGGGCCCTTTAAGAGGAATGCATGGGACTTCAGCCACGCTCTGTTTCACTCAGCTACAATCTCCTCTGGTTTTCACAGCCTGAAATTGTGGGGACTTCTCTTCCCAGTGCTAAAACCCTGGGCTGGAAAGCCTAGTGTGGGGCTGGGACCCCTTTCTTCTCAGGGGGCACTTCTGCAGCCACAATATCTCTACAGATTTTAACCACCATACATGGGACCGTTCTGCCTTTCTGCCCCTCTTACCAGTCTGAATGTGGCTTTTTCTGTATGTCCTTCATTATGGGACTTCTGTTCAGCTAGACTTCAGGGAATTCTCAATGATGGTTGTCTGTAGTTTAGTTGTAACTTTGATGTGGTTGTGAGAGGATGCAAGCACAAGATCTATCTACTCTGCCATCTTGACCAGAAATCCGCTTGACTGCTTTTTAAAATAACTTTTTTTAAAAAAAATTGAAGTTCTTCTATGACATTGTTATAAATACTGCCATTGATTATGTTTTTGTAGCTGATGAGGTAACTTAGCCTTAAAACTAGAACTCGATCATTTGTTAAAAATATGAATGAGAAAGACATTTGATGATAATTAAAATTGATTTGATAAAACTCAAAAGGCAGTCAAAAAATCACTTATGTATTAAATATTTCATTTAAAAAGAAATGTAAAAGTACTAGAAAACATCACTGGCAAATATTTGTACAGGATTTAGATGGAAAAGTAGTTTTTTTCTAAGCATGACGTAAAACAAGATAAATTTCATTAAAATATCCAACTTAATTTGGGCAAGAGACACCCTAAACAAAGTTAGAGACAGATGGGAAGTTGAGGGATATTTTGCAATAGATATGTCAAAGAAATACTATCCTAAAATGTGAAGAGTTTCCACCGATCAAGATAAAGATAAACTACCCCCAAAAGAGCAAAAAACATGAAGAGGTGCTTTTGAAATAATAAACATAAATACAAATAAATACAGAGGGTGCCACAAAAATGTATACACATTTTAAGAAAGGAAAAAAAACTGTATTAAAATTACACTGATGGTAACCACTTTGATGGTAACCCCTTGTAGTTGCAGAAGTCAAACGTGACTTGAATTCATCTTTCGTTATAGGTATACATTGAGTATTACAATTTTAATGCAGTTTATTCCTTTCTTAAAATGTGTATACATTTTTTGGCTCCCTCTGTATATAAACATCTACCTAACCACAATAAGGAAAGAAATTAAAATGTAAAAATAATGCAGTATTTAATGTAATTATCAGTGTTTTATTTATAATACCCAAGGAAGTCAACAAGTAAGATAACAATCATCCTCAATATTTCCTTGCAAATTGCCCTGGCGATTCTCAAACTGCCAATCAGGATGTAAAACGGTACACATCTTTTTGCAAATAGAAAGGCAGAATATTTATCCACTTTTAACTTTGCATTTCCTTAGTGTGAGTGCGCGCACACACACACACACACACACACACAAATTACCTTTATAAATTTAACCAGTGAAAAGAATTTCAGATGTATGGAAAGATATATAAATAAGAATATTCTAGTATTATTAGCAATTATTTGAAAAAAGGAAAAGAAAAAAGAAAAAAAACTTGGATTACATCAGTAGATGTTTGGATAAATAGGTTATATATTTATATACAAATAGGTTATAAATATAGTTTATACATTAAATGGAATATTATGCATCCTTTAAAATGGATAACAGATTTGTTGGTTGACATGTAAAGACTGATACGATATAATGTGGACAGGGAAAAGAACAGATTACAAAATAGTATGGTGTTTGGAATACACGTGTGTGTGTGTGTGTGTGTGTGTGTGTGTGTGTGTGTGTGTTCATTTGTCTGCAAAGCTAGGCACCAACTATTACCAATAGTTAAAGAATGAGATTATTGTGGGAATGATATAAAAGAGTAATGATGACATTCCGTATGTTTTGAATTTCTACAACATTTTACATTACATGTATGATCAAATATGCAGCAAAGAGATTTCCAGTTTGGAATAAAAAAGAAGCGACAAATTCCAAAGGAAAAATTATTAAAGAAACCCTGAGATCCTGGAAGGTGGATAGAATCAGTGTTGTTGGGTCCTTCTTTATGATGCTGAACCCACGGATCCATTCCTCCCCAGGGATCCACACAAAATCCTCTCTTGTGGTTTTATATGATTGTTCATATGGCAGAAAGGCCAGGGGCACAGGGATTTTTGGAAGTAAAGAAAAATCTGTTTTTCAGCAGGGGGAAATTCTGGTGGGTAGAAGCAGTGATAGTGGCAGATGTGGTAACTCTTCTGGGTAAAAAGAGTGAAACAGTCTGTTCATTCAGACTAGTAGAATCAGAGAGCATTACAGGTGGAAGAACCATGTTGATAACCTTGTACCTCTATCAAATATAAGCTGAGAGAAGGTAAAGAACTTACTCAAGGTCAAGGGCATTGTGGATGAGAGGAAGTGACAAGGTGAGAACCATGTTGCAGGGCTTCCTTGACAGTTTCTTTGGAGAAAGCTCTCTCTTTGCATCCTTGAATTTTGTCTGGTGACCTAAACAGGATCAGGAGAGACCCATATTTCCCCCAAGTTTCTGACAGGATTGGCAGGCATGACCCAAAAGGCAGGGAGTGAATTGGTAAGTTGAGGAGTTAGTCACAAACGCTGATGAGATTTTAGAGATGTAGGTGGATAAAATACCAGCATTCCTTTTCCCTTCTTCCCCATCTGATAAACTTTCTCCCTGACATTCTAAGAGCACCTTCTGTTTAGAGAAGCAAAAAATGAGTCCCCTGTACACTTTTTAGCACTTTTATCAAAACTTAAAATATTGCTTTATTCTTGGTAGAGAAGATGGACTATAGTGACGATGTCAGAGCTGCCAGAATTGGTTATTGCTGGACAGTACATAATAGGAAGCCCACATCTCTGACCCCCTAATTTTATTACTACACTTCCTTCCTCTGGTCTTTTACCAGTTTCAAGGAATCTTATCCAATCTCTCCATTCTTTCTCATTTTTCACTCTATCTCTACCCCATTCAGTCCCCTTTTGCTTGAAATTCTATCTTATTTCTCTCTATTCCTCATCTTTCATCTTCATTTTTTTCTACAAACTCCCCCTTGTTTTGCTTTCCTCTATCATGTCCTCTCTCTTTGCCTCTATCTCATCCCATCCTTCCAGTCCCTTCACCCCCATAAAGTATCATGGAGGAGCCAAGCCACAGGTACAGGCCAAAGGGAGGTTGTAGGGAAATTAATTGGGAAACATCAGTGGCACAGTAGAGATGCCAGGAATGGGCAATTAGTCCTAAAAGGATGCTAGAAGGAGAATTAAGCTACATGATACTGAACTAAAGGCTGGTAAGCAGCAAACAAGATGAGGTCTTCTTCAGGGTTAGAGACATATTTTCCTACTGATTAGAGAAATTTAGGGTGAGGCATCACCAAATACAACAGACTTGTATTTACAGCTATGGGTTGTCTTAACTAGGTTTGGGGACTGAGAGTGAGAATTTAGAGGGGAATTTTACATTGAGTATTCTAATTTTTTTTAATGTTGAAATAATATTTTGATTGTAAATGCTTATCTTTTCAAAAGATTTGAAACATTAGAAGGATAAATGAGGAAATTTTATTTTTGTATTATAAGATTTATCATATGTGTTAATGGAGTTTTAAATTTTTTCACACAGGGATCATGCCCTCCAAAGTTACTAGAGAATACATGACCGTACAGCTCCTCATCTGTCCCCTCTATATCCTCTGGCATCTTTGTGTGATAGGGAACAGACGAGCTGCTTTTTTTAGGCTTGTAGAAACCTGATGGGAGAAATAAAAGAACTCATTTCTAAGCCTATGTTTTATATACAGACCAAGCATACCTGAACTTGAAGGAATCAGATGACCCTCTGGGGTGGAGTTTGGGGGTGGGAGGTTTGTTGAGATATTTTTGGGAATCCAGGCCATATGCAACTGAAGAATCATTCCCTGTGGGACATGAACCTGTAAGCATTCAGGACTTCCTATGTTTCACTTCTACCCAGAAAAGGGAGCACATAGTGACTGAAGTTGTAATTTGTCAAGGGGATTGACTTAGCATTAACTTATACAACCATTGCCTATAATTGGTCAGGGCTTCTTTGGGAAACAATAAGTATTATCCCCTACAAAAAAATCCTCATGCTCAGGGAGATAGAAGCAGTTCCAGACAGCTAGAATTTTTCCTTTAATCTAAAAAGAAAAAAGGAGGAAGTGACACTCAAGATCTTATCAAGCGGGTGACTGTCTCCCGGTGAGCACCCGCCAGAGGGCGCCCTGCACATCAGGGTTTCTGAGGCTATAGATGATTGGATTCAGCATGGGGTTAATGACTGTGTTAAAAATTCCAATAGCTTTATCCTTATCTGAAAGCTTGGCTGAACCTAGTCGCATGTAGTTAAAGATACCTGAACCATAGAATAGGGCAACCACAGTGAGATGGGAGCCACAAGTGGAGAAGGCTTTTTTCCTGCCCCTCACGGAGCGGATTCGTAGAACTGCAGCTGCCACATGGATATAGGAGGTGACAATGAGAGCCATGGGGGTACCTGCCATTATGAAACCAACAGCAAAGAGCAGCAGCTCATTGAGTTGGGTGCTGGAGCACGAGAGCTGGAAGAGCTGTGGGAGGTCACAGTAGAAATGATTGATCACGTTGGGACCACAGAAGTTGAGCGTGGATATGGCTACAGTGTGGGTCAGTGCATTGGTGAAGGCACAAGCCCAGGACACAGCCACCAATATCCTCTGGACCGTCTGGCTCATGCGGGTGCTGTAGGTGAGGGGCCGGCAGATGGCCAGGAATCGATCATAAGCCATGGCTGTCAACAGGAAGCAGTCCACACCAACCAACTGATGGAAAAAGAAAAGCTGCGTGAGGCAGGCTCCATAGGGAACTGTACGCTTGCGAGACAAGAGACGACCCAACATTGAGGGGACAGTGACGGTGATGCACCCAACGTCGAGCACTGACAGGTTCCCCAGGAAGAAGTACATGGGAGTGTGGAGTTTGGGCTCCACCAAGATGGCTGCCAGGATGCTGAGGTTGCCCCCGACAGTGAACAGGTAGGCAAAGAGGAAGAGTACAAAGACAGCTGGTCGCAGCCCTGGTGTCTCCACCAAGCCCAGCAGGATGAACTCCGTAATGGCTGTTTCATTGGCCCAAAATGTTGGCTGCATTACTTCCTGCAAGGAAACATTCAAGGAGATAAAGAATCATTTTTCTTACTATGTTTATTCAAAAAGAAGAAATAGACTCCTTTCCATGTGCTGAGCCCTTTGCTAAGTTCCCCCTCTCCAAGTAAGGACATTCCCACTCCTAGGAACACACCACATTTATTAAGTCTCTCACTACATTTATCTCAATAGCTTTACATCATTCTCAGTTGCAAGGACAGGAGACATCACCACTCTGGACCTCCCTCCCTGTCTTAGCTGAAAGAATCTATTTGTAGTGATTATGAAGGACAAAACCCTTGGGAAAAATAAATTAAGTAGAATGTGTATTTCTGGTTTGAACATGGCAGAGTAAATCTGGAACTTTCTCTTCTCAAAACTCATTCCTTCCCAAGACAAGCAGAACAGAAATAAAAATGTAGATTCTGTCTTCAAAGAAACTAGTAAGTATGCAAAACTCTAATACACAAACTAGGTGAGAAGGCTTCAAGGATAGTGGAGATCGAATAAGAGAGTGGCAAGGAGAGAAAATCCATAACTGTAGAAAAAGCTAGACAAGTACAATTCTGCATAGAAAGGGGGACTCATTAAGGAACAAAAATCAAAAGCTCTTCTTTGCAATAATGGGAGGAGGTGCATAGGATGGCATCATTACCTTCTCTGATCCTGGATTCAAGCAGTAGAGGGCGAAATGTCTCATGCATAGCCTACAGGCAGGCACACATCTTTCCTATGTGGAGCCCTCCTGCGTACAGCCAAATGTGAGACTGAATCAGCCTGGTGAGCTTCACATGCGCTATCCTGGTAACTCTCTGATAGCCCACCCTGAAAGCAAAGGGATAGAAAAAACAAAGCCAAAAACAAAACTGGGGTAGCAATCCTTATATCAGACAAAATAGACTTTAAAATGAAGACTATAATAGAGACAAAGAAAGATATTACATAATGATAAAGGGATCAATCCAACAAGAGAATATAATCCTAGTAAACATCTATGCGCCCAACATACGAGTACGTAAATATATAAAGTATTGATGACGTGAAGGGAGAGATCAACAGCAATACAATCATAGTGAGGGACGTTAACACCCCATTGACACCAATAATAATGAACATCAACTGTAACTGAAAAATTTAAAAAGGAGGGGAAAGGTGAAGGGGAATAAAAGGTTCAAATTTCCAGGTATAGAACAAATAAGTCATGGGGTTATAATGTACACCATAGGGAATATAGTCAATAATATTGTGATAGCACGGTACGGTGTCAGATGGTTGCTGGATTTACCACAGTGATCACTTCTTTAGGTATATAAATGTTGAATACCTATGCTGTATACCTTAAACTAATATAAGATTGTATGTTTAATAAAGTAGAATTGTCTCAAAAAGAAGGAACATTTTAATTTTTATAGATGCTCTAAATTGTTCTCTAATAAGCTCGTCCCAATAAAAATTTTCCCTAAAATTTATGAGTGCCCATTTTTCATACTCTTTCTAGTATGCAATCTTTTTTCTGTTGCTCATCTTTAGGTGAAATTAGTGTTTTTTTTTTAACTTTTAGAAGGGAGATGTGGTTACAGAATAAACAAAAGAGAAACAGACTCATAGATACAGAGAACAAACTGATGGTTACCAGATGGGAGGGGCTTGGGGAGTAGGTGAAAAAGGAGAAGGGATTAAGAAGTACAAATTGATAGTTACAAAATAGTCAGGGATGTAAAGTACAGCATAGGGAATATAGTCAGTAATATTGTAATAACTACATGTAGTGCCAGGTGGGTACTAATACTATATTCCATCACTGGAATTAGCTAAGAAAACTTAATTACTAAGACAACTTCTCACACAAAAAAAGGTAACTATAAATGTCTAATTATTACATTGTTTTATACACCTAAAACTAATTTTAAAAAGTAAGTATGTGAGGTAATGGATATGTTAATTAACTCAATTGTGGGAATCATTTTACAATGTAAATACATGTCAAATCACCTTTTTTTACACTTTAAACATATTATAATATTATTTGTCAGTTATACCTCAAAAATCTGAAAAAATAAAATAACATTTTATAAGCTTAAAAAAATGAAAAGTCCAGGAATAGACATAAAGTAATAAAGGATTTTAGTGCATGATATAACTGATATCTTAAATGAATGGAAAATGTATGATTCAATAAGTGCTATTAATAGGGGCAGTGACATAGCTATCTGGGAACAATATGTAAGTTGTATACACCCTTCATATATTTTGCAAAAATGAATTATAAATGGATCAAATATTTAAATGTAAAAATTAAACCATAAAATTATTGGGGAAAATTGGAGAATTTTAATAGTGTAAGGATGACTTAAAATATAGAAAAAAATTGAAAATAAAAAAATTGGTTAATCTATTAAAATTCAAAATTTCTAGCAAATTAGCTAAACTGGAAGTACATTTCCCAAATTCCATTCTGTGTATAGTTCCAGCTTAGGGTTCACCATAAGGAGAATTTGCATAATAGTTGTAAGGTAGAAGTGAAAAAGGGAAATTTGGCAATATTTTTCAAAATCACCAATGTAATTTTCCCTTTACCTGGCAATTCCACTTCTGAGAACTTATTCAACAGATATATGGTCATATGTAAAAAGTGACATATATGTGAGGTTATTTGTTGCAGCATTGTTTGTAATAGCAAATAATTGAAAATAACCTAATTGTTCATTGTTAGAGGGCTAAATTCATTATGGTATATCCTTACAAAGAAATACTATACAGCTGTAGGAAACAGCCCAGTCCATGCTGATCTGAAAGATATCAAAGCCATATTGTTAAATGTAAAATACAATTTGTAGAATGAATATAGTATGATTTGGTTTGCATTAAAAAAGAGGAAAAAAATATACACACATATACGCACATGCACACATATAATATGACATGATATAATGCAATATAATGTATACATTTTTTTTTTGCTTGTAAGTATATATCCAGAAGGTTACTTGAGAATCTGGAGGTATTGGTCTTTCCTGGGGAACAGGATTGCATGGGTAGGAGACAGTGTAATAGAATGAATGATAAATTAGAAAACTAAAAGGAAAATAAGTCCATTTAAATAACCAAATAGATGGACATTTGAGAAAGTATAAACAAGAAAAAAAATGGGTAAATACAATTACAAATTAGAAAGGGTTACAGCCAGAGATATTCCCTATAACTACATTACTTAAATGGAAAATTTCAATAAAATGGGCACAATGAAAGGAAAATGTAAATGAAAATATATTTAACAACAGTCTGAAAACTCAAATAAAACAGAGAAAAGAAGAAAGTGGAAAAAATTTCCAAAGAAATAATTACCCTAGTAGCAATCCCTAGGCTTATAAAGAAGCTATTGAAAGATATTTTGTTTAAACTTTAATGAACAGAATATTATCATGCTATATAAACTTCCTGCAGCAGAGAAAAAAATTTAAGCACCCCACTACTTTTTATAAAGTTAACATACATTTGACACTAAAATCTAAAATGTTTTGGAAGAAATATATCAAATATTAATAGAGAGTAACTTTAGTTATGAATATAGAAACAAGATGCTAAATACAACTACAGAAATTTAAAAAATCAGAATATTTGAAAGAATAATCTAACATTATTAAGGAGACCTCTGATAAGAAATTGAGGATGATTTAATATAAGTAAACGTATGTATATAACATAATATATCAGATCAATTACCTAAAAGGTACTTCTTACAGGTCAAAATCCAGTCTTGATTTAAAGAAAAAACACCCACTTGTTATCTAGGAATGAGAGGCTACTGCAGGATCCTTCCTAATGGAGAATAACAAATTATTCTGTGAAAACAGGAACAAGAGAAGAATCCCCCCCCCATTACATCTATTTTTTAATCATTGTCCTAGAATCATTAGCAAAATTAATGTCAAGAAATAGAAAAAACAAGTTTATATGTTGGATAGGTAGAGAAAAAGGTTTTTGATTGTCTGTAAGAGAAAACAAATGGAGAACTATTTTTCAAAGTAGCAAGATAAAAAACAAATACACAAAAATCCATATATTCCTTATATACCATCAACATATATTCGTGGAAAACATAATACAAAATACATTCAAATTAAAATTAAAAAACCAAAATTCTTATGATATAAAGTGACTAAAGCAGGACGCAAAACTATACAACAAAATATTATTTCAATATTAACACACAAATACACACACACACACACACACACACACACACACACACACACAGGAGCAAGACTAGAAGGAAATACCAAACTTTATCAGTCGTTTGAGTAATAATCTGGGTAGTTTTTATTATTTTCCCTCTACTCTTCATTACTTTTTGATTTGTCTACAATGAATACAGATGATTTTTATGTTTTATGAAGTCCCACCTCCTGGGCATGTTCATGTCATACCTACTAAATCTAACATCACAATAAACTAACTGAACAAAAAAGAAACCAGAAATCCCTTTCCCTGTGATATCTACTGTTCAGGCTGCCCCAATATCTTTAATACTGACAGTTTCCTGGGGACATTTCCTGATAATAATCACAGCTCACAGTTATGAGGAGACGTACTCGGGGCTAGGCGCTGTGTACAGTTCTAAGTGCTTTACGTGTATTAACTCATCTATTCCTCAAAACCTCTCTACGACATGGATACCATTTTAATTCCTGTTTTACAGAGAGAACACGGGTCACATAATGCAAGTTGCAGAGACAGGATTTTAACCCAGGTAGCCTGACCCCAGAGCCCCAGATCTTAACCTTTACACATACCCCATGCGAGGAAACACAAGTTGTCTTGAGAATCATAAAGCCATAAAGTCCTTCTCCTGTAATACTCTCTCAATCTATTCTGACTCATTCTTTTTTTTTTAAAAAAAAGCTTTTACTTATTTAAGTGTGTTTTTCCAGGACCCATCAGCTCCAAGTCAAGTAGTTGTTTCAATCTAGTTGTGGAGGGCGCAGCGCACAGTGGCTCATGTGGGGATCAAACCGGCAACCTTCTTAAGAGTACCGCGTTCTAACCAACTGAGCTAACCAGCTGACCCTATTCTGACTCATTTTTAAAACTCAAAGACCCACTCCCACACTTGCTATAGCTGTGCCCTCGGAGATTGCAAAGTCTTGCCTTGCAGGCTGCAGAAGCTGAAGTCTAAATGAGTGCCGTGGGTGGATCACGGTCCCACAGCTGCCTCCTATTTTCCCTTTTTACTTTAACCCACATCATCAGATTGCAAACTCTGTGACTTCCTCCATCCCCACCTTTGCTTATTGCTATTTCTTCTATATAGAATTTCCTTCTTTCCCCATCACATGGCCAAAGTCTTCAAGACTCAGCTCAGATGCTACTTCCTCCAGAAATACCTCCTCGATCTGTGTCCATTTAAAAGTGATATTTGCATCTTCAACATTCCCACTGCACTTTAATTGTCTTCTACGTGGTACTTACCACTGCACCTTTTTGCACAATCATTTAGTGATTCAGTGTAGTTCCTCCAGGCCAGTTTAAGGATAAAATTCATGTCTGATTCAACTTTAGGAGCTACATGCATGCACTCTTTTTATTTATGCACCATTTCATGAGTAAATGAATAAATGCACTGGTTGACAACTAGGTTTTCTGACAAAGGTGGCATTATTGTGGACTATAGTAGTGAGAAAAGGGTTTCTGGAAAAGTGGGAATTTGTGCTAGACTTTGAAGAATTGATATGACTTGGGGTGGGGGGGGTTAAAGATTTGGGTGAAAGGCACAAGGTTACTGCTGTAGGGAGGACTCTTTCATTTGTCTAGATGACGCATGCAGTTGTAGCAATCCACACACCGACACAGCTTTTTATATAAACGTCACACATATTTTCTATAATCAGAAGACATACTCCTTAAAAATAAGTAAGTCATTAGCCAGAGTACTAATCCCACCTAGTAGCTGCTGTGTAGTCTTCAGTCAACAAGGGATGAAGCTTACATAAGATCTCCTAATGCGGAGTTGTCCCCTGGCCTATCCGTTTAGGACAGCTGTGCTGATGAAATCACAGGAGTGATCACTGATGAGGAGGCCCTTCTAGGTCACCACTCGTGGGGTCCACTTGAGTCCCAGGCTTCCTTCATTATGCTGTGACCGCTCCCTGATTGGAAGTTCCAATGGGTCCTTCATGCACTAAGGTTGGTCTTAGGGATCTGGACAGGTTTCCCAGTAAGGATTGGGTTCTGAGCTGCGTAAGTCGAACCCTGAATCTCATCCCATTCACCCCTAACAGAATAGAAAAATAAGCTTTCGTCTAAAAAAAGAGGGAATTGGTAAAGATGCCTGAAAGAGGAACCTCAATCTCTGCATTATAGTTCCCAACTCTTCCACTCACCTGACATGTCATCCTGAGCAAGTCTCTTATTTTTGATGTTGAGACCTTGTTGCTGCATCTGTAAAACCAGGAGGTTTGACTTACTCCTTAGTACCAACTAAAGTCCCTTCCCTGTTACATGGGAGCAGAGGGAGGATCATGAAAGAACTCACTTTGTATTGGCACAGAGGCCAGTGAGGTTTCATGGAAAGGGATGGAAAGGGGGTGAGACTGCACAAGCTCAGTCAGCTACTCCGGGGGTATATATATACATATGGAAATGAGATACAGAGATGCTGAGAGAATGTCTGACATGGGACTTCTCCATCATAGTGTTATCCTCATGGGACCTCAAAATTAGCCTAAGAAGTGGGAGGAGGATGTGGGGAGAGCTAAGGACAGGCAGATAATAATATAAGCCCTAATAAACACTACAGAGGTAAAGCACTGGTGCCTTATACCTCTGTGGTGATTTAGAATTTCTCCAAACATCATCTCTATCCCCTATATAATCTTCCGGGAGAGTTAGGGTAGTTACCATAATATAACACCTGGGACATAGGGGAGCTGTTTGCTTTCCCAAAGTCACCCAGGGAGCTAGAGATGGAGCCAGGACTGAATCTGGGTCCCCAGACTGAGGGTTTTGCTCTCCTAGGCGCCTGGTCCAAACAGGACCTGGTGGCAGAGACAAGCTTACTCCTAAACCTGGGAATGAGGAAGAAACCCAAGGCAGGAGGCAAAAGCTGGAGAAGCCATTTTAAAATTCAAATTCTTAATGAATCCTCAGGAACCATGTACACCCCACCCGGGGACCTGTTAGTGAGGGCCAACAGAGACTGTGCCGTGGGAATCCCTTAATGATTTGAGAAGTGGCAGAAGAACTGTGCTGTGCTAGGAGGGACCAGGGGTGCCCCGTTGGGAGTTGCCCCCAATCATCAGTTTCTAGGCCAGGCCTTTAGAAAACGAGAGTCTTGTGATACAGATGAAGAGAGAGAGGAAATTGGAGAGACTGTATAGTGCAGCCCTTGGGCTCTTGTGTCCCCCTCAGTTAACTACTCCCCAAGCCCATGTGACAGCCTATTCTCTTCGGGAAGCTTGATGGACTTTGTAGATGAATTGATCTGCTCTTCCAGTTATCAGCAACTGCTGAACCCTTTTGGACCCCAGTATCCTTATCTGTGGAATGAGAGTAATATCCCCTCTTCAGGTTGCTGGGAGGATTAAATGAAGTAATACACAAAGTTCCCAGTAGGAGGCCACCAACATTGTTATGAACATAATAATAATTGATAACATTTATCACATGCTTATTATGTATGTCACACCATACCATGAGCTTTATATACACTAAATCCCAATCAACCTTTGCAACAGATCCATGAGTTAGATACCTTTATTATTCCTATTTTACAGATAAATAAATTAAGGTTCGGAGTGATTCAGTAGTTTGACTAAAGTCACAGAGTTAGAACTTTGTGGAGCTGGGGTTCAAACTTGCATTCGTCTGATTCCAAGGTACATGATCTCAACAATAATGCCATGTGACTTCCTCTCCCACCCCCTTCCCATGAACCCCTCTCCCCCAAACAATATACTTCCAGCTTCTGTGGCTTGTGATAAATATTGTTTCAAATATAACATGGATTATGCTCTAGATATGAGCTTAAGGCATTCAACTCTTAGTAATAGTGACCTCTGCTCCATCCCAATAACCCAATCCAGAGCGCTGACCTCAACTTCCAGCTGCTACCTCCAGTGTAACTGTCTTGTTCTCCCATTATAGCTGTTACTCTCAATGCAAATAATTATGATCTTGACTTGGTGGTTTTATGGGGAGCTGACCCTGCTGTGTTAGGCTTGCACTGTTGGCTTAAGAATGTAATAACCATGTTTCCCTGAAAATAAGACCTACCCCGAAAATAAGCCCCAGTTAAGATCTCAGCCAGATGGACGCATTTAGTACATTATGACGATGTTCCAGAAGAAGATGACATGACTGTAACTGAATAAATGTAGATTGTTGTACATGAAAAAATAAGACATCCCCTGAAAATAAGCCTTCATGGAGCAAAAATTTACATAAGACCCCGTCTTATTTTCGGGGAAACACAGTATATAAACGTTAAGGCTTTTCATCATTCAGTAACATTTTTAAAAATATAAAACTATACATAAAAATTATAAATGATAACAGAAACTTAAACATCAATAAAGATCCACAAAGAAATTAAATACACTTTCTTACATGATCCTTGGGTAAAAGAGCTAAATGACTACTCCAGTATTATATTAATGTAGGAATAGAAAGATCAAAGCAAACCAGCCTTCAGATGGATTTTCAGCCTTGACCACGTTATCTTGGTGGTCAGGGATCTTTAGCCTTGAACCCAGTTTAAAGTTGTGCTGGACAGGTAATGCGACTGAAGATTATGGACTGAAGGTTTCTGTCGTTGCCCCTCCCACCCTCACACACCTAAATTCAAATGTTGAAACCCTAGCCTCCAACGTGATTGTATTACAAGGTTGGGTCTTTGGTAGGTGATTAGGTCGTAAGGGTGGAGACTCATAAGGGTGTAAAAGTGACTCTAGTGCTACCACCACAGCAAGTGCACCTGAGCCCCAGGACCCCAACTCTGCTGCCAATCTGAGTGCTGGCACAGCAGACCTGGTAAAAGAGGCATCCCTTTGGCTAGAACTTCCCCCATGGGCATATGAGGAGAACAGGAGGACACCAGCAGCCTTTGCCACTTTGGAGCTCAATAGCTCTAGGCATCACTGCCACCTGCGGGGCCACCATAGTTTGGCCCACCAAAGACCCCCTGCAGTCTTTGCCAACATTGACCTCAGCCAACAGAGCTACATCAAACAAAAAACTTCTGTACCTCAAAGGAAGCAATCAATAGAGGCAACCTCCTGAATGGGAGAAAACATTTGCAACCATATATCTGATAAGGAGTTAATATCCAAAATATACAAAGAACTCGTACAACACAAGACCAAAAAATGGCAAATAATCCAATTTTTAAAATGGGCTAAGGACCCAAATAGACATTTTTCCAAAGAGGACATAAGATGGCCAACAGGTACATGAAAATGGTGCTTGACATCGCTAATCATCAGGGAAATGCAAATCCAAACCACAGTGAGCTATTACCTCACAACTGTTAGGATGGCTGTTATCAAAAAGACAAGTGATAACAGGTGTTGGTGAGGATGTGGGGAAAAGGGAACCCTCATACACTGTTGATGGGATTGTAAATTGGCAGGGCCACTATGGAGAACAGTATGGAGATTCCTCAAAAAATTACAAGTAGAGCTACCATATGATTCAATAATCCCACTTCTGGTTATACATCTGAAGAAAATTAAATCACTATCTTGAAGAGATATCTGTACCCACATGTTCACTGCAGCTTTATTGACAATAGGTAAGATATAGACATAAACTAAATGTCCTCTGACAGATGATTGGATAAACAAAATATGGTATGTATCTACAAAATATTATTCAGTCATAAAAAAGAATGAACTCCTGCCACTATGACAACATGGATGGAATTTGATGGCATTATGCTGAGTGCTATAAGCCAGACAAATACATATTCTGTATGGTGTCACTTGCACATGAATCTTAAAAAAAAAGCCAATTTCATAGAAACAGGGAGTAAAATGGTGGTTGCCAGGGACTGGGAAACTGGGGAAATGTAGGTCAAAGGGTACAAACTTTTAGTTATAAGATGAGTAAGTTCTGAGATCTAATTTATAGCATAGTGACTATAGTTAATAATATGGTATTGTATACTTGAAGTTTGCTGGGAGTAAATCTTAAGTGTTCTTACCACACACATACACAAAAAGAGTTGATTATGTGAGGTAATGAGTGTGTAAATTATCTTGACTTTGGTAATTATTCCACAATGTATATCAAATCATCACATTGTATACTTTAAATATATACAATGATCTTTGTCAATTATTCCTCAATAAACTTGGGGAAAAAAATTCCTTTATAAAAATATATAATTCTAGTGGATTATATTAGTCAGCTCAGGCCTCTATAACAAAATACCATAGGCTGGGTGGTTTAAACAACAGAAATTCATTTTCTTACACTTTTGGAAGCTAGAAGTCAGAGATCAGAGTGCCAGCGTGGTCAGGTTCTGGTAAGGGCCCTCTTCCTGGCTTGCAGACAGCAGCCTTACCAGGTGATGAAGAAAGAAAGAGTTCTCTCTCGGCCTCTTCATCACTTATAATGCCACTATCCTATCAGATTTGAGCCCCACCCTAATTTAACTTTACTTCCTAAAATACCTCATCATGCATAAATTAACACTAAGTAGTCATTAAAATGGATAAGGTAAGTTTTTAAGTGTTTGACAGGTAAAAAAAAAGTCTGCTCTGTAAACCAAAAACATGACATAACATGCCCCGATTAATATGAAATATACATAAGCTTGTTTATATTGATATAAAATTTATAAACATGTTTATATTTGTATAAAAAACTAGAGGGATAAGCACCAAATTCTTAACAGTGGTTTCTTTTAGAAAATCAAATTATTATATGGGAACAAAGAGGGTGAAGATTTTGACTTTAATTTTCCACTGGTAAAATTTTGTTTTGTTTTCATTTTTATAAACACAATTTCTAGTGAAAATTTAAAAATCAATGGATGTTTCCAGGTTAGAAAAAAACAAGGAGAAATCCCGAAAGAAATATAAACTCTCCACTGTTAAATAACTCTAGAATCTTGCAATGTCGACAGGGTACTGGAAATCATTGTCTCAAATTACACTGTGGTAGGTCTGGATCCTTGAGTGGGATTCTGCTTAAAAGCATGTTGGGGTAGCTGTTTCAGAGGAAGCCTGGCCGGAGGATGTGCTAATACTTGGCACCAGGCTGTGATTCTGCATATTCTAGTTTGGAGAGAATCTTTGCTGGTGTATTTTTGGGGATCCTGGCAGAAAATAAACAAAGAGTTCTGCCTTTGGGACCATGAGTCTCCCGATACAGAGCTTACTGGGTTCTACCTTTATCTGGAGTGAAAAGGGTAGCTAGCATAAAAAGGCAACAAGCCAAAGCTTCTGGTCTACAGAACCTGCAAACCTATGACCAGGGAGAGCCTTCTTGGACCAGAAGTCTCATTTCCTAACAAAAGTTGTCTTGCTCACTTCCTGTGGTTCTGCCCTCCTGAGACACCCCTCATGCAAGGGTTCGCTTCCCCGTGAACACCCGCCAGAGGGCGCCCTGCACATCAGGGTTCCGGAGGCTGTAGATGAGTGGGTTCAGCATGGGGCTGATCACAGTGTTGAGGATGCCAACCCCCTTGTCCTTGTCTGAAGCCTCCACTGAGCCCAGACGCATGTAGTTGAAGACACCTGTCCCGTAGAAGATGCCGACC